>NC_081185.1:116897955-117240113 GCF_029867415.1 Vicia villosa | reverse complement strand
AGTGAGAAGATTCCTTGATGATTCATCATTTGCCATAAATTCAAGAATGTAATCATTACTTAATCACATGGCTTGGTTTTGGAATATTCTCTTCAATCTTTATGCAATGATGGAAATTGATGCATGGTATGTTTTCAGATGCATTAGAGGTCGTGTAGCACCACTTAGTGAAGCAAGATGCACAAAATTGCAAAGTTCCAAATTGTACATGACCTATAATTTTAGTTTATGAGGCCAACTTTGGACAAGCATAACTCTTAGCTCAAATTGAATTTGGAGAAGGTTGAACACAATTTGGAAAGCCCTAAACATCTACTTTAAATCATTAGTTTATGTCTTCTTCAGAATCCTTTGGGAAATTTGTGAAAAATGAGGCCAAAGTTGGAAGAAAACTAGGTTAAAACACTTAGAAAAATTTCTAAGTGTTTATGACCTAAACTTCAAAATTTCCAAAACTTCATAAATGGTTGATCTTTTGAAAAAAGTTCCTTTGTAAGATGTTGTTTTATTTTGCAAGATCTACAACTTTCATGTTGGAAGTTTTTTGAGTTGTGTAGGTGAAATTTTGAGTTCTCACCATGCCTTCAAAAACCCTAATTCCCGACTTTTCGCTCCTTGATGAATTTCTTTGAATTTCTTTGGCCAAATGACTTTGACATCCATATATTGATGATATTGATCTTTGAAAGTCATTTTTTGACCAAAAACCTTAAAAGTCAATGATGATCCTTCACAGTTGACTTTTTCCTGACAAAGTGAATTTTTGGGTTTTTGTGTAGAAACAAGATCTTTTCCTCAAATGAATGATGTAAATGGATTATATTGAGGTAGTAGAGATCCTTGAATCATGTCTTGAGTTTTGGATTCATTCCCTGATCAAAAGTCAACCATCTTGGTGAATTAGGTCAAAACCCTAATTTGTCGACCATGTGAAAATAATGACTGTAGACTTTGAATTGAAGTGTGATGTCCAGTAGATCTTGTAATATGAGTTATTTGAAGAAGATTGATGTCTTTGAATGACCCTCTGGGGCTTTTTAGGGTTTCCCAAATGTGATCCCTGATTTTAGTCCTTGATAGGCTCAAAACCCTAGTCTGGTGACCTGAGTAAACCTGTACTCAGATGACTGGATGTCTAATCAATCATAGATGAGAAAAATGAAGTCTTTGAGCCCCATGATTGTATTAGAGATTAGTCTTTGTATTGATTGATCCTTTGCCTGAGCTTTCTTGTCTTTGAGCATCCTCGATTAGGTACCAGATGGAGAAATGACTGCTCTGGGTACTTGTCTTGACCTGATGAAAAATCCTGAAGATATGTCATCTCAGGGGGGGTCAAAAATTAGGGTATGACACAAGTTCTACTAGAAACCTATTTTTCCTTTCAACTACTCCATTTTGTTGTGGAGTTCTTGGTGCTGAAAAATTATGAGATACCATGTTCTTCACAAAATTCTTCAAATGATGCATTTTGAAACTCTCCACCATGATCACTTCTTATGGATACAATCTTTAATGACTTCTCATTTTGGATTTGTTCCGCATACTTCTTAAAGGCTTTAAAAGCATCACTTTTCTACACAAGAAACAAAGTCCAAGAATATCTAGAATAACCATCAACAATAACTAAGGCGTATACATTACCTCCGAAGCTTCTTGTCCTTGATGGACCAAATAAATCCATATGCAATAGTTGAAGTGGTCTTGTTGTAGTTACCACATTCTTTGCCTTGAAAGAAGATTTGGTTTGCTTTCCCTTTTGACATGCATCACATAGTTTATCTTTGACAAACTTTATCTTAGGTAAGCCAATAACAAGATCATGTTTAGTTAACTTATTTAAATGATCCATATGAATATGGGCTGCTCTTTTATGCCATAACCATGATTCATTATTGTTTACCAAAAGACATTTTACTTTCAAAGATAAATCATTTAAAGAAATCATAAAAATGTTATTAATTCTTGTACCTTTGAGTTTTACCTCATTGGTGACTTCATCGATGATCAAGCATTCCTCCTTAGTGAATTTGATCTTGAAGCCTTTGTCACAAAGTTGGCTAATGCTAAGAAGATTATGATTTAGTCCTTCAACATAAATAACATCTTCAATGGATGTGAAAGGTGGTGCACCAACTTTGCCTTTGCCAAGGATTCTTCCCTTATTGTTGTCTCCATAAGTGACAAAACCCTTGGCCTTTAGCCTTAGATCTGAAAATTGGTTTAGGTCTCCTGTCATATCCTTTGAACAACCACTATCTAGATACCATAGGTTTGAAGTGGTCTTCAAGCATGCCTATAAAACAAATTAAGTTTTGTTAGGTACCCAAGTGGCTCTGGGTCTATCATAGTTAGTTCATTTATTCACCCATACATAATGTCCACTAGGTACACTAAAGTTTCTTACATAGCAAGCATTGGGTGTGTGACCAATAATACCACAATAAAAACAAGTAGGTTCAAAATTACTTCTGTATCTAGAAGGGTGAGATTTCTTCTTAACAAAGTTCTTCCTTTTAGGATAATGTTGCATTACTTTAGGCTTGTTCACTTTATTTTGAATTGGTTGGTTACTAACCTTGACAAAGATAGTTTTGTTGGAACTTGGTTTATCAAATTTTGAAAAGCCAAGTCCGCTTTTATCATTGGAGTATCTTTGTGTGCTAAGAACATTTTCCAATCCAATTTGCCCCTTTCCTTATCTTTCTAAAACACGTTTTAATTGGACAATTTGGAAGGAAAGTGATTCACAATTCTTGCATGCAACATTATCATTTTGAACATTAATCAATTTTTCTTTTTCATCTTTATGTTCTTCTTCAATTATTTTAACCTTCTCTTCTAAAGATGATATTATTTTCTTTTGAGATGAAATAGTTTTATAGAGAATTTTGCACTCTTTTAATAATTCATCTATTGCACCTTGTGCACCATTATCAAAAAGAGAATCATCATAACTAACCTCGCCTTCTTCATCGTCTGAGTGGTGTGATGCCATTAGTGCTAGGTTTGCACTTTCGTCACTATCGGAGTCCGATGAGGAACTTACTTCATTATCTTCCCATGCTATGTAGGCCCTTTTTTTTTGAACTCCTTTTTGCCTTTGAATCCATTCTTCTTAGAAAGTTTTGGACATTCCGGCTTTATGTGTCCTTGTTTCCCACATTCATAGCATGTAACTTCTTGTGATGAAGTGGATGCTTCTTTATCCTTATGCTTTGAGAACTTCTTTCTTTTGATATAGTTAGTATTATCAATATTATTTTTATGACCAAAAAATTTGCCTAACCTTTTTACAAGAAGCAAGAAGTTTTCATCTTCATCTGATGCATCTTTCATTTGGCTTTCTTTTGAATCTACCTTTAATGCAATGCCTTTGGATTTCTTCTCTAAGTTCTCATGCTTTTCTAATCTTCCAAGTCCCGTCTCATATTCTTGAAGCTTTCCAAATAATGTTGCGAAGGTTAATTTTGACAGATTTTTCTTTTCGGATATCGCTGTCACTTTTGGTTGTCACTCCCTTGTCAAAGATCTGAGCACCTTAAGATTAAGTTCTTCGGTAGTAAGGGTCTTTCCAAGTGCCTTCAAGTGATTTGTCAAATGTACGAATCGTTTTTGCAAATCGAGAATAGTTTCTCCGGGCTTCATTCTAAACAGTTCGTACTCTTGACTTAGAGTATTCAATCTTGATCTTTTAACTTCAGTGGTACCTTCATGAGTTTCTACAAGCGTATCCCATATTTCCTTTGCTGTTGTACATGCCGATACTCGGAAAAATTCATCCATACTAAGAGCACCTTGAAGAAGAATGATCGCCTTTTTGTCAGCAAGAACCCTTTTTCTATCATTATCATCCCATGACGCTTTAGGTTTCTCCGATCCAACACCATTAACGACCGTTATAGGGACATCAGGACCTTGTAGGACAGCCTTCCAAACTTCTTCTCCTTGTGCTTCTAGATGAGCTTTCATTCGGATTTTCCAAAAGTCAAAATATTCACCACAAAACAATGGAGGCTTGTTGTTAGAACCACCATCTTTGAAAACCAGATTTGCGGAAGCCATTCTGGATCTTTAGGAACAAGTTACCTATAACTTGCTCTGATGCCAAATGTAAGTATCAGATATGTCTAAGAGGGGGGGTGAATTAGGCTTTCAAAAATAATCGGTTTTATGAGAATGCTTTTACTAACTTTTTGGTTAAGTGTTTGAAGGTTTTGGATGGTTCTTATCTTTTTCTTGGTAATAATGATGAAAGTGGTAAAGTGCGGAAAGGTAAAGAACACAATGATATATACTGGTTCCCCTCACAATCCGAGAGTACTCCAGTCCCCTTTCAAACACGAAAGAGATTTCACTATAGTTAGAATGATTGTACAAGCCTATGCCTACTATCTAACTTATAGGGTGATCAAAGGTTCTTAACACCTTTAAGATCAAGCAACACTAATGTGAATGAAGAACAATCCTCTTCAAACACACCACTTACTTCCAACAATCCTGGATAGTAAGGAAAAATATTCTTTTGAATTTATACAAGAGTTTTAGATGAAATATGGAGAGCAATATCAATCTTGGATTGATCTTCTTCTTCAAGTAAACAATTCTCAAAATGAATATAAGTGTTCACAATGTATGCATGAAACTTTGAATGATTTCTCAATGAAAATGTGTATAGAAAGTTTCACTAGAAAATTCTGGTTTGATGAACACTTGAAGATATTGAAAGATGAAGAATTTAAAGTTTATGAATTGTTAATCAAGAAGGTGTTTAATGAATATGAAAGATGTAGAATATATAGTGTGTTAAACACCCTTTTGAAAGGTTATTTTTACGTGAAGCAATGCAATGATCAAGTGGAAAGAAAACAAATTCGTTTGAATGAAAGCATGCAATGGAAAAACACACTAGTTCAGTAGGAACCGGTTCCTGGCTGGGGCAACCCGGTTCCTGCTGAACGTTACAGCAGAAATATCTGAAATTTGAACTTGGGAACCGGCTCCCACCTAGGGACAACCCGGTTCCTAGTACTAAAACACAGAATTGAGAAAATGCAAAATGCTGGAACCCGGTTCCCACATAGGGACAACCCGGTTCCTAAAACCTTTATTTTGAGATTTTACTTTGAAAAAAGGTTTTAAATAAAATTTAAAGTATGACACTTTGTAGTATGTTTATGATATGCATGAGGAATATATTTGTGAATAATTATATATCAAAGTGAGTATTGTTTATACCTTTGACGCTTTAGCTCGATTCACAATTTCTTCAATGCTTGAAATGATGTATATTTGCTTAAGACCTGAAATACTTTTTGCACATCCTTTTATGAAAGCTTGATATCCACATTGTCTTCATCAAAACCAAATACGATTAAGAAGCTTGCAATTACACTGATCCCACATCTTATAAGGTTTATGACCAATCTAGTCCGATATTTCAATCCAAGTCTTCTGATTAATCCAGTCCCTCTAGTATAACTTTGGATTCTATTATAATAAAAGATAATCATTATGGTCATGCCAAAGGTCTTTAAATATAGAAAACAAAGAAACCATAATGGGTCTTATGGGCTTTTAATCCAAAACAGGATTTAATAAAACAAATAATAAAAAACTTGCTTAAATATTAAAATAAGAAATTTCTTAAATATTAAAATGCTTTTCGACGCGCGAAATACAGAAAACAAAGAAATTCTAATGGGTCTTATGGGCTTTTAATTCAAAACAGAATTTAATAAAACAAATAATAATAAAAATTGCCAAAAAATTAAAATAAGAAATTTCTTAAATATTAAAATGCTTTCTGACACGGGATTTCTTCTTCAATACGCGTGGCTAGCCTTCATACATCAGTCTCTTCCACCTCTGAAGAATTCGACCTCAATTCTCTTCTTGATAAAGAGTCGGGTCTGCGTGATACTCATGAATGTTAGCAACGTTAAAGGTATTATATATATTCATGGATTTTGGGAGAGCTATCACATAAGCATTATCATTGATCTTTTGGGTCACTTTGAACGGGCCATATTTGTGTGGTTGCAGCTTGTTGTAAGTACCAACCGCAAACCTCTCTTTGTGCAAAAACACCATCACATCGCCCTCTAGATTGAAAAATTTGTCTCTTATGCGTTTGTTAGTAGCTGCTTTATTCTTCTGCCCAGTTTTGGATGGCCCATTCGTTTGCCTCTGCCTTTGAACAACAAGTTTACGCCCATAACGTCAAGTTGAATTTGATGCCCTGATCCACAACAAAACTTTTGTCTTGGTTCCCTTCCTTATAATAGGCAGACTATTGGTTAAAAATGGGTGTTTAGGGTCAAGGAAAATCCTAATGGTATTGTCATACCTCAAAATTTGCCCAAGATGTTTTTACTCACCTAACTTGCAATCGCTCAAGACAGTACAAGCTCACTCTTCTCCTAAGCACAAGATCCAAATTAGGGTTTCTGATTTAATCAAGGAATTTGAACTTTTGATATCTCAAATGAATTCCATGGTCTCTCATATGATTCAAAGCATCCTCATGCCAAGTTTCAAGCCCTGATTCAAAAGATTGCTCATTCAATCGTTCATATAGTCAATAATCGACTAGTTGACCTAAAAGTCAACTATGGTCAAACCACAGTCAAAACTTCCGATTTTTGGTCAACATCCTCATTATGAAGTGTCATTCATCATTTGATCAAGGATTGATCATGATTCATCAAGGAAAGTTCATAAATCAACAAAACCTAAAGTTTCTAAATTAGGGTTTTTGACATAAAAGTCAACTGAACTTTGACCAGCCATAACTTTCACATGGAACATCAAAAATTTCCCATCCAAAGCTCATTTTGAAGGAAATTGAATTATCTACAACTTTGTATCTCACATGCCAAGGCTAGAAATGCACCATTTGAGAGATATAAGCTAAAACATTACAGGTCCTTCTAAAAGATCACAAAAAGTCATTGTTTCTCAAAGCTCATAATTTGAACATGGTAAACTCAATTGAGATGAAACCAAAAGGAGGTTTTAGAGGACATCTTGAGCTTTCCAAAAAGTCATAGAACACCTTCATACGATTAAAACTGAGAGAGATACGCATTGCACAAGTTGGGTAAAAATTGGAAATTGCTTGAAGCCCTAAATGACAAAGTTTAAACCTTTAAGACATGGGCCTCAATCTTTGAGTTATCCATGTGATAGTAAGTCCAAGAGAGTTCTTTAGGTCAAATATAATTATCTTTGTGATATTATTTTATTTACATTTGATTTTATTCAATTAATTTCAAATAAAAATTGAATAAAATCCTAAATAATTATATGATGATCAATTGTTTTTATTAATTCAAAAAATCAAATCCAAACATGCTCCAATGGCCAAGATAAGAGAAGAATGCGCACAAAATAGCTTGGTCACCAATTTTAGAAAGATTATGTGAAAAATCTCTTTTCAATTTCCATGTCACCAAATGATTCAATCTCCATAAATCTCCAAACCCTAATATCCTCTACTATATATATGCCATAAGATCAGAGCATTAGGACATGAAAAACCTTGCCTCAAAGGACTCTCTCAAAAACCTCACGAAGGATCAAAATTAGGGCACGGAAGAATTATTGTTTCTCCAAGTTTCAAAGCTTCTGAATCATTCCATCTCGTCCCTGAGGTATTATGGAGTAAGTCTGGATCAAAATACATGGTTAAAACGCTCAGTATCAAGCATACACGAACTCACCTTTCTTGTATTTTTTTCTGTCAATCGTATTTTAGATTATGGCATGCCTTGATTCAAAATAACTATGCTAACAGCTTTATGAGATGTATTAGAACAAGTTTAACGTGGGACATGGGAGTTTCATGGAGTATGTCGCGATTTGCCATGGTTAACCATCCAAGGTCGGGTTGCTTCAAATCCCTAGCTACGATCACTTTCAGGCAAAACTAATGGTATAATCGTGATCAGGAGACAATTTTACATGGAACTGGGTCATTACATTTTTCGTTAGTATCGTTTTCTGCAGGATCCAGATCATAGCCATTGAAGGAGAGCAACCTGCGAAAATCTGCAGGTATTTCCATGGAAAAAATCGCAACGGAATCCGCAGGTGCGGAGGTTGAAGAAGATGATGTGGAACGGGACCCAGTCACCTACGCGTGTAAGCCTTCCATTGCTTGGTCAATATTCAAACCTCTCTCCACCACGCGTGCTAAGCCATGATTCGTTGGTCAATGATTCTAGACTCTCTCTCTCTCTTTGTGATTGGCTCATCCAGAACACGTGGGTCCAGGTTTGAGTGTTAATTGACTTTTTTCCATTAATTCACTTGTTCTATATTTATTTATTCCAAGGTATTTCTTTAAACGAATGGAAAAGCAGCAGAGTTGGTAAGAGTTCAGGTGATGAGTGTGAGGGACTGGGTTCGATCCCTACCCTCAACACTTTATTTTTAAATAACGTATGTGTTACAGATCCAGTGCAGCCAGTCCCACACGCCATGCGATGCATTCTCCCTTGCCAGCCGTCTGATCGTTGCAAAACTTGATCCAACGCTTCAAAATACGAAGGTACATCATTCCAAGGTATTTCTTTAAACGAATGGAAAAGCAGCAGAGTTGGTAAGAGTTCAGGTGATGAGTGTGAGGGACTGGGTTCGATCCCTACCCTCAACACTTTATTTTTAAATAACGTATGTGTTACAGATCCAGTGCAGCCAGTCCCACACGCCATGCGATGCATTCTCCCTTGCCAGCCGTCTGATCGTTGCAAAACTTGATCCAACGCTTCAAAATACGAAGGTACACCATGACACCTCACAAGCAAGCCATACTAGATCAGCCCCAGGTTCTTTTCTTATTCCTTTTATTATTATTTACTTTTCTTTTATATCTAACTTGTTTTTTTTTAACAAAACATTTTTTAGTAAAAAACAAAGATTTAGCTTCTTTAGTTCTTTTTAGTAAATTAATAATTAATTTAGTTTAGGGTTTTATAATAACTTTAACTTAATTTTTATTTATTTTTAATCAACAAACTTAGTTTTAGGTTAACTAATTTAGCAAATTTAATTCATTAATTAATTAAACAGTTAGGATTACTTTTAGGAATTAGTTTAATAATAAAATTAATTTAAGTTCATTTAATCTCCTTAATCTCGATTTTTTTAATACGATTCTCTTCTCACCTCATACTCATTGATTGACGCGTGTTTTTTTATTTAATTATTGCTATTTAATTTTCGTCATTATTTAAATTGTGCCTTTATTTAATCGTACTATTTATTTACTTATTTTATCTAATTTCCGTCATTTAAAATTATAGAAAGTGTATAGGCCGCTCATCCGGTTTTTATGTAATAGTAATTAGGATTTTATTTCCTCGCATTTGCTTTCCGCATCCCCCGGTTTTTATTTTGTAATCCCTCTCCCCGAAGCCTTGTAATAGCTTAGGATTTACTTTTCTGCATTTTAATTTCCGCACCATATAATTGCTATTATCTGCGTGGTTAGTAAAATAGGGAGTGGCAAAATAATTAATCAAACGTAACTCACTAAAGATAAATATAATCGAATACAACCACCTGATTGCTACACACACTCACCTTTAAGGTAACATCCTCTTATGCTACCTTTCGATCAAATAGTCAAGTCCCTTCGAGCGTAGGGATACCTTAGCCTGCTGCCTTCGATTCAAAGTCACCACGTCCCTCCGATAAAAGATCATAGTCCCTTCGAGTTGCCTACGATAAATCTGATCTCGTCCCTCGATTAAATGGTGATAGTCCCTTCGATTGCTAAGGTATCCTTACTGTTGCCTAAATGACTATTATATCCTTCCCTTAGACTACCTGCCCTCTTTATGGTAGGGACAGTCTTGTGGCGAACGATTATTCTCGATGACCCTTCGATGACCCGTACATCCAATTGAAAGACTTCCTGCCCTCTCATGGTATGGATAGACTCTTTCAAACGAAAGACTTAAAGAACAAGAAAGACGAATTTAGGGTAGGTAGTTCTTAATTGCTTGCTCCATTCAAATCAAAATCAAATGCTTTTTCACACCTCTCTTTTCAAATACTTTCAAACAAGGCTACGCTTATTTACAAGCTAAAGTCCTTAACGAAATCTTTTTACTATTCACACACGAC
Organism: Vicia villosa; assembly: GCF_029867415.1. Classification (NCBI taxonomy): domain Eukaryota; kingdom Viridiplantae; phylum Streptophyta; class Magnoliopsida; order Fabales; family Fabaceae; genus Vicia; species Vicia villosa. The sequence goes on along the minus strand of NC_081185.1, from coordinate 117,229,979 downwards.
ACTTTTCAAACAATTCAAACAAACAAGTGAACTAAGAATTTAAGAGCCCATGGATAACCATGGATGCAAAGGGTGCCTTACACCTTCCCTTTGTATAACCTACCCCCGAACTCAAAATCTTTCAAAGGTCTTTCCTGTTCTTTTAGCCTTTCCTAATTGGATAAAATAAAAGTCGGTGGCGACTCTTGCTATCCGCACATTTCAAATAAAGTCAGTTCACCGTATTACAAGTATTATTAACAAATTTAAGGTCAAACTGGTTGCAAAGGATTTTCATCGTAGACATGGTTTTGACTTTATAAAGATTTTTTCTCTTGTTGTTAAGCTTATCACTATTAGTGGCCTATCCAACAACTTTGATGCCCATAATTCTTGTAATGAACTTCTTGATGAAGAGGTTTACATGAACAACCTCGAGGATTTGTGAGTTCCAATCATTCTCATGTGTAAATTGCACAATGAACTCTATGGTTTCAAACAAACCCATGGAAAATGATTTGAGAGGCTTGAGTTCAAGGCAAGTAAATGTTACCCTTCTCTCTTCACATACTTCTCCAATGGCCACACCATCTATCTCCTAGTTTATGTGAAAGATGAATCTTGATGATCTTGACTATTTCTATGCATTGAGATAAAAAAATGCTTCTCATGGCTCTCTTCTTCTCACTCAATATATATAATTAGAGTTATATAGATATTACATGCTAATAAAAAAATTCAAATTTTCAAACTTTTTTTATAAAACCATAATCACCCAAAATTGGTTATGAGGCCCAATTCATTTTAGTTTTAAAATCATCCAAACATAGTTTACTCCATGCGTTAGACCGATTCAAACTTTTCAAGAAGAAAATTGTTAGCATGTCAGGTGTAAAAGAAAGTGAATTGTTTCAGAAGGGGCTGCCAAGACCAAATGGTACTAAAATAAGACCTAGTCAGCCGGGAGTTTTGACGATATGACTCATGTAATTCTAATACTTGGTCCATACTCCACAAATTACCTAATACAGTAAAAAATTATTTATAAATTTTTAAATAAATATTACTAGTAGTAATTAATAGTAGTATTATTTTTTTCGTTTGTATGAGATTGTTTGTATGATTTACAACTAATTTTAATCCATAATATAGTCGGTTAAGTCAAGTGACTTGAGCTATCTTATCCTCAATTATTTATTAATTTTGAAACACCTTTTGAATTCTTGAGAATTTGTTTGACTTTACTTGCTTTTTTAATGGATATTTTTTATTCTTTTGGTTGCTTCATTGGGAGAAAGATGACAATTTGACTGACATCAAAAGTTTGTTTGCCACATTAACTTGACCGTCCAAAACAATTGTTGGACCAAAAAGATGATATTCCATTCTTTTAATAAAAATCCTTTTAAGACAAAAACTATTAAAGTATATTATTTTGAAGAAAAAAGAGAGTACCAAATTGAAGGTCTAATTATTTATTGTACGTCATATAAAATAATTATAAATGTAAAATTAAAAATTATAAAGATTGAAATGGTAAATAAATTTATGGTTATTTAGAGTATGTTTGGATTGACAGTAAATAAAATTGATTCGATAACAAAATTTATGTTTGAATATATTAATGTAAAAGTAAGTTCAATAACAAAATTCAGTGTAAAAAATAGAGATGTAAATGGATATGTATGAAAACGGATACTATGATATTCGTGTACGTCTCGTTAGATAAATATGATATTTATATCCGTCACATATCTGTACGGATAATCCGAGGGCTTTAAGATACTCGCGTATATTTGTAGAAATCCATTGATATATTTTTTCTAAAAATATTTTTAAAATATATATATATATATATATATATATATATATATATATATATATATATATATATATATATATATATATATATATATATATATATATATATTTTAACTTATTTTCAAGATACTAAAAGTTATTATCTAATAGTATTCATATAATTCACTCTCAATTTAACGATACAATTTTATCACATTAATTTTCTTCTTTTAGAAAAACATAATAGCATTCAAACATATAATATTCATACATGTTATTTTTAACCAAAGCAAATAAAATTGTGATGGTGAATTATGGTGAAAGAGCATACAAGAGAGAAATAGAAAGGGAAGCATTGGTTGGACGGAGGAATGACGATATTAGTTGATTGGAAAATAGAATGGTTAAAATAAAATCTGGAGAATTGAAAAAGTTTGAATATGAAATGATTAAATAGAATTTGAATGGAATGTGTGAAATATTTTTTTTCAAAAAAATTGTGCGTGTGTGTGTGTATATATATATATATATATATATATATATATATATATATATATATATATATATATATATATATATATATATCACGCAATTTTAATAATATAACAAAGTTTTTATATATGCTCTGTCTTCAATCTACCCAATTCCTCTAAATTACTTAAATTTCCGATCCTGCTTCTGCTGTTACACTTCTGGTATCATCACCTGGTTACGAAACTAAGGTATATTTCTTAATCCAGCTATTTGTCTATCATAATTAGTGGCTAAATTTTTTGTTGTGGGAGATTAGAGAACTTATAAGAAACTAAGTATGTAGGTGCTTATCTTGATATAAGTATATATATATATATATATATATATATATATATATATATATATATATATATATATATATATATCATGGCAACAAATTATAAGGGTTTTTTCAAAACTAAAGATGTTTTTTAGTGTTTTCTTATATTCATCGTTTTTCCCAAGGAAGGGAGTGTTAAGATGATTTTAAAAAATAAAATTTTTGCTGAAAAACATTGGACATCTTTGATTTAGGAGATATCCTTCTATCCCTTAAGGTTGATAGTTAAACAATGTTTTTGTTTGCAAAGATGACTTATCAGTTGTTGCCTAGATATATTTGTACTGAGAACAAGAGTTATATTTACCTACTTAGTTTTACCTAAGGTAGCTAATCGTCCACAACATCCTTAGCCAACTATATTTATGGATTCTGATGATGATAATCATCAAAATAATTTGATTAAACATGAAGAACTTATGGAATATCCAAAAAAATTGGATAAACTTAATAAATGGACAATTCCACCAGTACCTTCAAATCAAATTTATAAATTTGACAAAATAGATATATTATCTCGTTTTACTGTAAAAAGTTTAGAACAAACTATTCAGATTTCTGAAAGTACTCAGACAATCAAACTTTTAACGAAAAAGGATTTACTTCCTTTTAAAAATTATAATTATATCCATGTTGGTTTAATACAAGTTGCTGTTAAACCTTTGACTTTGCTAGGATTAAATACTAGCATCCTGGGATATATCAGGGATGGTAGATGTAAAGATTTTAAACAATCTTTAGCTGCTTTAATTGAAACGAGTCTGTGTCATGGACCAGTTTATTTTGACGTCTCTCCCAATATAAGCTTATCCATGTCTGATAAAAATTTATTAGACGCTCTCCAATTAACTATTCATACTAATGGTTACAATTTCAAACCTGGTAGTGAAATTATGGCTATATGTTATAGGGTTTATTACAAAGTCCTTACCACTTTAAACCTTAAAGCTAAACAAATATCATTTCCTGGAACTACTACTTTAGTTCAAACTAATCTGCTAACCTCTAATGTTGCAACTAATAGGTTGCTTAAATGGGATGAAATTAATTTTCCAAAAACCTAGAACCTCCCTCAAGCCATTGAACCAGAACCTATCCTTAATAAGGATGTTGATCAAATAATCCAATCTAGTGAAGGAGATCTAGAGATAAATTTTAGCTCTAAAAGAATTATTAAAATACCTAGATCTATGTCTAGAAGACATTCTGTAAATTCTATAAATGAATTTTACTCTGCTCCTAGTCAATTGGCTAGACCCTCAACTTCTTAATTAAGAGAAGAAATAGAAGTCGTTGAAAATATAAGACTTAGCGAAAACAAAATTTCCCATGGTATATATCAAAAATCAAATCCTCCTAGAGTAGAATCACCTACTCCCTCAGATATGGACTTCCCATTATAAATTTATAATGTTAGCTTATTCTCCAAGTAGTAATCTAAGAAACCTTGTCAATGACGAGTTTCAGCATGCGAGATACACCCAATTTAGAGAATGGTTTTTTAAAACATTTTCGGCTCCTATGTTAGCAAGTTTTAAAGATGAGTACTATACTCAAATGTCTATGAACCAAGATTTCATTCCCTTTGTCAAATGGTTCATTAGTTACTATATAAGTAAACAAAAAGAAGAATTGGTTCTCATAAAACAAGACGAACTGTTAGTTCTACAAAAGCCTTGGGAAAGTATCCAAGGAGAGAAAATAGAATCTCCTTTTCCCCGAGAACAAACAATAAGTTTGGGTTCTCATACTGAAGCTACACCTTATCTTACCCTTCAATTACAAAGGGTTGAACAAAATCATATTACCCTTAAGGATTTAAATTCCATAATTAGATCCAACAATTATACTAATGCCTACCCTGTTTGTCTAGGAGAACAATTTATTTCTCTAGAAAAAGAAATTTTATCTATTAAAGACCTTTTAAATAAACAAATAGCACGTCAAAAAATTATTATTGACCTTATTAATAAGCCTAATCCTCAGGAACAAGCTTCTACATATAATATATTAGATGTTCCTATAATCCAACCGCCTATTCCTATAGAAGGATTTAAAATGGAAACCAATGGTGATGAGTTTGTCCGTATTCTTGAGAAAAAGCTTAAGGATTTACATTTAACTATTATGACTAATCAAGACTCTTCCAATGAAGAAGACATTAATGATTTAGCAAATATGTTTGCTGATTTAGACATTAGTAATCAAAATACTAGTGAGATAAACCATGTCTATAGCTTTAAACCCTTAGAAAAATACTATTATAAGCGTCCCTCTCCTCAAGATTTACTTTTTGAGGAACCTGAACCCTTCCAAAATTCATATTCTGGAAAAGCCATTTATGAATGGAATATTGATGGGATTAAATGACAAGCAAATCCTAGATACAATACATAGAATACTTATGTATTCAACTGTTTGTAAACAGCATGGAAATTCCGACAGCGATATTGCCTCCTTTATATCAACTGGATTTGTTAGTCAATTAAGAGGCTGATGGGATCATTATCTCACTGAAAGTTAGAAAAAAGATATTCTTCACCATAAGAAATTAGTTAAGTCCGAAGCTCCTGAAATCGGAGCAAGTGGTATTGCCACCACAGGTGAAGAAGATGCGGTTTATACACTGTGTCTCTCTATCCTTCAACATTTTGTTAGAACCAATATCCCTAATAGAGAAAAATTTCAAACTCTACTTCAGAATCTTAGATGTCCTTCTCTTACACATTTTAGATGGTATAAAGATACCTTTTTGTCTAGAGTTTACCAGTTAAAAACCCCTAATTCTATTCACTGGAAAGCCAAATTTATTGATGGTTTACCCCATTTCTTTTCTGAGAAGGTTAGACATTCTTTAAGAAGTAAAAATGATGGGATAAATATTAATTATCCTGATCTTACTTATGGTCAAATTCTTAGCACTTGGTTAATGAAGGATTAACCTTATGTAATGATATTAAGCTTAGAAATCAGCTTAAAAAACAGAAACTTTCTGAAAAACACCAAATGGGTGAATTCTGCGACCAGTTTGCCTTGTATCTTGGAAGATCTTCGGAGAATAAAAGGAAGAAAGGAAAAATATTTAGAAATAAACCTCATTAAAATAATAAGGATATTTATAAAAATTCTTATAGAAAGAATAAGAAAATGAGTCACTTTAATAAAAGTAGACCAAAAGATAAGCCTTTTAATTATAAAGGCAAAAGAAAAGTTAAAATGCTTGATGTATCTTGCCACAAATGTGGTAAAGCTGGTCATTATGCAAATCAATGTTGGACTAAAAAAGCTCTCAATGAGATTGAGGATGAACAATTACGCTCTCAACTTGAGAAAGTTTATTTACTCATGTCTGACTCAAAGACTGATTCTTCTAATGAAGATATTGACATGATCTATGAATCATCATCAGATTATTCCTCTGATGATTCTGACAATAATAATTGTCAATGTAATCAAATTGATTACTAGAAGTCTATTGTTGACATGAATGGTCTTAATGTTCTTACTACAGAACAAGATGAAGCCATAAAGGCTATTGAGTCTATCTCTTATAATAAGCTTAAAAGAAAAATGCCTGAAGTTTTAATTCAAGAAAAATCTAAAAAAGAATCTCCTATTATTATTGAAGCCCCTTACCAATTAAGTGAGGTTTTATCCAGATTTCAACAATCCAATATTCGTGAAACTCCTGTTTCCCTTACTGATTTACATAGAGAAATTAATCTTTTAAAATCTGAAATTACTCAGATAAAGAAAGATAATAAAAAATTATCTCAAAGGGTCTCCTTACTTGAAATAGATAACCTTAAAGTTGAAGAAATATCTTCTACTAGCAGTCCTTCTACTAATGATAGGTTTCTTACTCTTATTGATAGAGTAATTTCTCAAAAATGGTTTGTTAAAATAACTTTAGTTATTAATAGAACGTTTATTTTAGAAAATGAAGTTGCCCTTATTGATAGCGGCGCTGACCTTAATTGTCTACAGGAAAGAATTGTTCCTACCAAGTATTATACGAAAACCACTCAAACCCTTGCTCAGGCTAGTGGTGACAAATTAACGGTTAATTATAAATTACCTAATACATATGTCTGTAATCAAGATATTTGTTTACCTACCTATTTCATTTTAGTTAAAAACATGACTCATAGAGTTATTCTAGGAACTCCTTTTTTAAATAGCATCATGCCTTTAATTAATGTAGACACTAAAGGCATCACTACCATGATTAATGGAAAAATTTTTACTTTTGAATTCATTACTGACCCTCATATTAAAATGCTTAATGAAGTTAAAAGTATTCTCTTAAATAAATAAAAACAATTAGGTTTTCTTAAAGAGGAAGTTAGTTTATTAAATATTAATGAACAACTTAATAAAAATGAAATAAAAGAACAAATTAAATTGATTGAGCAACAATTTAAAAAAGAAGTGTGCAATGATTTACCAAATGCTTTTTGGGATAAAAAGAAACATGTTATTTCTTTACCTTATCTTGATGACTTTAATGAAAGTCAGATTCCCACCAAAGCTAGGCCAACTCAAATGAACCATGAGTATTTGAAGTTATGCAAAAAAGAGATAGAATCTCTTTTAGAGAAAAAAACTAATAAGAAAATCCAAATCTACTTAGAGTTGCACAGCTTTTTATGTCAATAATGCTGCTGAAAAGGAACGTGGGGTCCCTAGACTTGTTATTAATTACAAGCCTCTTAATAAGGTGTTAAGATGTATTAGGTATCCTATTCCTAATAAAAAAGACCTTTTAGATAGATTAAACAATGCCTTAATCTTCTCTAAGTTTGATATGAAATTTGGTTATTGGCAAATTCAGATTAATGAATCTGATAAGTATAAAACAACCTTTACTGTGCCTTTTGGACATTATAAATGGAATGTCCTTCCTTTTGGCCTTAAAAATGCCCCTTTTGAATTTCAAAATATTATGAATGATATTTTTAAGGGTTAATACCTATTTTCCCCCCTGCCATATAGGCGACATTTGAAAAACCCCCTGCAAAAAAAAAAGTTGCAAGAATTCCCCTAACATTTGAAGATTCTCTCATTTTAAACCTTCGTCAGATCCAGTCATCCAAAATGCTTACGTGGCATGTATTTTTTTATTTTTTTAATTGTTTCTAATGACGTGGATGCCCAGGTGGCTTTTTATTTTATTTATTTATTAATTTTAATGCCACATGTATTTTATTTTGTTTTTATTTTTTGTTAATATAGATTAATATAAGAAAGGGTTAAATACTATTTACCCCCTGCCAAAGTAGCGAGATTCGGTTTTCCCCCTTATTAAAAAAAAATTTAGCCTTCGCCCCTTAGAAAACAAGATTCTGTTTCCAGGAACCCCCTATCACCTGTTTGGCTGACTGTGCTGGTGGAATCTTGCTGACTGGAATGAATCTGCATACGTGGTTGACACGCTGGACTTATGCTTGGATGCTTGTAGAAATAGCATGCTTGTAGAAATAGCAGAAAAATTAAGATGCAAAAGTAAGGATTCGAACCCCTCTCCTAAAGGTAAACAAGCACAACACCAACCACTGGGCCATGAAGCCTTTCTTGTTCAATACGAGGGAGGATTTCAATATGTAGCATACTTTATGTCTTTTTTTTCTTTTACAATAATACTACTAGTATATATTAATACGTATAATGTATTATTTTATTTATTTATTTATTGTTAATATTATCAATATGTTTTTTAATATTTATATATTACTTTATTTATTTACTCTATTTTTTATTAATATTAGTAATATATTTATTACTTTATTACTTTATTTATTAGTATTATTAATATTAGTTATTTATTTATTTATTTATTAGTATTATATTAATATGTTCATTAATATTTATATATTACTGAATTTATTTACTTTATTTATTTATTAGTATTATTAATATGTTCATTAATATTTATTTATTACTGAATTTATTTACTTTATTAAATAAATAAATAACTAATATTAATAATAAATAAAATAATACATAAAGTAATATATAAACATTTAAAAACGTTAAAACATAAATAAATAAATAACTAACATATTAATGTTTATTAACATATTAATGTTTTTTAGTTACAGTTTATAAAAATGAAAATTAATATGTACAAAATGAAGTGTTAATATATATACTTTTAAAAATGAATATTTTTTAAAAAAACTGAACAATAACTAGAAAGTGTTATTAAAAACATTTTTGTTTGTTTATAAAAAAAACTGTATATATTAGAACCATTATAAAAAAAATATAAAAACGATTTATAATTAATATATAGATAATTTAATAATTAAAAAAACTGAGCAAATTCCTAACAAATATTTAAAAAGTTAATTAAAAAACTAAATAAAATTATTTAAAAAAAACGTTAATTAAAAAATTATTTAAATAAAATTATTAAAAAAAACGTTTATATAAACGTTTTTAAAATACATTTAAATATTTTATTAAAAAAAACGTTATAAAACTATGCATTTATATAATTATATAATTATAAAATACATTTAAAAATGTTATAAAATAATGCATTAAAATATATTTTATAATTGTATTCAGCAATGTATTTAATTATTGTATTCAGCCATGTATTTTATAATTATATTTTATAATATATAGAACTCCATTACAATTCTAAGCAACTAAACATGCATGGTCTGGTGGTAAGCTTGTAGCAATTTAGCCTTGGTGACCTGGGTTCGAATCCCAGTTTTGCAACTTATTAATTTGCAATTTTTCAAGCATGCTTTCCAAATGCAGCAGCCACGTCCTCCAAACAAGGAGGGGAAAACCGAATCTCGCTACTTTGGCAGGGGGTAAATAGTATTTAACCCTATAAGAAAACATGTTAAAAATTTGTTGTTAATTTGCAATTTTTCAAGCATGCTTTCCAAATGCAGCAGCCACGTCCTCCAAACAAGGAGGGGAAAACCGAATCTCGCTACTTTGGCAGGGGTAAATAGTATTTAACCCTATAAGAAAACATGGGGAAAACCGAATCTCGCTACTTTGGCAGGGGGTAAATAGTATTTAACCCTATAAGAAAACATGTTAAAAATTTGTTGGAGGTAAGAATTGAACCCACTCCCTTCCACTACAAGATGCAGCACCTAACCACTAGACTACAAGTTCAAAGCTAATATATGTTTACATTTAATTATTCTTATAGTATTCAACTTATTATTTGCATTTAATTAATAATTATATACAACTAATTATATACTAGTTATATTAATTTAATTTAGTTCATATTTTCTAATTAATATTAGTTTAATTTAATTTAACATTATTTTACTATTAACGTTATATTTAAGTTAATTAATTTAATTTAATCATTTTATATTAATTTAAACAATAACGTTATATTTTTGTTATAATTATTACTATTTTAGTTTATATTTTACTGTTTTTTCATTTTTCTGTTTTTTCATTTTTGTTATATTTTAATTTAAACAATAACGTTTTTTCATTTTTGTTATATTAACGTCATTTTTTCATTTTTCTGTTTTTTTTATTTATTTTTTCTGTAATCTTTTTACTATTTAAATATTAAATAAAAATGTATTTAATTATTAGTTTTGAGGTTATTTATTTTCTAACATACGTTTTAATTATTAAATAAAAATGTATTTAAATATTTTTTATTTAATATTTAAACTTATTAAACAAATACAATTAAAACGTATTAAATTCAATAAAATGTATTTAAATATTAAATAAAAACATACATTTTAATTATTAAATAAAAATGTATTTAAATATTTTTTATTTAATATTTAAACTTATTAAACAAATACAATTAAAACGTATTAAATTCAAATAAATGTATTTAAATATTAAATAAAAACATACATTTTAATTATTAAATAAAAATGTATTTAAATATTTTTTATTTAATATTTAATCTTATTAAACAAATACAATTAAAACGTATTAAATTCAATAAAATGTATTTAAATATTAAATAAAAACATACATTTTAGTTATTAAATAAAAATGTATTTTAATATTTTTAATATGTATTTAAAAATGTATTTAAATATTTTTAAATTAATTAATATGTATTAATATAATTAGTTTAGTTTATTTTTAATTTATTTAAATAGCTACAGGATTGGTTTAGTATATATATTATTATTATTATTTAACGTAAATATATTATTATTATATATAAAACATAAATATTTAACGTAAGTATAGTATATATATTATTATATATATATTACGTAAGTATAATATATATTATATATATATACCGTAAGTATAGTATAAGAAAAATTAAAAGCAAATATATAACAAGTTTAATTATCCAGACTAGTGGTCAGGCGAAGCATATCTTAAGTGGAAGGGTGTGGGTTCAACTCCCACCCAAGACAAATTTTTGGACATGAACATGCTTACTAAAAATTTATATAATAAAAAATGCTTACTTGGCAATAAAAAAAAAATAAATAATATAAAAAGCCACATGGGCTATCCAGTCAACGAAAAAAATTAAAAAAATACATGCCACGTAAGCTTTTTGGATGACTGGATCTGACGAAGGTTTAAAATGAGAGAATCTTCAAATGTTAGGGGAATTCTTGCAACTTTTTTTTTTGCAGGGGGGTTTTTCAAATGTCGTCTATATGGCAGGGGGCAAAATAGGTATTAACCCTATTTTTAATCCTTATACAGAATTTATAATTGTTTATATTGATGATATCTTGGTTTTTTCTAAAACTATAGATCAACATGTTAAACATTTGAAAATATTTAAAGGATTAATTAAACATAATAGATTAGTTATATCTGCTCCTAAAATGAAACTTTTTCAGACAAAAGTTAGATTTTTAGGTCATGAAATTGACCAAGGAACAATAATTCCTATACAAAGAAGTATTGAATTTGCTTCAAAATTCCCCAATATTAATATATTATTACACATAAAAAACAATTACAAAGATTTCTTCGTAGTCTTAATTACATAGCAGATTATTATGAAAATCTTGCTAAAGATACTGCCATATTACATGCTAGGCTCAGAAAAAATCCTAACCCTTGGACTAATGAACATTCTCTGGCAGTCCAAAGAATTAAAAATAAGGTTAAATGTTTGCCTTGTTTATCTCTTGCTAACCCTAAGTATTTCAAATTTGTTGAAACTGATGCTTCAGATTTAGGCTATGGAGGAATCCTTAAACAAGTTATACTTGATACATCAAAAGAAGTTTTGGTTAGATTTACTTCTGGAAAATGAAATCCTACTCAATCTAAATATTCTACTATCAAGAAAGAAATGCTTTCTTTTATAAAATGTATTTCAAAATTTCAAGATGATCTTCTTAATAAGAAATTCTTATTAAAAATAGATTGCAGCTCAGCTAAATCAATTATTGAAAAAGATGTTAAAAATCTTGTTGCTAAGCAAATTTTTGCTAGCTGACAATCTCAATTATCTATGTTTGAATTTGATATTCAACACATTAAAGGTGAAAATAATTCACTTGCTGACTACCTAACTCGTGAATTTATGCAGGGAAAAAATGATGACCCCATATAGGGGAAGAGGCCGCGGTTATGGCCGTGGTGGAAGAGGGAGTAACAATATGTTACCCCAACCCGAATCAAACATTCCTCTAATAGGGGATTGGACTACAGTTTACAAAGGGAGAAAAATGCAGCAATTACCTGCATCTTCAACAAAAAAGGAAGATATTGCTTCCTCCTCTAATAAAAATACATCCTACAAGGAAGTTGCGGTTAATAACCCAGCTCAAGAACAAATGGATTATTTTGAAAATCTGTTAGGTGCCAAATTGTGTTAATTTCAAGTTTAGTTTGTGGCACCTTTCGACCGATTTTATCGAGTATTCGTATAATTCCTTTTAGTTTTATATAACTATTTGTAGTTTTATAATTTAGCTTTTATTTCATGTTAATATACTTTTTAGTTATGATTTTTCAAGTCTTGGCAATTTTTGGAAGCTTTGAGCTTGATTTGGCCAAGATTGAAGATTGGCTGGCAGAAGTTAGCGCGCATCGCGCGGTATTAGGGCGCGACGCGCCCTGTCTTAGATATTTTGTTGAGGATTCCAGCAGAGAAAAACGCGCGTAGCGAGCTGGGGCGGTTTGATCTACAAGTGACTTGGCGCGAAGCGCGCTAGAGGGCGCGACGCGCCCTTGACAGAAATTGGAAATGCTATATATGGATAAAATTAGATTTTGTGAAGGAGGATGCAACTTATGAGAGCTCAATACACTATTTTCTACTGTAGCAACTGATAAGTGAAGATTCGAAGCTTTGATCGTCGATTAATCGTCGTTGATGCTTGTTATTCTTCATCCTTTCCTTGTTGAGCGAGCTACCATGTCTATGGATAGCTAAATCTCATTTGTATCAAGACAAGATGTAATCTTCCTTTACTTTTGTATGTTTTTCTTGTGAATATTGTGTATGAACAAGTGATGATCAATATAGATGGTTTAGTTTGTTCATTAAAGTTTTTCTATGGTATAAATGTTTGAGACATCATTGTTTGTACCTGGATCTAATTTCATCATCTATCAAACTATAAATTGCAGACATGGATTTAACGTTTGATATTTACTTTGTATCGGATTATAAAACGTTATTTGTATTGTTTAAGCAGTGGAGAAATCGACGGTTAAACAATACGGTAAATCTAGCTATATCGTTGCGGACACGGACGATATAGACGTCGATACATAATTATATTGATCGTTAACAAGTTCATATATATATTTATAGGTTGTCATACAAATTTAGGTCGGTGAAATCGAATCTTCATACATTCTCTTAACCTTAAACACTTCCAATATTTAATCTTTGCTACAAAAACAAGTGAATGATGTGTGACAAAACAACAACCAACTTTACCTTAGCTCATTACGAAATAAATTGTAGAATGGCGGTAATATCGCAATAATCCCTGTGGAGACGATATATATATATATATATATATATAAAACGTACTACCATTACGCTTTACAACAAAATCCAGTAACAGAAAAAATCATGTATGTTGATGAAGAAGATATTAAGATAAATCCAAATGATGGATGGTCTATCAAAACGAGATACCTCAAATCGAGAGGATATCCAGGTCTTCATGGAAAATCTAGGCCTCACCTAGAGATTCTTTTGACTGTTACCGAATCGGTAACAATTACTCACCACTACCAGAACAATAATCCTGAAAGTTTTATAAACTTCAGTAAATGCCATATTAATAAAATCTTGTTACCAAGAGAATGGGGTCTTAACCCAAATGGCGAAAAAGCAATAAGAATTGCTGAAGGAAAGTATATCTACTTTAATTACTGGGACTATGTCCAAGCTTTTACTCAAGCTTTTTATTATCAAAATCCTATGTTGTGTAAAACGATACCAATAACAAAGTATAATAGGGAATTAGAGAGGATAAGAAGAACAGGAACACAAGAATTGGTTATAACTGCTATTCTTTCACTTTCTCTTAAAACAAGATTACAAGTTTACAAGAATAACAAATAACCTCTCTCACCCTAAATTAGGATTTGCAGCTTAGCAATGATGAGAGACTAGTATGCTATTTATAATAAAACCTAACATACTAACTAATGGGCTTTTTCAGCAAGGCCCATTACACAAGCCAACTTAATAAACAAGCTAACTTAACAAATTAGGGTGTAAACACTAAAACCTAATTTAACATGCTAACAACCCTAGCATCTTCGACATCTGCATGCTAGACCCATCTTCGACTACAGCATGCACACTTCGACACCAGCATGTGAACAATCCTTCGACTTCATGCTTAACTCTGTCGAACTGTCGAACCAAGAAGCTACCCTTCGACAATACTAGAGTTCGATCCAATATCTCACAAATCTCCACCTTGGACCTAACTCTACAACGTCAAGGAACAAACTAGCTTTCTTCATGCAGCTTTATCAACTGCATACAGTGGAAAAACTTGCAACTTGGCAATGTCTTGGTGATCATATCAGCAGCATTGTCTTCAGTCGAAACCTTCAGCACTTGGACTTCTCCACGCTCGATTACTCCTCTGACGAAATGCAGCCTCACATCAATGTGCTTAGTTCGCTCATGATAGGCTGAATTCTTCGACAGGTGTATTGCACTTTGACTATCACATTTAACAGTGATACCTCGACCTTGAAGTTTCAGCTCCTTCGCAAAACCTTCAAGCCACAATGCTTCTTTCACAGCTTCAGTGAGAGCAATATATTCCGCTTCAGTGGTTGATAGAGCAACAACCTTCTGAAGAGTTGCTTTCCAACTAATTGCTGTGCCAAACATAGTGAAAACATATCCAGAAATAGACTTTCTAGAATCCATACAACCTGCATAATCAGAGTCGACATATCCTTCTATTGGTGCTTTACTATCTTCACCCAAGGCTCCACCATAAATTAAGACTCTGTTTAGAGATCCATTTATGTACCTTAAAATCCACTTCAATGCTTGCCAGTGAGCCTTTCCAGGATTCGCCATGTACCTGTTTACAAGACTTACTGCGTATGCTATGTCGGGTCTAGTACAGACCATAGCATACATCAAAGAACCAACTATATTAGCATATGGGATGCTATTCATATAGGCTCTTTCGACATCAGTACTGGGACACTGATCAATACTCAGCTTGAATTGAGGGTTTGTTGGAGTCACAACTGGCTTCGAATTCGACATACCAAACTTTTCAAGAATCTTCCGTAGATATGCCTCTTGAGATAGGCATAACTTTGACTTCTTTCTATCTCTTCGAATGTCAATTCCAAGAATCCTGGAAGCAGCTCCCAGATCCTTCATATCGAACTCCTTATTGAGTTCAGCCTTCACCCTCATCACATCTTCGACACTGTTGCTTGCTATGAGAATATCATCCACATAAAGCAACAAAATAACAAATGAATTACCAGGTCGAAATCTGAAGTAAACGCAGTGGTCGAACTGACTTCTAATGAAACTTATGCGTGCCATGAACTTGTCGAATCTTCTATTCCACTGTCGAGGAGATTGTTTCAACCCATACAAAGATCTCTTTAACTTGCACACATAATCTTCCTTCCCCTTTTCGACATACCCTTCAGGTTGCCTCATCAGGATCGTTTCATCTAGATCACCATACAAGAACGCAGTCTTCACATCCATCTGTTCCAGTTCAAGATCGAACTGTGCCACCATGGCAAGCAACATTCGAATGGACCTATGCTTCACAACAGGAGAAAACACATCATTGAAGTCGACACCTTCTTTCTGAGTGAAACCCCTTGCAACTAACCTTGCCTTGTATCTTTTCGACGTCACTCCTTCAATTCCTTCCTTAACTTTGAAAATCCATTTACAGCTGACTAACCTTGCCCCAACAGGTTTCTTGATCAGTTCCCAAGTATGATTATCATGAAGAGATTTCATCTCATCATCCATGGCCTTCAGCCATTCAGTCTTATTTCGACTCCTCATAACTTCCTTATAGTCTCTAGGTTCTTCGTCTAGAACCTCACTTGCAGAGATTAAGGCATAAGCTATAAGATCTGCATATCCAAGTCTCTGAGGTGGCTTGATGACTCTTCTCGACCTATCTCTCGATAATAGGTAGTCATCGTCAGTTTCCTCAACATCAGCATCTTCTGCTTCTTCTTCGACTTCATCTGGGATATGCAATTCAGCATCAACATGCTCCACCTCAACAGGAATCTCTACCTGTTCCAGCTCTTCGTCAGATGTTTCTGTACTTCGACCAACATCATCAGTTTTCTTAAAAGCCATTTCAGCTTCATTGAAAACTACATCTCGACTGGTGATACACCTCCTGTGACCTGACTCTAGGCACCATAGCCTATAAGCTTTGACTCCTTCAGGGTATCCCATGAACATGCATTTTAGAGCTCTAGGTTCGACCTTGTCTTGCCTAATGTGAGCATAGGCTACGCAGCCAAATACTCTCAGTTTGTCGAGATCTGGTGGATGTCCCGACCAAACTTCTTCAGGTGTCTTCATATCTAACGCTGTCGAAGGACATCTGTTTATCAGATATGTTGCTGTCGAAACAGCCTCAGCCCAGAACACCTTTGTTAACCCCGCACTAGTCAACATGCATCTGACTCTCTCCAAAATAGTTCGATTAAACCTTTCAGCCAAACCATTTTGCTGTGGAGTACCTGCAGTAGTTCTATGCCTTGCAATACCAGAGGCAGCACAAAAACTGTCGAATGCCTCATTGCAAAATTCAAGGCCATTGTCGGTTCTCAACCTCTTGACCTTTCTGCCAGTCTGATTTTCAACCAGAGTCTTCCAACTTTTGAAATTCTCAAAAGTTTCATCCTTAGTCTTCTGGATGAATACCCATAATTTTCTGGAATAATCATCTACTATGGATAGAAAATACCTTGCTCCTGAATGTGATGGACACCTTGCAGGCCCCCAAAGATCAGCATGGATGTAATCAAGGGATCCATGTGTTCTTTGTTTGCCTTTGTTGAACTTCACTCTGCAAGATTTTCCAAGTACACAGGGTTCACAAAACTTCAGCTTTTCGACTTTGTCTCCACCAAGCAGATTTTGTTTCCCTAATTCGACCAGACCCCTTTCACTGACATGGCCCAATCTCATGTGCCAGATTTCTGTTTTCGACAAAGGTTTCGTGGATGCAACATTTGTCGAACCACTTACAACTTCAGCCTCAAGGGTATACAAGCCTTGTTTCTTCACGCCTCTCAAGACTTCCTTCGACCCCTTCATGACCCTTAGGATACTTTTCTCTCCTTGGAAAACATATCCTTTCTTATCGAATTCACCAAGAGAAAGAAAATTTCTCTTCAAATCAGGAACATACCTGACTTTAGTCAACAACCTTATTGACTCATCATGGAGCTTGAATCTCACAGATCCAACACCTGCAATCTTGCAAGCCTTGTTGTTTCCCAGCAATACTGATCCACCATCTTGATCACATAATTCCTCGAACAAGTCTTTGTTTGGAGTCATGTGCCAAGTGCAAACTGAATCCATAATCCACTCTCTTCTCGAGTCACTGCTTGAAACCACAAGAACATCAGATGATTCGAAATCATCTTGAACAATGGCTGCATTGCCATTATCCTTACCTCCATGATCTTTCAGGCGTTCAGGGCACACCTTTCTTGTGTGACCCTCCTTCTTACAATGATAGCATCGAATGCCAGATGCTTCGCCATTGTAAGACTTCGACTGGCTTTTGCCCTTCTTGTCGAACTTACCATTCTTTCGCAAGAATTTTCCTTTAACGGCCAAACCTTCACCAACAGTCGAAGGTTTATGCTCCTTTCGTTCGTTCAGGTCCTTTGAATATAGGGCTGATTGAACTTCTTCAAAGGTCAGGGACTCCCTTCCATACAAGAGAGTTTCTTTGAAGTGAGCATGTGATCGAGGCAAAGCGCACAATAGTAACAGTGCTTGATCTTCATCATCAATCTTTACATCGATATTTTCAAAATCAAGAATCAGCTTGTTGAACATATCCAACTGCTCAGCCAACACTTTGTCTTCAACCATCTTGAATGAATACAAAGCCTGCTTCAGGTAGAGTCGATTTACCAGCGATTTGGTCATATACAAACTTTTAAGTTTCGCCCATAACCCTGATGCCGTCGTCTCCTTTGATACCTGTCGTAGAACCTTATCACCAAGGCTCAACAGAATTGCGCTGTGTGCTTTCTCTATCATAGTTGTCTTCTCCGCTGCCGTTAATGCAGCATTCATGGCTGCCTCTCCCTTCAACGCTTCCAGACAACCCTGCTGAACCAGTAGGGCTTTCATCTTCAAGCGCCACAGACCGAAATCATTCACTCCGGTGAACTTTTCAATCTCATACTTTGTTGAAGGCATCTTCTCCAGGCTCACCGCACCAATTGTTGTGTAAAACGATACCAATAACAAAGTATAATAGGGAATTAGAGAGGATAAGAAGAACAGGAACACAAGAATTGGTTATAACTGCTATTCTTTCACTTTCTCTTAAAACAAGATTACAAGTTTACAAGAATAACAAATAACCTCTCTCACCCTAAATTAGGATTTGCAGCTTAGCAATGATGAGAGACTAGTATGCTATTTATAATAAAACCTAACATACTAACTAATGGGCTTTTTCAGCAAGGCCCATTACACAAGCCAACTTAATAAACAAGCTAACTTAACAAATTAGGGTTTAAACACTAAAACCTAATTTAACATGCTAACAACCCTAGCATCTTCGACATCTGCATGCTAGACCCATCTTCGACTACAGCATGCACACTTCGACACCAGCATGTGAACAATCCTTCGACTTCATGCTTAACTCTGTCGAACTGTCGAACCAAGAAGCTACCCTTCGACAATACTAGAGTTCGATCCAATATCTCACATCCTAAGAACAAGCATTCTTGGTTTTTCTCTATTAATCCAGAAATGATTAATAAACCCGTACCAAATTGGTTTTACGAATGGTGGACTAAATTTGGTCCGTCTTTGGAAATATTACCCAAAGAATTACTTGATCTTTACAATCCCTGGTGTGATAATAGTCCACTTATTGTAAATATTTTATCTGATAATTTAATCACAAGACAATGTCCATTTTGGTTCTTTACCAAATTTCAGATTCCTTGGATATGGAGATGGTCTATCACCATATCTCAA
Source organism: Vicia villosa (assembly GCF_029867415.1). NCBI lineage: Eukaryota > Viridiplantae > Streptophyta > Magnoliopsida > Fabales > Fabaceae > Vicia > Vicia villosa. The sequence goes on along the minus strand of NC_081185.1, from coordinate 117,210,666 downwards.
GATAAATTCAACATACCCGTTTTAGAAAGAAATTTCTTCTATAAATGGTGGAACAAGATGAGCTCTGAAGAAATACAGAATAAAATTATTTTGATTCAAGCAGCTATAACTGAAGATCAAAATAATAAAGTCAAAGAGCAAAGCTCCCAACAAATGTCTATGGGAAATTTCGAGAACTTCTTCTAGAGAAAATATCCCAATGAATCGGAAGAAGAAATTATGGTTAGAACTTTGGACCATATGAAAAACCAATTCTTCTCCACTTTTCCAACTAAAGCATCAAAAGATGAGAATTCATCTATGAAGACTAGCTCTTCTATGGGATCAATGGATTCCAACAACTTTGATTGTTTAGCAGGAGAAGCCCAAGCAGAGGACCCTACTGCTGAAGATTTTTGGGATGCAATGGTTCAATCTATGACCCAGAAAGCAAAAGACAAAGCAAAGAGATAATAGAATCTCAAGACAAAGAGAAATGGACAAGAGAGAATCTTATCTTGTCTACCATTTCAAAAAGCAATAAATAATTCCAAAAGTTAAGAATCTTATCTTACTGGAAAAAATGATGCCAAAGACAAAAGCAAAGATAAGAAAGAATCTTATCTTGGAAGAAGACTCATGCAAGCATATTTTCTTGGCCCATGCATGCATTTTTTCTTGGAATAGTGAAAGAATATTTTCTGCTTTTTGTAAGAAAGTTTGTTTTTTTTTGTGAATTATTATTGTGATGATGGGGCCCAATGTGTACCCGACATTAATAATTCATCTTTGTTTGTTGTAACCGGCTATCATAGGTAGCTCTTACCGGCTTAAATAGTAAGCCTTTGTATCCCTATAAAAAGGGAGTTTCCTTTCTTTTGTAAGCACGCAATTTTAATAATATAACAAAATTTTTATATATGCTCTGTCTTCAATCTACCCAATTCCTCTAAATTACTTAAATTTCCGATCCTGCTTCTGCCGTTACACTTCTGGTTTGTATATATATATATATATATATATATATATATATATATATATATATATATATATATATATATATATATATATATATATATATATATATATATATATATATATATATATATATATATATATGACAAGATCAAATGACACCAAAGTGTCAAACTTAATAATATGATACCTACGATAACTCTTTACCGTATATCTATATAACAAAATTTATCGTTAGATTAAAAGCTAACATCATATAGATCATGTCCATAAAATTTAACATTGATCGGAAATCATTTGATATGTTAAAGAGAATGGACAAAATTAACGCTTTTGTTAAAGTTTTGTAAGACATTGATTTTTATGCATCTCGTTGATATATCAAATGATTTCATATTGGTGTTAAATTTTATGAACATGATCTATATGATGTTAGCTTTCAATCTAACGGTGGATTTTGTTATACCGATATGCAGTAAAGAATCATCAGAGATATCATGTTAATAAATTTGACACCTTAGTGTCATTTGATTATGTCCTTATATATATATAAAGAAGTTTTTTTAGAAGATGAAAATATAAGGTATAATAAACTAATGATATTTAAATAGTTTTTATAATTTATTAACGAATACAAATATTCGCTGGCATGAATATTATTAAACTCACATTTGTATCCATAAATAAAAAGGTATTTAAATATTTATTTATTTTATCCATTAATATTCATTAAATTGTTTGTTCCATATTTGTGATAGAGTTTATCCGTAGGTACATATTTTTTTGTCATCCCTAATAAAAATTATATTTAAATTCAAAAGCTACACATTTTAGTTTCAAGTAGAACTAATTATACTTAAAAAAACAAATACCTTAGAATCACTCCAGAATCAATTTTACATCTTTAAAAATATTTTTAACTCTTCAAAAAACCAAAACCATGCTATAAATAAGAATATATCATATTTTGTCATGTCTCTTCTATTTTGCTCTTATTTCATAATCTCTTTTAAAATTCATTAAAATTAGATAACTTTTCTACCACAATTTATGTGAGATAGATTATAAAAGAGCTTTTGAAATTCTCCAATTTTCAGACAATCCAAAACTAATGTTCTATTTTTGGATTTTTCTCAACATAATAAAATCTCTTCTTATTGATAACATAACTGTTGAGATATTATTGAGATTGATATATTATTAAGATATTAGATATTAGATATAATATTCGATATAATCTAATATAATAATATCAAATATAATCTAAGTTGTGTTAGCCCAAGTCCAATGAGGATTGTATATAAATAGTCATAGTATATATCATTATTTGTACACACTATTACAATTCAAGTGAATATAAATCCTTATTTATTTTCTATCTTTCTCTCCTCTCACTAAAAGTGCTTCACGCACTAACAAATTGATATCCAGAACTTCTGATTATTGTTCTTGATCGGGTTTTCAAGGAACTTCACGTCAGAGATGGTGTTTCTAGGGCAAGTGAATCAACCGTTGTGAAGATGACTGGTGATAAGAGCAATCCAAATTCTCTTCCAATGCTTGACGACAAAAACTGGATCCGATTAAAAAATAGATGCAATCCTTGTTTAGCTTCCATGATACTCTAGAAGTGTTTATCGAAGACGTTCCTACACTAGCTGCAAATGCAACCGAAGCACATAAAACTGTCCATAACAAAGTCAAGAAGAAAGATTGCAAGGCTGCTTATTGCATTCAGGCAACAGTCGATGCTGCTAACTTCAATGGAATCTCTCATGCTAAAACAAAGAAAGAGGCATGGGATATTCTGGTCAAGTATTATGAAGGAGGTGAAAAGTCAAGGTTGTCAAGTTGCAGACCTTGCGTCGATAATAGGAATTATTGTCGATGGGAGAAGACGAAAAAATTTGCAAAATATATGTTGAAGGTCCAAAAACTGGTTCATCTCATGAAGGGTTGTGGTGAAATCATAATTGATAAGATGATAGTTGAGAAGGTAATGCGAATGTTGACCTATCATTTTGATCACATTATCGTAGCTATTCAAGAACCCAATCAACTTGAAATTCTAAAATTGAAAGATTTGGCTGGTTCGTTGGAAGCACATGAGAATAGGAATGTCGAAAGGAAAGGAGTTCAAGACTCGATACAAGTTCTGCATGCTCAGTCATGGAAAAAGAATGGTGGTTCCAACAAATTCAAAGGCAAGTTTGACAAGACTCAGGGCAAGAAGTCTTGGTTTAATCCCCACAAGCATCAGGTCAAAGATAGAGCTTCTGAATCCTCGAAAAGAGGAGGAGGAAACTGTAACGTCTGATTATTTAATTAATTATTTTATGGCATGTTTGTGAATTATTTGATAAAATTAAGAGTTATTTAGGATTATGTAATTTTGTTAGAAGTTAATTAATTAATATTAGTAATATAATAAAATGTGAACATTTGGGTCTATTTAGGTGTTAATAGTAGTAATGGTGGGGTGTGAAGTTAAGCCCATTATTAGAATTAGAAATTACTGAGAATAATAAAATAAGAGAAAATTAGGAAAAGTATTAGAATTGGGAAGTTTGGAAGAACGTAGAAAGAGAGAAGAACAAAGAGTTAAGGCAATCCCATTGAAATCTTAGAGCAACCTTTAATCCAAGGTAAGGGTGGGGTTCTTACTCTACAAATGGTTTGTATGATGATGGGTGTGGTAGAGATTAAGTTCCATAATTTTATATCCATGTTTATCTGAATAATTGGGTTTTTGAATGTGTTTATGATGTTATGGTTTATGTGTGATTTCTGTGAAATTGGTGGAATTGGTGTTTCGTAGCAGAAAAATTAAAGATTTTGGCTCTAGTTCAATGATGAACCGGTTACATGATTTAAGGTAACCAGTTACATCCTAATAAAAATGGGGTTTTGGGTTAGTGTAACTGAAGTAACCGGTTACATGATTTGAGGTAACCAGTTACATAGTAATAAAATGAAATTTTTGGCTACTGTAACTGATGTAACCGGTTACATAGTTCAAAAATTGCATAACAGAGGCAAAGTAGGGGATGTAATCGGTTACATCATTTGAGGTAACCGGTTACCTTACTGAAGCTGACAGATTTTTACAAACTTTGAAAATCCATAACTTTTGACTCGGGTGTCTGTTTGACGCACCATTTGAACTTGCGAAAAGCTAAAATTATTTCCTATTCAATGAAATTAAATTGAAAACCTGTTTGCAAATATTTTCAAAATTCGTGTTTTCCGGTATTTTGTGATGATGCAAAGTATGAACGTTGTTGTGTGACGATGTTACCAAAACAATGTAATTATAGATTGCAGATTTTTACGATGATGATGATGTTGCTGCCACTAATTATTGGCGATTGGGATGAAAGTTATTCCTCATTGTTGTTTAGTTGATGTTTTTGCATTTTGTTATGGTGCATTATGAAGTAACATACATTGCATTTTTACGATGTCCTGGATTGGCAAACACGTTGGTCTGGATTGACAAAATTGCGAAGAAGGCTTATGCATTGTTGATGCTTCTAATAATGGATAAGTTGCAAAGGGGGCTTATGCCCTGTTGGTACCACATGCATTTGCATAGTGTCAGTTGCATTGCATTTTCATAACGATGGTGTAATGACAAATTGGTTGTTTAATGATGCTAATGTGTTATGAAGTGGTGAATTATGCTTGAGTTATATTTCCTATATTTATTATCATACATTTATTTATATTGTATGATATCTCACCCCTTATGTTTGAATGTTACCCCTATGTTAGTAACGTGCAGGTAATCAAGAATGCAGACAAGTTACCTTCAAGTAGTTCGAGTCAGTGTTATCGCTTTGTTACGTAACACTCGGGGGGATGACCGCTATTTTGATTTATCGTTGAATTTTATTTGACTATTGAAGTACTTGTTTAATGTTAATGATTGCAGTTGTTGAACCAAGATGTTTTGTTGGTACATTTGAATCATGAATATTTTCCTATGCTTAATAAAATATGTTTTGAAGACTATTTAGTTGTTATCGGGTCATCCTAATTTTGGAAGTGTTATGTATCTGTTATCGTTATGAGCAATTGTTTATATTACGAAGAAAATGTGACATTATGATTTTGATGAATTATTTTGAATGGTGATTTTCATACTCTAATTTTTATTATTATTCGACGGGGTAAATTGGGGTGTTACAAAAACTATCGAAAGGACAAAGAAGATAAGAAAGGTATGTAGTGTTATAATGGTGAAAAATGGGGTCATTTTACTAAACATTGTTGGTACAGAAAAGAAAATGGATCGACAAAAGGCAAGGACGAATGAGCGAACCTTGCACGCCAATATTCAGATGATTCTGAAAGTGGTATGGTAGTTATGACTGCAATCCCAAATAACCATGTCGAATCAAGATGTGGTTCCTTGACTCATGCTGCTCAAATCACATGGCTATTTAAACATGGAGTGGAAGGCAAAGTCGATGTAACTTTGTTTAAACAAATAGTTGAATCTCTGAGGTATATGTGAAACACTCGACCTGATATAGATTTCGTAGTCACATTATTAAGTAGATACATGAGTAAACCAAGGGTGTCACACATGAAGGCTGCAAGATGAATCCTAAGATACTTAAAAGGATCAATAAACTGTGGAATCTTATTTCGACAAGACTCTGAGAGCAAAGAAGCTACTATTACTTGATACTCAAATGCTGATTGATGTGGAGATAAGGAAGATTAAAGAAGCACAACTCGATATTTCTTTCAAGCATCTGGTGCCCCAATTTCATGGTGTTCAAATAAACAACTTGTGGTGGCATTATCATCGTGTGAAGCTGAATATATAGCAAGAGCCCATGCTGCATGTCAAGTAATTTGGATCAGATCAGTACTTGAAGAAATGGAGGTCAAAGTGAAGAAACCTCTTATGTTGCAAATTGACAACGAGTCAACTATAAACCTAGCGAAGAATCTAGTTCTGCATGGAAAAGTAAACATATCGAGGCTAGATTTCACTTCTTGAAGGAAAAGATAAATCGATGTAAACTTGAAGTAAGGCATTGCTCAAGCAAAACACAATTGGGTGACATTTACACCAAATGATTGAAGATCGACAGATTCTTAAATTTGAGAAAGAAATTAGGAATAGTTCATATCGATTATGATTAGCGTACGATCAAGAACTTGGATTATAGGGGGAGTATGTTGAGATATTATTGAGATTGATATATCAGTGAGATATTAGATATAATATCAAATATAATCTAATATAATAATATCAAATATAATCCAAGTTGTTTAAGCTCAAACCCAATTAGAGTTGTATATAAATAAATAGTCATAGTTTGTATCATTATTTGTACACACTATTACAATTCAAGTGGATATAAATTCGTATTTCTTTATTTTCTCTTTTTCTCTCCTATTATTAAAAGTCTCACACTAATAAATTGGTATATTTGTTATGGCTAAATAGCTTCCGAGTTTGTTTAAAGGTATTGTTTTCTTTCTCAGCAAGTTTAATGAAATTGATCTTATCTTCATTGTTGGGAATTTGAAATATAAACTCTTATTAGTTAATTTAGTGCCATCACAATGTATACGTATTTCATGAGAGACAAACAAGAAATAAAACACTCACTTCACTAAAGCATGTATGTGAACTTAATGACGTAGACAAACATGAACTCCACCGTAACAACAATAAAGCATCTAAAGTTGATTTATGGAACTTTTAAAAATCAGAGCATAACTAGTAAGTAGGGGTGGAAATATGACAAGTCAATAAAGAGGGTTTGTGGTTTAGTTACACATTTCTAAGTTAAGTCAGATTTTTTTTCAAATAAAAAAAAATTTAAACTTTTTATAGACCTATTTAACTACAAAGATTTAAACTTTTTATAGACCTATTTAACTACAAAGATTTAAACTTTTTATAGACCTATTTAACTACAAAGATTGCGCCACATACAGTTAAAAAAAGACTTTTAAATCTATCAAGTCAATTTATTTAAGTAAATATGAATAAATTTATTGTAATTATGTTATTATTTGTAATTTAAATTAAAATATAAAAATAAAACTTGATTATTTTTGAAAAAATTTATAAAAATAAATTGAAACTTTTTATGAACAATATTATAAGGAATTGTATTAAATTATTTTCATAAATTCTCTAAAACAAACAATATCACAATATTTATGCTAATAAGTAAATTCAAATGAATTAATAAAAATAAATATTTAGTCTCATTGATCTTTTAATTTGATGTTTGAATTAATTATTTACTAATGATCAAATAAAAGGTTGTGATTAAAATATGATTAAATATAATTAAAAAAATTAAATATAATTAAATATAATAAAATCATATTTAAACTTTCAACACATATTAAATACACGTGTTCCAAAAAAATATTTCTATAAATAGTTTACCTAATTTGTGCCCCATGTTAGATTTTTCATTAAAATATTTATAATAATTTCTCTTTCCTCTTAAAAGAGTCTAATTTATTTTATCTTTCCTCCAAAATTGCACGTGTAACTTGGATTTTGGGTACATAATTGTACTTTAATCTCAACTATTTATTTTTAATCTATTCTCATATATCTTACTAATTATATATATAGTCGATCAAACGGTCATATAAATAGGCTATTTTAAAAAAAAATAGACTATATATATTTTTATTATTTTATTTTATTTAATATCACCGTTGGATCAATTCTTTTAACGGTTGAAATTTATTGTCAAATTAAACTTTGACACCTTATCATTTAATTTATTCAATATAAATAATACTAAATGGTAAATATAAGATATTAATTAGAGCATCTTTAACGAGTAACATCCTAACTAAGTTTTATAAATTAAAAAACCATTTTGATAAAATAAAACTTATTTGAGATTTATAACATAAACGTTTAAATTAACGCTTACAAAAAATTAAAAAAATCAGTAAGCGGATAAGATTGCACAATCTAATTTTATATATAAAAAAAGGAAATGAAAATAAATCATTTTTATAAATGTTATAAATTATTTTAATAATTTATTTTAAAAAATGACATAAATTATTTTATTTAAATTGTGTCATAAAACTTATAATATTAAATAAACTCAAGTAAATTAGTTCATTTCAGATTTTATGCTATGGTTATTCTTTTCAAGGAAGTATGCTTATATATGATAGATAGAGTTACATAAAAATTTTAAAAAAATGTATCGTATGAATTTAAAATTAATTTGATACTTTGAATCAAATTATCAAAGATTCCAAAATTAACTTATACAGGTTTATGTTTTCAAATACTGACGTGTCAAAATTAAAATGACGACATTACTCTTGTTTTGGAAAAGTAAGTATTTTAGGTAGTTTGCATAACAAACATATCCGATAAAAGTTTGAAAGAGATTTTTTTTTTTAACAATTAAGGACAAAAATAATTGCTGACAGCCTAACATGAGTCATTTAATTTCTATATACAAAATAACAAAAATGCACGAATTATTTAATGATACAAAAAATCATTTCCATTAAATAATATAAAAAAAATCATTTCCATTAAATAACAAATGAGCGAACAAATAGAAGAGGAGTTCTAGAAAATTCACAATTAATTAAACAAAAAAACAGAATTGATGATTAATTAATTAATCGCAATATTCGCTCCGCTTTCCGCGCACCCGCCAATAGCAATCTAGATGTAAACGGTTTTTAGATTCAGAAAAACAAGCCAAACTCACAATTCATATTCAAAACGACGCTGTTTTCACAATCCTTATTCTTCTTCTTCTTCTTTTTCTCTTCTTCTTATAAGAAGAAGATGGAATTTCCATTGAACAATTTATCATAGCAGAATCTCAATTACCACTATATAGATACCGATTCTGAATCCTCTTTCTCCAAAAGAGAGATTCAGTTATAACAATGGGAATGATTGTAGAAGTTGAAACCGTCGATGAAGACGGCGACGTTTTGGTTGCACCGCCTAATTTCTCCATGGTCGAAGATTGCATTTACCGTTCTAGCCTTCCTCAGCCTCCCAATTTTCCGTTTCTTCAAACGCTAAACCTTCGCTCCATCATGTAGGTTTTCTTTTTTTTCTCTTTCAAGATTCGTATCTCTTTTTTCTTTTTTGTTCATGATTCCTGAAAATTCTATGTTCTTTTTTCATTCTTTATTGTTAATTATGATTAAAAAGACTTTTTTTTTAATTGAAATTGATGTTATGTATATGCGAATTGATGCAGATACTTGTGTCCTGAACCCTATCCGGAAGAGAATTTGGAGTTTCTGAAGTCACAGAATATTCGCTTATTTCAATTTGGAATTGAGGGGAAAACGGTAATTTTTCATATTCATTATCATCACACACGTATTATGTAATTTCAATTTCAATAAAATTGGTGTTTTGAATTGGATTTTGATAATTGTTAAAAAGTTTGTGATTTTTTGAATTATCTTGATTCTGAATTTTTTTAATGAAAATTTTATTGGAATCATGAAATGTTTATGGATATTACCCTAAAGTTTAAATTTTTTCTTTGATTGTTTTATTTTTGAAGATTATTAAATTAGGGTTTTATGATTAATTGTATAATGAGGGGAAAAGGGAATTTAGGGTTTATCATATATATGGGTTTTTGTTTGTTAGACTACTGATCATGAAATTTGACCTATGTGGATTGTTGATTTATTTTTGGTTTTGTTTTTCTCTTTTTTATTTGAGAGTTAATGAATCTTTGTGTTTTTCTGCAGGAAGTTTCTTTACCTATTCTTAGGGATTCTATTATGGAGGCTTTGAAAGTTTTACTTGGTAATAAACTTGATTCTTGAAACAAGCTTATTCAACTTTGACATGCCGATTTTTATTTTGTATAGCTTTGTTGTTACTTTGGTGTTTCTCTTGTTTGTTAGATGTCTAATTCCTTAATTTTATCTGGTTTCAGATGTGAGAAATCACCCTGTTTTGATTCATTGCAAACGAGGAAAGGTATAAGATTGATTGAAACTTACAAGTTTATCTTCTCAATTCTCGATTTATCTATGGTTTTTAATTCCTAATTTTGTTTATTCTAATGATGATTTTTCTTCTGTAATGCAGCATAGAACAGGTTGCGTAGTTGGTTGCTTCAGAAAGTTGCAGAATTGGTGTTTGTCTTCTGTGTTCGAGGAGTATCAGCGATATGCTGGAGCTAAATCCCGGACAGCAGATTTAACATTTATAGAGATGTTTGACATCATATCTCTTAGGCAGTGCCTCTACAGCATCATCTACCAGTACCAAGGTGCTTCAAAGAAGCGCAGATTGATGTATCAAGGCGAGCCTACGCAGAAACCACCCCGTTTGACATCATTTTAGCTCTGCTGCACAGGCTATAAACTCCATTGTTGGATTTGGTAGAAATTATACTTCAAAGTAATTTTTTGGAGTCATTGAACATATATTCTTAGGGTTTTTAAAGATCTTTTGAGTACTGCTATTGACATGCATATTCTGTCTTTCGCTTCCGAGTTTAGTTGTTTTAAACATCACACTAATACAGTGGTGCAAACAGTTTTTTTTTTTCTTTTAGTGAATGAGTTTTGAGATTAATTGTAGGCTTATGAAGCCACATATCTTGAACTTTTTCTTTTTATACTTGAACAAATTTAACCAATTTTATTAACGAGAATAGCAGCATCTTTGGAGTATGAATAACCATATTCACTTGTCTTCAAATAACTGAAAAAACAAAGCAGACTATGTTACAGCATCTTGGAGAATCAAATCCACATGAGGAGGCACATGTTCCACCAAAGTACATGAACAAGATCCAAAATGTCTTATCTCATGTTATTAACAGTTAGCAATTATTAGCTATAATGTTTTTCAATAGTCTAACTTGTAATGCATGAATGAAACGTCACGGATCAATGAATAGATAAAGAGCCTATAGAAAATCATTCTATTATAATCAATATTGAAGTGGGTTGAATATAAATTTCTTTGTTTTAAAGTACACATTGAATGAGTTGCCAAACAACTTTTAATGTTAAAACCACATTTGAATTCTTAACTTTGAATTATATTAATTGTGCTGTGAATACAAAATCAAATCTCTTTAAAAACAGTCAAACATATCAAAACAAATTTTCTATAATAAAATCAATAGTAGACATACATGAATAATGAAGTGGCGATTGCTTTTATAAAGGAAAGGGTAGGACTTGTTTTTCTTTTATAAATTAAGAAAACTATAAAATGCTTCTAAAAATAAATAAAGTGCGATTGAGTATTATATAATATAATAATGTATTAAGATATTCTTTTGATAAAATTATAAGCTCAAATGAATATTAAAATATAGATCTAAATCTAAAAAATCCTCTAATACAAAATTCCTCAAAACCCCTGTCAAACCAATCTTGAATTTTTACGGCTTAGATGGTAAAACAATGATGAAACTAGTAGGTAACAAATGCAGTTTAATCGTTGCAAAACACATTTATTTGAGAGAGACGAAGAGTTTTAATCCAAGTACTATGAAAGAATTTAGGCCCATCTCACTGTGTAATGTGATTTACAAGATTGTTTCGAAAGCCTTGGCTAATAGACTCAAAAAAGTGTTGGATAAGTGTGTGTCTGAAGAACAATCGGCTTTTGTGGAAGGTAGATCCATTTTACATAATGTGATGATTGCTTCTGAAATCATCCATCATCTCAAGAGGAAGACAAATGGTTGGAAAGCGTCGTTGGCTCTAAAGATTGATATTAGTAAGGCTTATGATAGGGTGGATTGGGGTTTCTTGAAGGGGATGTTGATGAGATTGGGTTTTGCGGATAAATGGATCCACTGGATCATGATGTGCGTTACTTCGGTGAACTATTATGTGCTTGTTAATTCTGACAGTGTTGGACCTATAGAACCAGAAAGAGGCTTGAGGCAAGGAGACCCACTGTCTCCTTATCTCTTTATTATTTTATCAGAAGGTCTTACTACCCATATTAAGAGCTCCGTGGCCAGGGGCGATATCCATGGCATCCAAGTTTGCAGAGAGGCACCGAGTGTGTCCCATCTGCTTTTTGCTGACGATTGTTTTTTATTTTGCAGGGTCAATCTATCTGAAGTTCATCACATTATGAAGATTCTTGATTTATATGCTAAGGCGGCTGGTCAGGAGATTAATCTGACAAAGTCGGAGGTGTTCTTTAGTCGTAACATGAGCATTCCCGCGCAAGAGGATCTTGCTAAGGTTATGGGTGTTCGTCATGTGTTAGGCACCGGAAACTATCTGGGGCTGCCTTCTTTGATAGGTAGGAGTAAAAAAGCAACATTTTCTTTCATTAAGGACCGCATCTGGAAACGTATTAATTCTTGGCGAGGAAGGTCTTTGTCCAGAACTGGTAAAGAAACTATGATAAAGTCGGTTCTCCAGGCAATTCCAACCTATATTATGAGTATCTTTCTTATTCCGGATGGTGTAATCAACGACATTGAGAGAATGATTAATTCCTTCTGGTGGGGAGGTGGTTCGAATAGTAAGGGGATCAGGTGGATGGCGTGGGACAAGCTGACATGTCCTAAGGCAGAAGGTGGATTTGGATTCCGGGACTTTAAAGCTTTTAATATGGCTATGGTGGCCAAACAGGGCTGGTTCCTCATGTCTAACCCTGCAGCTCTTGTGTCCAGAATATTCAAAGCAAGGTACTTTCCGAGAACGTCTTTTTTTGATGCTAACCTTGGTTACAATCCTAGCTTTGTCTGGAGAAGTGTTTGGTAGGCTCGAGAGGTCCTATCTTTAGGTTGCAGATGGAGTATTGGGGATGGGAACAACATAAAAGTCATGAATGAACTGTGGATCCGTGGTGCTCGTGAGGGGTGCTTGAGTGGACCTCAAAAGCACGAAGTCTATACCATTACTGTTAAAGATTTGTTGTTGCCTAATGTTAAACAGTGGAATATGAGGGTCCTTCAGGAGGTCTTTGATCCTCCTGTCATTAAAGATATTTTGCAAGTCCCTCTTTTGGAAGATGTTATGATGGACCTTTTGGTTTGGAAGGAGGAACAACATGGGTCTTATAGTGTCAGATCGGGATATCGTATATGGGCAAAGGCGAGGAATAGAAATGGTAGGGTGACCGAAAATGATAATTGGAACAACTTATGGGGTATTGTGGCTCCGGCTAGAGTTAAACATCTTCTTTGGAGAATTTGTAGGGATTGCCTTCCGACGAGAGTGCGTCTCTGTATTCATCATGTTCCTTGTGTTCCTAATTGTCCGTCTTGTGATAGTAATTACGAAGACGATTGGCATGCTTTTTTTGGGTGCCCGGATGTGATTTCTTCTTGGCAGGCAGCAGGTTTGTTTAACGTTATATCTCCCCGTCTCCACTCTTTTCAGGATGCTAAATCTATAATCTTTGATATTTGCTGCAAGGAAGACAAAAATACTGCAGGTAGAGTTGCGGTTATGATAGAGGGATTGTGGAAGAATAGGAATGATTGGTTATGGAACAAGGAAAAAGAAGATGCTACAAAGCTTGGTTGGCTTGCCTTTCACAAATGGCAAGAATGGTTTTCAGCCCAACAAGTTCGTCAGACTACCGTTACTCCTGAGAACTCGTTACATTGGAGCCCACCTCCTAGTGGAACCTTTAAGTGTAATGTGGATGCGGGTTTTAATCGGATTTTAGGAACAACGAACTGTGGTTGGTGTCTTCGTGACGATCATGGGGACTTTGTTGTTGCCGGTACGGCTTGGGACGGTGGAACGCTTTCTATCATTGAAGCGGAGGCCTTTGCCCTCAAGGAAGCTATTCAAGGGGTTATAAACTTGCATTATTCGCATGTTATTTTTTAGAGTGATTCTCAGCTGCTTGTTCATGGTCTTAAGTCAAGTCATTGTGGTAATTCTGAGTTTTATATTATTATTAACTCTATTAAGTTGTTACTATTAGATTTTCCCAACTTTGAGGTTAAGTTTGTAAAGCGTCAAGCGAATTTGGTTGCCCACACCTTAGCTAAGGCGGTCAATTCCTGGACTCGACGCATGTTGTTTGATGTAATTCCTCTTTGTATCTCCTCTTATTTGATTAATGAAAGTTAAGTTTGCCTTTGTCAAAAAAAAAAAAAGCAAGGTGAGATGAACATCTAATATCTTTAAGCCTTTATGATCATAAACCTGAAATATGAATGTATGTCTCCTTTAATATAAATTTTGTTTTAGGTTTATGATCATAAAGGCTTAAAGAACATCTAATATCTTTAAGTCCATATTACACAATTTCGTTTTACTTTTTCAAATTTGATGGATGTACACCTCAACAACAGTTTTCTGATATGCAATAGTGATATGGCATACAATATTTGTCGGATAAATTCAATTAAAGTAGATTTTGGAGAATAGTTTGGGTGACTTGTGTAAATGTTTTTTTTATGAGAAATAATTTTTCATTAAGAAACAACAACATAAGCAAAGGAGACATTTCTACAGCTGGGAAAACCTCCGATCCAAATTTTAGAAACATACAATTGTAGTAAACCAATCAAGTGGTGAGATCCACATTAAACAATCTGCTCCAAAACAGAACTGAAGTATCTTTAAAGCTACTTAAAAGTTGTCTACAATCTAGAGCAATAGCCAATAGGATCAAGAACAACAAGAGATTGAATTGAGTTAATACAGTCCACTAAATTGACTATATCATACTGTACGAGGATTCTGTCAAGGTTCGATTTCTCCTCGAGAAGCATACTCTATCTGATGCCTAAGACTTTAGCAACACACGATTCGACGGAGATGTGCTCCTTCCTGCTAGAGGCAATAATAACCTGCCTGACATGGTTTTTTATAATACAACCAAAAGTTACAAAACCTTCACTGAAAACTCCTGAATCAACCTGCACCACAAAAACACTTGGAATACGATAACTCATCGAGGAAGAGAAGCAAGTCAGCTTTGCAAAATTACATTGCATAAAGAGGATTTGTGCAAATGTTAGGGTAGTATTAATGAAAACATTAAATTACAATTAAGAAACATTAGAGTTTTTTTAGAAGAATTTTTATGAAGTTGAGCATGCACGCTAGTCCGTTTTATGAGAAAATGCATGGTTTAATATCAGGAGCTGCTTTGGGGTGTATTGTTGTTGAGTTTCAAAGAGCTGAGTATGGGAAAACCAACACTTTGATATGTAGGTATAGTCTTAGAAAATCACATGGGTTGCTTTGTACTTGTTACATAGAAAGATATACATAGAGTGTTGAATCGATACTAATCAATTTTGTTAAATATCCATTAGAGATAACTAAATATGGAAGGTATACAAGAAATAGGCACAAATGTTGGATCAAAGTTGGACATGATTAATGGAATTGAAGCATTGTAGAAAAGGTTTAGGTCATTGGTTGTTGTAGGGAAAAAAACATTAAGTGGGCGTGTGAAATTTCTTAACCCACTATAAATTCAATATGTCCATCACCAAAGAAAAATAAAAACCAAATGAGAACTGAAGAAATGGAAGACACCAAATGAATATGATGTGTATCGAGACCCTTTATATCATCAGCATCTTAACTAAACACTCTCTTTGTCTCAAAATAAATGTCACATTTATAAAAATTATTTGTCCCAAAATAAGTGTCACCCAGGGCCGGCCCGATACATATCGAGGCCTAAGGCGAATTTTAAGTGAAATTTATTATAAAATTTTTAAATTAATTTTTTAAGAGAAAAAAGAAAATGCATTGACAAAAAATATAAAATTTTTAAATTAATTTTTACACTAACTAATGAGGAACATGCGTCACAATAAATCTCAATTTTATTTTTAAAATACCGAAATAACATGAAAAATGTAAAAGTTTTTATTAGTCGTATGTGTAAAATTGTTTTACACTCACATACAGTCCACTATTTTTAAACTCTTTTTCTAAATTTTAAAACTTTAAATTATTTATTAAATTCTTTTAATCGACTTTATTTAATATGTTTTTTATAGATTGTAAAAAAACTCCATTCAATATTTATTTATACGAGTTCATAATAAAACTAATTAATTTTAATGCAATAATTATTATTATTATCATTGATATTTATTATTATTATTATTATTATTATTATTAATGAGCGTTTATGACATAAAATGATAAAATAAAAATAATTAAATATTTTTACAGCTAAAAGTATATTCATATTATGTAAAAAAATATATATTAAATTTACAAACATTATTATTGTTATTAATAATAGGGTTAAATATGTTAGGGGTCCCTATAAATATTGCAACTTTCAATTTTAGTCCCTACAAAATTTTCCTTCAAACAATGGTCCTCGCAATATTTTCCGTCTCTATTTTTGGTCCCTACCGTTAAATTCCACTAACGGAGACTTACATGGCGTGCCATGTGTCATGCCACGTCAGTTCAGGTCAACTCTAAAGAAAAAGTGACATATTGCGGGGGTTTTAAACCCCCTTAAAATAACTTAAAAAAACAATCACATATAAAAAACTGTAAAAAGAACCGTAGCTTTTTTTTAATCTTCTTATTTTGAAAATTTGATCTAAATACAAATGTGATATATAATAATCAAATATTCGTTTCACCTTTTACTCAGATAAGATAAATTTTATCTTTCTCCATTCATTATCCTTCCAAATAATTTACAAAATCATCTATTAATAGTCTATTTCCTTTTTATATAAGAAATGTAACTTAGAATTTGATAGGTACTTTCCTTCAATCTTTTCCTGAATACCTAAAAATATTTGCAACAAGCTCTTCAACAGTAGAGTTTTAAAACTAATTTTACTTTTTGATAAACATTATTTTTTTGTAAGTTACATATCTTTTGACATTATTGATCTTACTTTAAAATCTCTTAGTTTGGCTATATGTAAGGGATAAATTTTTTATAAATGTATAATATGATATGAACTTTCATTTAATGGTACTAATTAAGTTTGTCAAATGTTAGTAATTGATCTAATTCATGTATACTAATTAAATTTGTCAAATGTTATGACAAAACAATTTTATCTGCATTTTATTGTTGAATGATTGTGCTTCAGTGACCAAATGCTACAGGTTGTGAGGTGTACATTAAGCCATCTGTGAGAACTCTTAAATTTCTCTGGTAAGGTCTTACATACTGCTTGTGCATCTCCTGAAGTGTCAGAAAATGAGGTACACATATTCTCTTTGTCAAGATTACAAAGTTTTCACAATGGTAGGAAGATCAACGAACATATACTTAACATGTCCCTGAGAGTATGTGTTTAGGGCTTCATTTTTGCAATGGCAGTATCAAATTAATATAAATGCAGGGGATGGATATAGAAAGAAGCAAATAGGTAGCTTCTAAATTCATATTCATATAATAAATATATGTAATAAAATTTTAATCTCTGGTGGAGGGCTTACATATTTTATTATTTGGCTGAATATTTAAATTTTGTTGAGTATCTATCTAGTATGGGTAAACAAGTAGATATATGTTGGTTGCTTTGGACTTCCATTAAACATGTTTGACTCTAGGAATTTCATAATCGTGATAGCTAGGCATGTGTGCACATGTATGTGATTTTTCCTGGTTGACTTCTCTAAGACAACAATCTTTGTGTTGTGTTTTGTGTTATTTAGATCCTAATTAAGGTACATTCAAAGTTCTACTATTGTATTTTTTTTATTATTATGAGAATTTTAAGTTGTAAATTGTTGTCTAGTCATTGATTATATTTAATTTAATTTAGTGAATGTTAAGGGATGGACTGTTTGCCACTTGGTCGACCTTAGTACAGGGCCGGCCCAATGAGTTCGGAGGCCCTGTTCTAATTTATAAAATAAGATTAGCTTTCAAAAAATACAATTTTAAAAATTATAATTTTATATATATAGTAAAAAATTATATGTGATATTAAATTTTTGAAAACAAATTATAATTTTACATATGTTTTTGAAAAAACAAATGTAAAATCTATTGCTTTTGTAATTGAAAAAAATTTGAATTATGTTTTATATAAAATGATGACAAATAGACAAATTAAATCTATTTGATTTTTTTAATTAATGTATTATTAGGTTGGAATCAAAATGATGAAAAATTGCTTTAAAATAAAACAAAACTTAGTCCTAAGATAAAAAAGGTGTAATTATAAAATTTAAATATAGAGAAATCTTTTCATTTCTATTTAAATTATTTTAAGAGGAAGAAATAATGTCTCACTCTAAAACTTTAGAGTTTAAAGAATATGTACTAATTAATTTATATTTATTTCACTCTAAACACTAACTTATCTTTAAATCATTGAATCAAATTAAACTGCATTTACTTTTTGTCTTAAAACAAATAGTTACTATTTGAATACACAACATTTAATTCAAAATTGATGTATTTAATTCATTACCAAATGTTATTACTTTTGATGGTGCACTCAAACATTTAACATCCTTTAATTTATTATTAAAGCATTCAATGTTAATAATATTTATAAAAAATTCGGTATTATTGAAAATAATAAACAATTGAAAACTGAAAAGCTACTAAGTCAAAAGCATGAAAAATTAAAAAAGGAAAATAAAAAAAGTGATTGAAAATGATGTGGCCCCCAAGATATGGGGCCCAGCGCTGCAGCACTTGCTGCACCTGGGGATGGCCGGCCCTGCCTTAGTATTTAGGGGGCATCTGATTTGGTTATGAACCTTTTTAGAACTCACTTTATGTATTTTAAGGTGGTACTGGTGATGTAAATACAAATACATTATGAATCCATTAAATGAGCCTCTAAAGTTGTAATATGCTGACCTGTCTTTTGCCATCCTGTTTAGGCTATGGTTGCAAGAGGAGATCTTGGTGCAGAACTCCCTATTGAGGAGGTTACGCTTTTGTAGGTAAGGTTGTTTTTAAACAAATTTTAGATGATAAATGGTAAATGTAATTATTGAGTATCTCTTCCATAACTGGACATTAGTTTTTGCATATCTCAACATAAATAATAATGTTTGCTAATATAGGAAGAGATAATTAGGATATGTCGTAGCATGGAAACGTTGTTATTGTGGCTTTTTACGTTATTTAGAGGGGGTTTAAAACCCCCGCAATCTATCTATTTTTAATCAATATTGACTTTAATTGACGTGGCGCTACACGTGGCATGCCACGTAAGCCTCCGTTAGTGAAATTTAACGGGAGGGACTAAAAATAGGGACGGAAAATATTGCGAGGACCATTGTTTGAAGAAAATTTTTGCAGGGACTAAAATTGAAAGTTGTCATATTTATAGGGACTAAAAACTTATTTAACCCTTAATAATATTTGAAAAAATATGTGTGTATTTATGTCGGTTTTGTGGCAGTTGTTATTACTATTCATTGCAGGATCTTTTATTGTTTCCCTTTCAAAATTAAATGCAATACTGAAATAATTTAAGCTATCAATGTAATACTAACCCAGTACTGATACTAATGCACAATAAAGAAAAAATTAGAGGCCCAAGGCAGTGGCCTAGGTGGCCTACCCCTTGGGCCGGGCCTGGTGTCACTTTTAGTTCTCAATACAATTTTAGTTTTTATCTTCCAATTGTACTCTCTATTTAATACTTTTCATTTATTATTTCTCTCACATTACATCTATATTACATCTATAATATAAGAAAATTAATGGTTGTGAAAAAGTCTACAGTACCCTTATTTGATTTTTTGTAATCACATTAAAATTGTCTTTATTTGGTCTTTACACAATAAAGTTCTTAATTTAATTATTAAAATAAGGGTCTTGCTAACCAGTGCCCTCATGGCAATGGTTAAGCATTCCAATTTTTTTTTTTTATAGAAAATGTAATATTTCGATTTTCAAGACATTAAATATGCAGATTACCGAGATAAATTTACTATTTTAAAGTCTTAACCATTGTCCTGAGGGCACTAGTTAGCATTTCCCTTAAAATAATACAACCCTCATATTTTATCAAACTTACCCAATCTCTCTCAATTCTCTATTTTTTTTCCCTTTCATCATTTTCTCACTTCTTTCTTCCAAAAAAAATCTATTATTGATCTATATATTTTTGTATATGAAAAATGATATTTATGATTCAAATATTTTTTATTCAAAAATGATATATAAGAAAAATTTATAATTAGTAAAGTGTGAAATGTGTGAACTGTAATTGGTTAAACAAATAATTAGTAATGGTATACAGGAAAAATTAATCCAAAAAATTATAATTAGTAATGTGTGAAATGTAATTAGTTAAGCAAATAATCATACTTAATTGTCAATTATATTATAGTTAATGTCAATTATAAATAATTAATATGCATTCCAACTTATTAAAACATTATTTTTTGGATATTAATTAATTATAATTGACATTAATTATAATATAATTAACAATTAAGTATGATTATTTGTTTAACCAATTACATTTCACACATTATTGATTATAATATATTTGCAAACAAATAAAGATTTAATCTAAAAGAAAAATCATAAAATAAAAACAATGCACCATACATTAATACAAAATATAATTTTTTTTTCAATAAATAGTTATTCATAGATAAACCTCAAAATTGGTTACAAGAAGTAATTTAATTTAGAGCCGACAAAAGAAAAACCTCATCTCTTTATACCAAATCAAACCACCAACAACAAACAACAACAATAAACAACAACAACAACAAACGCAACCAAATTAAACACAGTTTTAAGATATTGAAAGAGGGGTTTTCTCAGTACCAATCTCATCAGGTCTTTCTCCTCCTTTTTTAAGTCTTTCACTACTTCTGGTGGGAACCTTTACTCCTTCTTTGCTCTTCTAAACACAGTTGAAACTTAATGACAAAGGTGTTCGTGAAATACAAGGAAAAGTTCAATGTAAAGTAAATAGACCAACTTCATCGAAATATCATGGGTAGAATTCGTATATTTGTTTAATGATACTCATAAACAACATGTTAGTTAATATAATCATTTTTTTAAAGTAGGAAACCGAAGAGGGCCCCACCATATCCTTTAAATTAACCTCACAAACATCCAAAACTGCATCAACCTGTTAGTAAATAGTAACATTATCCGCTGGGCATTCCATAGAAATAGGAGAAAAAGACAAAGTAGATAACACATCAACGGCTAGCAATTGCTTATTGGTGAAACAAACAGAATTCAAAACAACACTCTGCTTCGACTCATTAAAAACAAAGGATAAGTTCATGTACCTAAAATGAAGAATAAAAATACTTCGTCATTTTTCTCCATTATTTTAAATTTGAGATCTTCATCAGCTTAACATAACCTCCATCTACGAAACTGATGAGAATTGAATTTATTTTTATGAGTTTATGATTATTATTCAAATTATGGTTTTTATTCTTCCCACTCTTGATTTATTGAATGAATTTGGAATGCATTGAGTTTAATATCCCTTTATTTAAAAGATGATCCATTTATCATCCTCCTCTTTTCATTAAAAAAATTGTAGTTATTATTATTTAATATTTAATATAGTCATTTATATACTTACTTTTAAATAGTTTGATGAATTATATTAATTAGATCTAATAATATTGAAAAGGATATTAATTATAATAAAATATAATTTAACATTTTATAAAAATACTCATTATGTCATATGTATAAACTATAATGTACCTATTAATTTATCATTGTCTCTAAATATTTTGTCTAGATTCATCTAGGAAAATCAAATATTATATATATATATATATATATATATATATATATATATATATATATATATATATATATATATATATATATATCCACACCATAATATTCTTGGTTGATCGCGACTTTACGTGTCTATTAATCTGATGATTGCAAATGCACAGTCGTGTCGTGTAGTTTTAAAAGATATCGAATCCACAGGGACTATGAATCGACCTACCGTTATCTAAGGTTACTATGTAAAGTTAAGGCTAAGGATACTTTGGTTGTTTCTAAAGGGAAAATTAAAAACTTAATTCTAAGAATATAATAATAAACGGATATCAGTATGTATTTCGTCTAACTTAGGTGATCCGAAGTTCCATCGGCTATGGTTCCCATTTAATTAAAAATCTCTATTAACTATGTCATTTAAAAGTTCTCCTCTCAAACTCTCGCTCTGTTGATTTAGACTACTATCGTAACTCATAATGTACGCTCTCGACATCCCATTAGATTTAGAAAAGCTTTTTGAAAACATCACAGTTGATAAAATGCTCATTTATGAAGAGGTTATTTACTTAAATCTCCTAGTCTCAAACTCTCGCTCTGTTGACTCGGATCATGCTAGTATTCCCTAACGTACGCTCTCGCTGTCCCGCGTCGGGTTTAAAAATACTTTTTGAAAATAAATAAATTCTAATTGGTTTTAATACGCCTTCGCTGTCCTTAAAACTAATGTTCTATGTCTACTATCCAGTTAAAGATCTCAAACTCTCGCTCTATTGATTTTAACCTTTATAAGTTCTAAAATCTCAAACTCCCGCTCTATTGATTTTATAACTTTAGCATATTCAATTAGACACAAAACCAGAAACGAGTGATTTCTAACAAAAACATATTTAAGCCAACTTATTTCGGATCCCTACGGTTAAATTACTCTACATACCAATATCTTAATTAAATTAGCCAGACATATTGATACGGTTAAACATGCATAAATAAATTCGGTTCATAATATTAGGCATATTAATTGGCATACAATATATCATGCAATAATAAAAATTAAAGCGGTAAATAGAAACCTGAATAATGTAAATCTGAATTAAATAAAACTTGAAATCTTCGAGTGCTTGAACTTCCACCATAGGTCGGTTGGACCGTTCTTCAGAAATTATTTGGTCAAATAATAAAAACAAGGAATTAAAACTAAATCTAACGTAAGGTTAGATCTATTGAAGGTTCACAATAATTTCCGGTGTAGAAATTGTTGTGAGAAAAGAACAAGGAAATAAAAATTGGTGGAAAGTAAATTAATGGAAAGCAATGAAAGCAAGAAATTAATTCTGGTGCAAACACTCGGACCCTGATAATGAATTATCAGTTCCCTTTTATAGCTGAGTAGTAACGTCCATTTTTTCCAACGCTGTGCCTTTTTTCCGGATTTCACGTACCCTATTTTTGACTGAGTTGGAGACGTGCGTTTCAACTCTTTGAAGTTGACTTGGCACACACTTGGAGACGTGCGTCTCAAGTGGAGAAACTCTAGGGGCATGGAGACGAGCGTCTCCCTTTGGTGACGTGGCAAGAGCCCCTTGGAGACGGGCATCTCCCTTTGACTAGAGGGAGTTTCAGCTCCCACGTGGGCTGGGCTTCCACTATGTCTTTTGGGCCTTGTATATTTGCACCTCCAAATCTCTTTTGCACCTCTTTTCACTTCTCTTTAATAAAAACGGATCAATTTTGCTCTGTTTCTTCTTCTTTTCACAAATATGCTCGCGCAGACACATTATCTGAAACAAAGGAAAATACCCGCATAATACCATAATAAAATAACATAATTAAATGAAAATGCTAATAATATTTATGGAAATTAAGCTAAATATATCATATAAATTCATGTTATCATTGGTCACCCGACGAAAGTGTATCTCCAGAAACAATTTTATTTAACCAACGTAAAAATATATTCCGTAGATGCATCTACAGATCAATTCAACATTTTTCAATGTGCTTTCGGAAATACACCTTCGGAAGCAAGGGGATATATTTGGAAACTCACATAATGCATGAGAATCCTAATGGGTGAGATGAGAGATTTCATATATATATATATATATATATATATATATATATATATATATATATATATATATATATATATATATATATATATATATATATATATGAAAATTAATGGTTGTGGAAAAGTCTACAATACACTTATTTGATATTTTGCCCTTAATTTAATTATTAAAATAATACAACTCTCATATTTTATCAAACTTATCCAATCTCTCTCTATTCTCTATTTTTTTACTCTTTCATCACTTTCTCACTTCTTTCTTCCAAAAAAAAATCTATTATTGATCTATATATTTTTGCAGTGTTTTAAAAATCGGACCGGACCGGACGGTCGGACCGGTTGAACCGGGAACCGGCTAGGTAACCAGTCTGGTTCGATTGTTGGATCGGATATGTCATTAAACCGGTGTGAACCGGTCAAAACCGGTGTAAACCGGTAAAATCGGCGGTTTTTCAGAATCGGCGGTTTAATTTTTTTTTTATTTTAAAAACTTAAAACATCATTATTTTAATGAAAAATTAAAATAAAAAAGAAGAAATAAAATAATAAAAAATAAAAAATAAAATTTAAATAAAAAATAAAATGTTTTGGATGCGGTTAATTTTGGTACAGATGATTTTGATATTGAAGAAGGAGATACCAACATTGAAATAATTTTTTCTTTGAAATTAAATTTAGTAGACAACGAAGTTACTTTATTATAATTTATTCAATTAGATTATTTTGCGATACCAACATTGTAAATATATACTTTGTAATTTTGAACTATTTTATTATGTGTGATACCTATGTTTAAAATTTGAATTTAAATTATGAACTTGTGAATTTATTTAGGATATGGTATTTTAAAAAATTTAAGTGTCAGTTATATATTGTAGAGATCGAATCATCATGTTCGACATGTTTAATATCTATATAGTTTTGTTATAACGACCGGTCTATTCAACCGAGTTATCCGATTTAATCCGGTTTAATCATGCGGTTCGACCAGTGACCCAGTGGTTCGACCAATAAACCAGTGACCCAGTACCCTCACCGGTTTAATGTCCGGTTCAGTTTTTAAAACACTGTATTTTTGTATATAAAAAATGATATTTATGATCCAAACATTTTTTATTCAAAAATGATATACAGGAAAAATTTAAAATTAGTAAAGTGTGAAATGTGTGAATTGTAATTGGTTAAACAAATAATTAGTAATGGTATGCAGGAAAAATTTATCAAAAAAAATTATAATTAGTAATGTGTGAAATATAATTGGTTAAACAAATAATCATACTTAATTGTCAATTATATTATAATTAATGTCAATTATAAATAATTAATATGCATTCGAACTTATTAAAACATTATTTTTTGGATATTAATTAATTATAATTGACATTAATTATAATATAATTGACAATTAAGTATGATTATTTGTTGGGTTTTTCTAACCTATACAACATTGCATAGGATAAGGGCAATTAATACATTATTTCCTTCCATATAAATTATTATATTAATTATTTTTCTTTTGAAAAGTAATCTTTTATATTTTCTCTCTCCCACTCAATTAATGGATCAACATAAATAATAATCAATATGGTAATTTATAATTAAAAAAGTGGTGTATTAATTGTCTCTTATCCTATGCAATGTTGCATAGGTTAGAAAAACCCTTATTTGTTTAACCATTTACATTTCACACATTACTAATTATAATATATTTGCAAACATAATAAATATTCAATCTAAAAGAAAATTCATAAAATAAAAACAATGCATGATACATTAATACAAAATATAATTTTTTTTCAATAAATAGTGATTCATAGATAAACCTCAAAATTTGTTACAAGAAGTACTTTAATTTAGAGCCAACCAAAAAAAACCTCACCTCTTTATACCAAATCAAACCAACAACAAACGCAATCAAATTAAACATAATTTTAAGGGGTTAATAGGCATTTACACCCCTGTATTGTTAGCGAATTTTGCTTTTCCCCCCTCCGTTGGCAAAGGCAGGTTTTGGCAACGATTTTTCAAAAAAATCGTTGCCAAAACCTGCCTTTGGCAACGGAGGGGGGAAAAGCAAAATTCGCTAACATTACAGGGGTGTAAATGCCTATTAACCCTAATTTTAAGATATTGAAAGAGGGGTTTTCTCAGTACCAACCTCATCAGGTATTTCTCCTCCTTTTTTTAAGTCTTTCACTGCTTCTGGTGGGAACTTTTACTCATTCTTTGCTCTTCTGAACACAGTTGAAACTTAATGACAAAGGGGGTTCGTGAAATACAAGAAAAAGTTCAATGTAAAGTAAATAGACCAACCTCATCAAAGTGTTCCTCTTTTTTTTTTTAAAGTCTTTTACTGCTTCTGGTGGGAACTTTTACTCATTCTTCTTTTCTCTTCTGAACACAGTTGAAACTTATTGACAGAGGGTTTCGTGAAATATAAGGAAAAGTTCAATATAAAGAAAATAGGCCAACCTCATCGAAGTCTTCTTCCTTTTCTCTCTTGTTGCTTATGGGATTTTTAGGTAATGTATTCATTTGTTGGGTTGGAGAGAGAGAGAGAGAGAGAGAGAGAGAGAGAGAGAGAGAGAGAGAGAGAGAGAGAGAGAGAGAGAGAGTAACTTGCTTCAGGTAATGTTGCTCCTTTTCTCTTCACTTGTTGGGTTGAAGAGAGAGAGGGTAACAGTGGGATGAACAGTGTGTAGTGTTTTTTTTGTTTAGTTTTCAATTTACTTTAAAAACACGTGGCACTTTTTAAATCATGTGATTGATATGATGATTGGTAATAGTTGAAAGTTAACCTTACTTTGGCCCTTTAAAGTTAGGGAATTCGTTGCCCTTTCTACTTATATGTGTTCAGAATCTCCAAATATCATGTGTAGAATTTGTATATTTGTTTAATGATACACATGAACAACATGTTAGTTAATATAATCATTTTTTTAAAGTAGGAAACCGAAGAGGGCCTCACCATATCCTTTAAATTAACCTCACAAACATCCAAAACTGCATCAACCTGTTCGTAAATAGCAACATTATTCGCTGGGCATTCCATAGAAATAGGATAAAAAGACAAAGTAGGCATCACATCAACGACTAGCAATTCCTTATTAGTGAAACAAACAGAATTCAAAATAACATCCTGCTTTGACTCAGCAAAAACAAAGGATAAGTTCATGTACCTAAAATGAAGAATAAAAATACTTCGTTATTTTTTCCCCATTATTTTAAATTTGAGATCTTCATCGGCTTTTACGTAACCTCCATCTATGGAACTGATGAGAATTGAATTTATTTTTATGAGTTTATGATTATTATTCTAATTATGATTTTTATTCTTCCCACTCTTGATTTATTGAATGAATTTGAAATACATTGAATTTTATGTCCCTTTATTTAGAAGATATTCCATTTATCATCCTCCTCTTTTTATTAAAAAAATTGTTGTTATTATTATTTAATATTTAATATAGTCATTTATATACTTATTTTTAAATAGTTTGATGAATTATATTAATTAGATCTAATAATAATGAAAAGGATATTGTTTAATGCATTTAACAATATAGTTCTTGCTTTATGGTGATTTTTGTACTCTTTCTTTTGATCATCACTAATAGCCTGTCTAGTGAGCTTGACTCCTTGAGTAGATACAGGATGTTTGTAACCATCCAACACTAGATCCCATAAATCATCATCTCGGCATAGAAAGTAACTTTCAAGTCTATCTTTCCAATATTCAAAGTTCTCACCATGAAAGACTGGTGGTCTATTGAATCCATTAAAACTACTACTTCCATTGTTGTTCTGCTCAGTAGGAGTTGGAGTTGCTAGATCAACCATTTTGTGTTTTTCTCCTGAATATTTTCTCTAACACGGTTAAGTGTTTGCACCTAGAACCGGCGCTCTGATACCAATTGAAGGAGTGAAAAACACTTAGAAGGGGGGGGGGATTGAATAAGGGTTGTTTCTAAAAATGGTAGATAAAAAATAATCACACAGTTATTTTTATCCTGGTTCGTTGTTAACCAAGCTACTCCAGTCCACCCCTGACAGAGTGATTTACCTCAACTGAGGATTTAATCCACTAATAAATCTTGATTACAATGGTTCTCCACTTAGACAACTTTTAAGCCTTCTAGAGTATACAGATCACAACTTGATCACTCTAGGAAATTCCTTTTACAAAGATGTAAATAAATATTACAAGAGTTTAAGTTGCTTCTTAATAAGCTATAATCACCAAGTGATTTTTCTCTTAAGTTTAAGTTCTAAACACTCACTAAGATATTGCAATGTTGTGAGGTTGAAGATGAAGTTTCTTGTTGTTTTTGTGTGGCAGCGTTTTGGTACTTAGAGTGAGCGTTGTTAGCTGCTTCAGCATCAGAACTTCTTTATATAGGCAGTGAGAAAATGTGACTGTTGAGAGCATTTAATGCTTTGCGTGAATAGTACACTGCTGCATTTAATGTTTCACTCTTTTGTCAACTACCTCGAGCCATGCTTCAACTGTTTTTGCTGACTTTGCCTTTTGTAGCTTCTAACGTTCCTTTTGTCAGACAGACAGATTTGACGTTATAGCCTTTTCATCTTGTACTTGCTTCTGGACTCAGACTATTAGAATAACGTTTGAATATCAGAGTCTTCAGCGTTGGTGCAAATACAACTTCTGTCCTCAGAGTTTGGAAGTGCTTGGGAGCGTGATACCATCAGATCTTCAGAGCCTTGCTTCTGACTACCATCTTCTGATGCTTTCCAGATCATGTTTTGTTTTTCTCAAGATCATCTTCTGATGTCTGCCAGACCATGTTCTGATGAAGCCATCCAGATCTTCTGGGTCAGAGCTTCTGAATGCTGATTTTGTGCATACTCTTTTAGACTTTTCCTGAAATGGAAAACGTGAATAATTAGAGTACCACGTTGTCTTATACAAAATTCATATATAATGTTATCATCAAAACTAAGAATATTGATCAGAACATTTCATGTTCTAACAGTATGAATCTGTTAATAGTAGTACATAGCAGAAAATAGTAGTAATTTTAACAGAAAATCACTTAACCGAATATAGTCGAATTGTCCAAATAATTATGCAGAATGTTTGCAAATAATTCGGTTGAGACTGTGGATTGTATAAGTTGCTGTAATGTGGATATCAAACTTGTGAACTTGCAGGTGGTGATGAATTGTCGTGTTACCTCTATTGACCGGAAACACAAAGTTGTAGGCTTATGCCAATGTCAAATTGTTGTTGTTGTTGTTTGTTGTAGGCTTATGCCAGCATTGAATAGTTGTCGTTGTTGTTGTTGTTTGTTGTAGGCTTATGCTGGTTAAAAATTGTTGTCGTTGTTATTGTTGCATTCATAATGTTGTCACATACATCGCATAAAAGTTGGGAGCTTATACACTGTAAGTTGGCCTGGACTCTCAAAAGATTAAAGTTGAAGGCTTATGCCTTGTTGATACCTCTACTAATTGACATAATTAAGTTGGGAGCTTATGCTCTGTTGGTACCACATGCATGTGTATCGTAACGAGTCGCATTCTAAGTTGCATTTTTTGAGTTGTTGTGATGATAAAATAATTGTTATATTATGTTGATGAGTTTATTGTGATAAATGTTGTTTAAAAAGTTGTGAAGCGGTGATTTTGCATGAACTTATTCTAGTATAGTATTTATCATACATCTGATTATATTGTTCGATATCTCACCCCTTCTGTTTGAATGTTAACCCTATATTGGTAACGTACATGTAATCCAGAATGAAGGTTGTCTACCTTCATTAGTTCGAGTCGGTGTCATTGCTCTGATATGTAACACTCGGGTGGATGAACACTTTTGTTGCTTTATTGTTGCTATTACTTTAGTTGCTGAATTTTAAGTTGATTTCACTAAGTACTTTGTTGTTTTGAAGTTGTTTTCAGTTGGACAAGACGTTATGTCATTTAAGTTGAATTTGTGATTGTGCTGCTTAAATATTGAAAGTTGCTTTGTTTTCAAAGACTAAATCTTGTTGCTATCGGTTCATTCGAGTTTTAAGTGTTATGTATCTGTTTTACATGCGATTAAATTTCGTTGTTTAATTTTAAGAAGTAAATGTAGCATCCTATTTATGTGTTGAAAATTTTATAACCCTGATTTTAATATTATTCGCCGGGTAAAATGGGGTGTTACATCTTTATCTCGATTTAGGTCTAATCCCTTCCAGTAAAATTTATTTATATTTAATAAATTAATATAAATTAATTATTTAAAAAAAAATATAACAAAATTTATTATTTTAAAAAATCTTTTAAATATTAGTATATTAATATAAATAACTTGTTAATTATTATAAATTAATAATTTTTAAAAAATATTATAAGATTTATAAGTATAAGAAAATCTTTTAAAATATTTTAAAATCTCAATCTACTAGACCCTAAATTAATTATTATAATTTTAAGATAATTAATAATACTTTGTATTCATGTAAAATCTAATTTTTTTTTACTATTATAAGATTTTTTTTCTTACTCTACTTTTTTTGAATATATATTGTTTCTAAAATC
Source organism: Vicia villosa (assembly GCF_029867415.1). Lineage (NCBI taxonomy): Eukaryota > Viridiplantae > Streptophyta > Magnoliopsida > Fabales > Fabaceae > Vicia > Vicia villosa. The sequence goes on along the minus strand of NC_081185.1, from coordinate 117,180,430 downwards.
ATTTAAATTTAATTCGACTTTAAATAATTTTAGCTAAATTACAATTTTACTTCCTCAATTTTATCCAATTTACAAAATTAATTTTCTATTTTAAATTTAAAATGTTTTTCGTCCCTTTCTTATGTTTTTCATAGAAAATTGATGAGATATTTATTTTTTTTATTATTTTCATTTATAAAGTTCATAATATATATATATATATATATATATATATATATATATATATATATATATTGATTTTTCATAATTCACAAAAAATTTATTATTTAAAAAATAAAAACATTGTAAATTTTAAGTGTAAAAATATGAGAGGGAGAGTAAAATTTTAAGAGTTTAAAGATAGTGCACTGACAGTGTAAACTAACTTTACACATACAACCAATCAAAATCCTTATACTTGTAATGTCATATCAATTTTTTTTAATTAAAATGGTATTTTAATTGAATACATGGTTGTGATTGGTTGACAGTGTAAAAATACTTTACACTGTCAGTGCATATCCTTTTTTCTCAAATTTTAAACTTAAAATAAGAAGATCAATTTGGTGAATGAGGTATAATAAGAGATCAAAGCCCTAATTAAATCAATAATTCTTTTCATAAAAACCATTTTAAAAATATATCTTTAAAAAGATTTGTGATTTTGACTATGATTTTCGTATATTTATGTTACTAGATGTCAAAATTAATTTTTAATTTATAAAAAATATAATTAAAAAATATTTTATTATCTTATAAAAAAATTATTTATTTTTAAATATAAAAAAGTTTATTTTTTTTAAAAGTAAAACAAATTTCGAATTTTTTTTTTCAATATCCATTTTTTTTAAAAAAATTCCAAAAATAACTAGGTTTTCAAAAAAATTACATAAATGTCACTTTTTTGCTAAAAAATACACGTTGTCGCCAGGGGGGGGTGGCGACAACAATGGGCCTGGAGAGCTGTCGCCATTGGGCCTGGCGCCCATGTGTTTTTTTTAGGTGTTGTCGCCACCCCCCCTGGCGACAACACCCCCCCTTTATTTTTTTTTTCTTTTTTTTTTTGTATTTTTTTTTCTTTAACATTATTTTCTCTTAAATTTTTTTTATGTTATACTTTTCAATTATTATTTCAAAATGGATTTTTTAAATAATTATTTTTTTCATGGTATTATATTTTCGGTAATTTTTTACTTTCAATATTAATGTTTTCGGTACTATTTTCTCTTAAATCTTTGTAAATTTTATTGGTTCCAAATATTTTTTCCATGGTAATATTTGGTAATTTCTTTCAATATGTATCATGAACTTTTTTTTATTTAGTAATTTTTTTTGTGTTGTAACCCATAAAATTTATAAAAAAAAAGTTCATTCCATTGAAAAAGTAAATTACAAATATCATCGAAACTAAAAACTATGTTGTGGAGCTAGATCCACGATTGGGACATTTGGTCCTATTATGTCCTACCTCACGACATATACTACACTTCCTCTGCATTTTTTCAGTTACGTCCATCTCGGTTCTAATACGCCTGCTGTTTGGTCGACCGCTTTTATTCCGACGCATTAAATCGTTATGCCAAACTGTTTCCCCCTCGTACACAGGCCAATATGCTTCCATTGCTACCACCGGAAAGTAATTGTCGTATACGTTGAGCAACGTTGATACCTTGTAAATTTCTGATACCAAAGATAATGCATCAAAGTGAGTATGTGAACATGCTGCAAGGACATGGGAGCAAGGCATGCGATATGCTTGAAATTGGCCACAGTCGCACCAACGATCTGGGATATTGACGCGATACTGTTGTCGTGGAAGTCCCTGGTTGTGGTCAATTGTTTCCTTTACACTGAAGGTGTGGCCATGACGGTCGAACTCGGTCACTCGGTGAGTGTTACCCTTGGCAGATTCCTGTTGTATATATTTCATACACACATCGCTGTAGACCTGTTGTGTTTGTAACACTGAATTCCACCGCTTACCTCTTGTGGCGAACAGAGTTGCCATCCGAAAATACGTAGCACTAACCAAGGCAGTTACGGGTAGGTTTCGAATGCCTTTGAAAACCTCGTTCATTGATTCCACAAGATTTGTAGTCATGTGACCCCACCTAGCCCCATCGTCGTATGACCTAGTCCATCTCGCTCTGTCAATGTTGTCAATCCACCTCCCTGCATCTGGATTTGTCAACGCTATTTCTCGGCGGTAGTATTGAAATCCAGGTTGGTTTAAGGCATACCCCGCGTTCACCAAGTGGTTCTTCAAAAATTTATCCTTGATCTCTCTCATAAAATTCTGTGCTATATGCCTAATACAGTAGACATGCTTAGAGGGAGGGTTGTGCCAACCATTTGCCGGATTGTTGTATGCGCTGTCAATAGAAGCGTGCCTGTCAGAAATCAAACAAAGATTAGGTTGTGGAGCGACTCTAGCTCGGAGATTCTTCAGAAAGAAACCCCAAGCAGCAGCTGTTTCCCCTTCTACCAAAGCAAAGACTATTGGAAAAATGTTGCTATTTCCATCCTGCGCGACCGCCATCAACAAAGTTCCCTTGTATTTCCCATACAGCCACGTTCCATCAATTTGAATAATCGGCTTGCAAAAACCAAAACTGACGATGCATGGTCGAAACGCCCAGAATAGTCTATGGAAGATTCCATTACCTTCGAGAGGGGTTCCGTCCTGGGACTGTGCCGGCAGTGTCTCCAATATACTAACAGTCCCAGGTGAATACAATTGCAGTGCAGCCAGGTAGCGAGGAAGTTGTTGGTACGATTCCTCCCAGTTGCCGTAGACTCTTTCAATTGCTTTCTGTTTCGCCAACCAAGCCTTTCTGTACGAAGGTCTGTATTTGAACACAGAAACGCAATGAGAAATAATTGTCTTCACCTTCAGGGATGGGTCAGTTTCGACCAGAGGAATGATGGTATGACATATCATGTCATGACTGAGTTTTCGATGATCTTGCGCCATGTTAGTGGTGACGCAGGTGTGGGCTTGAGATATCGAACGTATCACCCACGCGTTAAACTTCTTTCTGAACGATGCCTTCAGCATGTATCCACATTCCGGGTTTTTGCATGCAATAGTGACTCTCTCTGGATTTGATCGATCCGCTTTAAAATCAACACAATTTGCTAAGTGCCAATTTTTTATAGCCAACAGACAATCATCCTTCGAACGAAACGTGTCACCCTCTTTTAACTCCTCGCTTGACCTCATATATGGATTGTAGAACATATCGGACGATGGCTCGTCCTCTCCTAAATTAAGCGTTGTGAAATGTGCCGGAGGTGAATATGCATGTGTATCCGGTACTCGATCCGGTACTGGAACTTCTTCGTCACCTTCATCTTCGGATTCACGATTCACCAACTCATCAACAACATCTTCTATATCAGTTTCTTCGTCAATGACATGCTCGGGTTGTTGTTCGTCATCAACAACAGGATCAATAACTTGTGACTGAATATTTTGCGAAGGAGCATTTTGTTCAACCACTATGTACAGTTCCAGATAATCATAACCAAAATGCTCATGGGTGAGGAACATGTTTTGAACCTCTAAGTCAGTTGTTATCTGTGATTGACAAAATATGACTGAGTTGTTAGGTTGAAGAAGGGGTTGTCGGTAAAATATCTGAGACACTTGTTCTCTTATTTTGGATTCGATTTTCCTTTTTAGATAAGAGAAATCTGATTGTCTATTTAGAGCAAAACGTGTTGAGTTTGTGTTTCTAAATAGAAAACCGTTTGTGTCGCAGTGGCATGTCTCACCATTCATATGAACACGAACTTTGAACTGCGAGGTGGATGCCATAATTTTGATATGTGTTTGTGAAAGAAGAAATGTGAGAATTGTGTTGTGTTGTAAAAGGAAGAAATGTTTGGGAAAGTTGTGATGGTTGTAAAAAATAGTATGTGAAGTAGTTCCTATATATCATGCAAGAAATCTTACACAAGGGTAATGCATGCAAGAAATGAAGCAATAATTCTGCACAAGATAGTAACGTTGACATGACTAATGCATGCCACAAGAGAATCTCGTCCCCACCTCTTACACAAGGGTAATGCATGCAAGAAATGAAGCAATAATTCTGCACAAGATAGTAACTTTGACATGACTAATGCTGCCACAAAAGATAGGGCTGCATGCATGAAGATAGGGGGAATCGTTGCAGGAATCTATCAGGAATCGCTTCAGGAATCATTACAGGCGCATGCTAGGGTACAGGAACTCGTTTCGGACGCATGCTAGGGACAGAAAACAGATGGGAACCATGTGGGGCCCTAATTTTTATTCTTCAAAATTATTGTTTATGTTTTTCCCTTGTAAATGAAACCCTAATTGTCCCTCTATAAATTAGGGTTTCTTGTGTGCATCAGTACACACACGAAAAAATGAGATCTCGAATAAGGCCAGATAGCACGCACCGGACTACTGAGCCTCCACCACCTGTAAGGCGTTTGGACTATCAACCTCCCATTGTTCGAAGGAACGGATACGTTATTTTCTCTGCCGTCAAACCTCCCATGCAGGTAATGTTTTGGAACATTCAATCCATGGACCAGCTTAAGAGAACCCTTCTCAGGTTTTTGGAGGGAGAGTGGAGTCAAGGCGAACAAATCAGATCTATCAAGAGACTTAGAACAAGGGGAGGTGCTTTTCTTGAAAGACAGCGTTGGTGGGAGACAATGGAGGACGACATTCAATGCACTCGAATGATGGAGGACAGAGAAGACATTGTCCTAACCGTTGTAATATCCTAGATGTTGCAGTTTCTTTATCATTTCAGCTACTTCTGTACCGTCCAATTAAATGCTCTGAGCATATATTAATGAAATGTTTTTTTAACATTACAAAGTTTCCAATTAGTATTTAAGTTATTAATAATTAGCAAAATTATTTTCCGCGGTATTTCACCCACTATAATTAAAGGTGTGTGTGTGTGGAGTTGAAGTACCAACTCTTTCTTCATTCTTACTACAAACACAAAAAATGAACTCAGTTTGGGCTGTCGTTTTTTTTGAGGAAGGTAGTCACATGCGTGTCTGCCTTAACCCCCATTGGAATTTCCAGAGAATTGTTAGAGCCATCAACACTGGGTTTCGTCAACTAGATGGTCCGACCAGAAAAGTTAAACAGATAGATTACCGTTGTCCATACATTACGTTGACGGATAATAATCCAGAAGGCACCTACATGTATTACTGGGACCGTGTGAAAGACGATGTGGACGTGGATCTAATGTTTTGGACACACAGTGGAGAGGTTAACGGAGGCGTTGAAAATCCACTTGTTCTTGCAGTGATACTCGAGTAGTTTAGATTAAGTGTTGTTGTGTTTGTTGCAATGATCGAGCGTGTACTACAAGTTGTTATGTGTTATTTTCTTAGATGTTTTGGTTTCTGTGTTGGTTATTGTCAATGTACCTTTTTAATTAATGAATGAATTAATGTTTTCCATAATATATATATCTGCGCTAGTTTAATATAAAAGTCTCAAAATCTATTATAATTGTATGTTTTAAATGAATTAAAAATTATGATAATGCATGTCACAAATTATGATAATGAATTAAAATCTATTATAATATAAAATTCTCAACATCTAAATAAAAAATAAAAGTATATGATAAATCGGTGCATGCAATGGTTTAACATAATTTAGCATGACAAGAATGCATGCCTCTATAGCAATCTAGTCCCCCCACCACAGACATGACAAGACAAGACAATGCAAGGAATCTCGTCCCCACCACAGACATGACGGGACAAGACACTGCAGGGAATCTCGTCCCCACCACAGACTTGACGGGACAAGACACTGCAGGGAATCTCGTCCCCACCACAGACATGACGGGACAAGACACTGCAGGGAATCTCGTCCCCACCACAGACTTGACGGGACAAGACACTGCAGGGAATCTCGTAATAACCTATGCATTTTGGCTATAAATATGTTCCCAAACTTGTTCATTTTCTTCATCACCTCTTATACTTTCATCAGAGCAACTTATCATCAGAGCAACTTTGTGTTTCATCATCAACAAACATGTCTCTCCTAACTATGGGTCAAGAGCATCGAGGCACCATTGCAAACATTGCCACTTATGTAAGTTTGAGTAAACACTTAATTTTTTTTACTTAAATTTACTAATTTCAAATACTTATGGGAGGTGTTTTTTTATAGGATGTCACGAGATTTAGGATCCGTGCTGGTAAGATGAATGCTCCTGACCCTTTGATTGTGGACTACGTTAAACGTGCGGGATTTGGTGAGGTAATGAACTTAACACATACCTCAGTTGATATGAAGTTTATATTAGCATTGTGTGAGCGTTGGAGGCCTGAGACTCATACTTTTCACCTTCCAATGGGTGAATGTACCGTCACTCTAGAGGACGTGTACATGTTGTTGGGTCTCAAAACAAATGGAAAGGCAGTGTATGGAAATGTCCAACAACCAAACGCCCTATGCGTCGAATTGTTGGGTGTGGATTTAATAGAGGGTGAGGGGCAACAAAGGGGTAGGGGCCAAGGTATAAAGCTTGCTGGCCTTCAGGAAGCTTATGCTGGGCTTCAATTGGATCAGTTTTCTGACGAAGAAACTATACTGCAGAAAACTAGGATGTATATTATGTTGTTGTTTGGTAGGTTTCTATTTCCCGAAGGCACGGGAAATAGTGTTAATTTTATGTACTTGTGTTTACTTGGGGACATTGATGCAATAAAGACATATAGTTGGGGTTCGGCTGTGTTGGCATACCTATATAGTTCCTTGTGCAAATGTGCAAAAAAGGATAGTTGTACATTTAGTGGATGTGCATTCTTGCTACAAGCATGGGCATGGTGGAGGATGCCGGTATTGGCCCCTGCAAATCCAAACAGTTACGCCTTCCCTTACGCTTCAAGGTAACTTTTGGATCTTATTTTAATTATTGCTTTTTATTCTATTATTATTTGTAACTATATTGATTTATATCTTTTAATGTGTTTAGGTTCAATGCACTCGGAATGGATTGGTCCAAAACGCCTGATTCCAAAATCATTTTCTACCGCCAGCTATTAGATCGACTAGGACCCCAAGAAGTAATACCTCTAAAAATGTCCATTTTCTAAATATATTTTTAAAAATAACTATCTTCTATATTCTGAAATTAATATTATTTGCTTTGCAGTTTATTTGGCGTCCTTACTTGGAATTGGACCACGTTCCCGACCTTGACGAGGCGGCTATTTGGACAGCAAAATCACCCATCATACGGTTCACCACTGTGGAGATGCACCCGAGTGACCGTGTGAAGCTCCAATTCGGCATGCATCAAGGTATCCCTGACCCACCTGAGCCTGACTGTTTGGGACGTTGGCATCTTGCGAAGGTTAGCGAACAGTGGTACGTAAAAAATTACAAGTCCTTTGCCATAGATCAGCGTAAAATATGGGCTCGTCGATCAAAAACGGTTCTAGAATTTCCTGTGGCGCCGGGAGAAATGAAGCCAACTGTTGACTATGTAAACTGGTACAGATCCGTCACAAATCCTGAAATGATTGTGTCTGCCCCTTTCTATTTAGTTGACCCGCGAGCACAACCTCCATATTTTGGAGGACAACAACAACCACCACCAAATTACCACCAACAACAACAACAACCACCGCCACCAAATTACCAACAACAACAACAACCACCACCAAATTACCAACAACAACATTACCCACAACAACACCACCAACAACAACAACAAAGTTACCACCAACAACCAATGCAACCATAAACACCTTTTTACCAACAACATTCCCAACAACTCCACCAGTTTTTTCCATCCCAAACTCAACCACAAAATCAAGAATTCCATGCAGGGAGCTCTTCTAGATCATATTTCCAGGAATTCCATGCGGGGGGCTCTTCAAGATCACCACCAATGACCCCCGACATGGGCATAGAAGAAGAATACCCGCAATACACCACATTCGACCAACACACATCACAGTACCCCAGCCAACAATTTGACTTCAACACACCGCCACAACCATTGTATTTTAACCAAACCGGATCCACCACCAACTTCCAAAACTTCCAGGCTGCACCCACTAGGAGAAATTTTAACCCGCCTAGACACAGCTTCGACAGCGCCGCGGGCACCCGCCTATCCTATGGAGGGAATTCTATAGGTCAAGATGTTGAAGACCCAGGTTTCATTCAGGGACCGTCGACTATGGCACAAGACGAACCAAATAGAGGGGGGCGTCGTCGCGGAAATAGGGGGGCATTACCAACTCGTGACCCGTCTACACGACCCATTCGGCAACCTCAATGTGGATCGTACCATGGTCCACGTGGTGCGCAATAAGATTTTTATTTGTATCGTGAATGTATTTTGTAATGTTTTTAATTATAATGTATTTGTATCGTTAATGTATTTTAATGTCTTTAATTTTAATGTATTTGTATTTTAATATATAAATATTTTAAAGAATGCTCAACTTTCAAAATAATGAATCCACCACCAACTTCCAAAAATAATTTTAACAAGATAGATAAAATAAAACAATATAAGAGAAATTATTGTTAAAAATTGTAGTTATTAAAAAAATTGTAGCTATTAAAAAAATTGTTGTTAAAAATTGTAGTTAATAAAAAAACAATATAAGAGAAATTATTGTTAAAAATTGTTGTTAAAAAAAAAATACTAAAAAAAAAATACGAAAAAATAATATTAAAAAAATGTAGTTATTAAAAAAAATACTGAAAATATTTTAAGAGAAATTATGTTAAAGAAAAAAAATAACAAAAAAAAAAGAAAAAAAAAATAAGGGGGGGTGTTGTCGCTAGGGGGGGTGGCGACAACACCTAAATATTGCATGTAGGCACCAATGGGCCTGGCGACGACGTTATGGGCCAAGTGTTGTCGCCACCCCCCTGGCGACAACGTGTTGCAGATAGCAAAAAAGTGACATTTGGGGAATTATTTTGAAAAGTTGGTTATTTCAGAAATTTTTTTTAAAAAATTTGTTATTCAAAAAAAAAATTCACAAATTTCCCTTAATATCACACGCTTTATTTTTATTAAAATCATTTTAAAATATTTTGAATTCTCAATCTAATACACCTTTAATTTAAAATATTTAGAACTCTAAAAAAAAGCTTATTATTTTTTTTGAAATCTTTATTCAAAATAAAAGCTTTATTTTTATTTAAAATATTTATTTATAATATTTTGAAATCTTTATTAAAGAAAAGCTTTATTTTGATTTAAAGTTATTTAAAAATATTTTGAATTCTCAATCTAATACACCTTTAGTTTAATCATTATAATTTTAAAATAATTAATTATAATTTTTATTCATATAAAATCTAAATAAAAACAGATTTAAAAAAAATCGATGTATTTAGTTGTAATTTTGCACTAAATAGGGAATATGGGCGAGTCCTTATCTCATCCCTTTTCCTATTAATAAATATCGAAGTTTATCGCTCCCAACCCCAAACACGCTTTCTTCTCTCTTCTCCGTTAGGGTTTCTCAGGGTTAGGGTTATATTCTCCCTTTTCCTTTCAAAAACCATAAATTTCTCTCTTTTCTCACCCAATCAATCAGCCAAAGCGAAACCAAATCGACGATGACGGGAAAGGCGAAGCCAAAGAAGCACACGGCGAAGGAGATCCAAGCCAAGGTGGACGCGGCGCTGACCAACCGCGGCGGAGGAAAAGCCGGTTTGCTTGATCGGATCGGTGTTGAGAAAGGAGGACACGCAAAGTGGGAGTGCCCTCACTGCAAAACAACGGTTCCTGATGTGAAATCGATGCAGATTCATCATGATGCTCGTCATCCAAAGATCCCCTTTGAGGAAGACAAACTCGTGAATCGTCACGCGACTGCGGCTGCTGTTCCGGAATCTTCCAAGCCTCGCCCTGGTGTTCGTGGTAGCCTCAAAAAGTGATCGTGATCGGAATCGTCGTCGTTGAATCGCAGCGTTTCATTCATGGCTTTTTACTATATTTTCTATTTTGTACTTTTTCTGTTTAAGTTTTCGTTTTTAGGGTGTTATTGAATAATTCGTGTCATGGGTATGTTTAGTTATTTTATGTTTTTTTTTTTTAATATCAAGATGATGAATTTAAGGTATGAATGTTGTGCTTGAAGTGTTGCGATGAAAGGTTTTTGATGGGAATGGGATTGAGTTGTGCTGTTATTATTAATTTGGCCCTTCTTAAGCCTTGAATGTAACATATTGTTCCCTTGATGCCAGTTAATATGATCTTGCTACTACTTACTATATGTTGTTCTGATATATTGTTCTGTGTCTGATATTTTATGTTCTTCTGTTTTATGATAATTGTTCTGTGTCTGTTATGATATGTTGTTCTGTGTTCAAATAATTTATTCTGTGTTCTGATAATAATCTTGTTGGAGTTGTTGGTATAGCTTATTTTGTGATGAATATGTGGAATTGGGGTCAGGTTTAATCTCCCTGTTGCGATGTCTTTTATAAAAGTTTAGGGTTAATTATGGTTTGTGGCGGATTTGTGTATCTCATGCCCTAGTCCTGAGGCGCCTGTCTCGTTATTTTTTCCTATGCGCCTCAATGAATCCTTATTGAAAAAGGAGTGACGGTTTAACATGAGCAGGAAATATAGAAATCCGATGTGGGAAGCTCCAATCCCACGCCACAATGCGGTTGGCCACAACAGGTAGATTAAACCCGCGCCACAATGCGGTTGGCCACAACAGGTAGATTAAACCCACGCCACTATGCGGTTGGCCACAACAGGTAGATTAAACCCACGCCACTATGCGGTTGGCCACAGTTTCGACTGCGTGTGTGCTATTTTGTTTCTTAATCTTCATTGGAATCTAGACCTCTTAATATAACTGATTTTCAATTTGTTGATTAACTTGTGAATGGTTGATGCAATTTTTGTCCTACATATATTAGTTCAGAAGGATTTGTGGATGTTTTCTAGATCGGTAGCACAATGTCTTGCTAGAATCATGGTAAAACCCTGAAATTAAGGAAAATTGGAAAATCCACCTTTATCCATGGCATATACATCAAAACCAAACTCCTAGCCTTGTGAATGGGAGTATCTTTTGTACTTTTAAATGGGAGTATCTTTAGCTCCTACAATTTGAATCTCTATTCTGGAGAAATTTAGCTATGGATTAGGATAAGATGTGTATCTTTGTCATATTGTCTGTGTTGGGCTTCTTTTTGGGCAGACTCACGAAGGCTGTACAATATATAGGATTTGTTGAGAGAACATTTCTTATTCGAAGATGCTTTTGTAACAACTAATATTTTAAGTTTCTTTTAAAATCCAATTTATTGAGTTTTCAAAGCACCAGAATGACTTATATTCGATGTTGCGCTTTTAAAATAAAATTAATCGGTTTTAGAGCACCGGTATTCAGTTTTTATTCAATGGTTTTGACAATGTGTGGTATTGTGGATAATATTCCTAGGTGCTACTCAAATGGTGTTCATAAATTAATTTGTGGGACGTATTATGCCAACTCAACTTTAAGAATATTTGCAGCTTTTATCTTCCATGTTAAAAAGAAAAAGAATCTAAACTGGACCCATCTACTTGATTTTAACTTCAAAGTTTAGGACTACACGTTATCACATGCTTTTGTGTTAGGGTTGGTAAATAGACATTTTGTCCCGTCAAAGTCCGAAAAAAATAAGACGGAGTCGAGCAAATATAGTTGAGGACGCGGGCGAGTTCTCTGGCATTGAATCTTTGATAAGCTTAAAAATGAAAATGTCCGTGCCCGCAAATGTTTGAAAAAAATATGACAGATGTATTGGAGGGTGTGAGTTTATAACTTTAGTTTGCTCTGTAAAATATACGGAAGTTTGCTTTGTAAAATATACGGCAAAACGGGAAGATCATGTCGAGTCTATTTTGCCAATTGGTGTTCTGGCATGGTAACTGTCCTCCATGGGGGCAAAAAATTAAATGTGCTCCAACGCTTCAAAATGTGATTTATATGTTCTGAAATTTGTAGAACCAGGCATCGGAGATGTTCTTATATATGGGTCCAAACGTGTGAGAAGAAAATTTAAAAACTTTTTCTTTTCGTTCCAATGCAAAGAGCTTCAATTTTGTTCTTAGCTTGTTTTAAGTGGACCCTATAGTTCATCGACAAGAGCTAATGGCTAAACATTTTATTGCTAATGAATTGTTGTCCATTGCGGTTTCCACATCATATTCCTCCAATAGCACCTCAACTCAATAATTGAAAGTGTTGTTGTCCGTTCTTAAAATGAATAAAAAAATACACACCATTGGACATGCATTTAAAATGTTACTCCCCGTTTTCATTTATAAATAAATTTTAAATTTTTAAGTTTATTAACATGTAATCCAAATATATTATTTATTCAATGAATTAAAAAAGTTAAAATTTGTTTATAAATAAAAATGGAGGGAGTAGCTTTTGAATAGGTATTGAAAAAAACAATAAGACTGTTACGATTTTGAATATTAGGGAGACCAATAATACCCTCGTTCTAGACCAGAAGCAATAATATTGATTTGAATGTCACATGGTGGTATAAAATCTTAGCTGCATAAATTAAATTAGAGAGGAAGAAGAAAATGGAATAATGGTAATGTGATATTCATGAGTTTTCAACGGCTATAAATAACCTAATTGGTGGTTACAAGCCAATCAATCAAAAACCATAAAATTTTAATTTGTTATGTGTTAGCAAATCTAGTGGATCTGATAGCTCACACGAAATGACAATTTGGAGGAAAAAAAAAAAGATAAATTACTTGAAACTATCGTAATACCCTCCCCTTAACACCACACATGTCTTCATGGGTGAAACTTAGGAAATTCCATTAGTAAATAATAATAGAACTCCCATGTTGCTTTGTCTATAGATAAGTCCTTCCACTGCACTAACACTTTCGTGGTAGCTAGACGCCTCCGCTTGACCATTTTCCTGTCGAGGATTGCAATGGGAATCTTATTAACCTAAGCCAATGATGCAAGTTGATGCTGAACACTTTGTCCTTGAGGGTTTGGGCAGAGTTTGAGTTGTGAAACTTGAAAAACATTGTGTATGGTTGCAGATGGAGGAAGTTGCAATTGATAGGTAATTGCACCATTGCGATCCTCAATGAGAAAAGGACCATAAAACTTTAGCAGCAGTTTATGAATGGTATAAGCTTTCATAGAAACTTGTCTATAAGGTTGTAGCTTGAGGTACCCATAATCACCAATAGCAAAAACATTGTCACTTATGTGTTTGTTGGCTTGTTGATTCATGCTATTTTGTGCTCGAAAAAGATGAATTTTGAGGAATTTAATTGTTTCTTCCCTTGCAGTTAAAGACCTCTCCGTAGTGAGGTTGAGAGATACGCCAGATAAGTAAGGAAGATGGATATGATGAGGTTGTCCATACACTATTTCAAAAGGAGTGATATGAATATACGAGTGATAATTTGTGTTATACCACTATTCACCCAAGATAGGCACTTGAACCATTAGTTTGGTTGATCAGAACACATACATCTCAGGTAGGTTTTCAAGCATTTGTTCACCACTCCAGTTTGTCCATCAAATTAAGGGTGGTAGGCAATAGATTTATGTAAGGATATAAATTTATCTAATATGAGCAATGAGAAACAAGTGATATTGTAGCCCTGTACTGAAGATGAAAGGGCCAACATGGTGGTGTCCTCTGATCCTAAGGGAGAGTTTTTCTCTATGTACCATCTAATAATTTATGACCTAGGGTATTAATTTATCTCATTGTGTTTGAAATCAAGGTCCATAGGACCATGAATTTTTCCATCCAAGATATCTTTGAAAAGTGGGCTTTTGTCAGGGAATTCGAGATCATTTATAGGTGTTTAAGGTCACTCAAACAGTAGGCCTATTTTTCTCTTTTTATGGAATAAAAAATGTAAGTATGGGTGGTTGGGTGACTATAGGCTCCCTTTCTAAGAGAGTTCTTTTCACCCCACATTCCACCAACTACAAGAACAAGAAAGACAAATACTCAATGACGATGTTCAAGAAAACCAATTAGCATTGATTTCTATTAAATTGGACAGACGAACCAACATCAATAAATGGCTTATATCATGAATATGTGAGGGAGATGGAACAGGCTGTCAAGCTCTTAGATGAGTTTTACATCATGAATGCAAGGGAAATGGTAGAGTACAACTAGAGTGATGTTGGTGATGGTGAGATCAATAATTATTGTGTAAGTTTTATGTGCAATTGAGCTTCGTGTCTTGATGTGATTATTTTTTCTCATCTTTCTTTTTGTTCTTGCATGGAGGATGGCTCCAATGACCATTGTTGAGAGGAAATCCCTTCACACTTGGAAAAGGCTCAAAGAGGCACTACGTGGTCAACTGATCCCAAAAAGTGATCCTGCTGGTATATGATACTTGGGGGGGGGGGGAGAGGAAGGCAACCGAAGAGGGGAACATAATCTTTTCCATGCCTCTAAATTATAAAACATGGGGGAAATTGAAGGAACATTCTCTCTAGTCTGAGTTCAAAAACATAAATCTCCCCAAGAGAAAGAACTCCATCACAGAGAAACATTTCCCTGAATCCTAATGTAACCTCATCGCTTTAGAACAAGGGTTTTTACGCAAGGAGCTTTATGCATGATCACATTGACTTCCCCACATACTTCTCTAATGATAAAATTTAGGGGCTGAGTGGATGTCCAATTTGATTGAGGCTCATCTTTTAAAGGTGCTCATACTGCAATGAGTGATGTTCAACACTTTGTTAGTCTGGATTTTTTGACCACGATGACTTAAATGTATGAAAGAGAGGTTACAAAAAAACTAAGTAACATTTGGAGAATCCAAGGAGCATTTCGATACAATCCTTTCAGCTCAAGAACTTTAAGTTTGAAGTATATGGTAGAAGTTGGGACTTAGCATTTTCTTCAAGAGTAATTGTCCAAGGATTTCGACGATGAACGATGTAGTCAAGATTTCAACGGAAAAGTTGGCATATGTCTTCGAACGCACTGGATTGGCGCGGAGAAGAGGAACACAACTATTTTTTTGGTCTTATCCAAAAGTATAGGTGGAAACAAATTCAAGGGTGAAATGTATGCAGCGAAGACGTGTCGAATCTTAAGGAGAAAGTCGCTGAAGACAATTAATCTTGTATTAGTATAAATAAGAGTTCTAGTGTTAGAATTCGGGGTGTCAAAATCATTACAAAAACTCACAGACTAAAAGTATCCAAGTGTCAAGCGAGAAAGGAGTCAGTTGAATGAAATGTATGATCCAGAACACCATGTTATTTACATTTCAAGAAAAATTTCTTTATTTTAACTTGCCTTTTTCTGTACTTTGTTTCTACTTTTCCGCCTTACTTTTTACACAGATTTCAACCAAGTCGAAATCCTTCATTTTCTGCTAATTTTACATTTTTACTTAATAGAAGCCAAAATAGATTTCATTTCACACCAAGCAATCAAATAAAGTCACAAGTATTTATGCACATATGTCCTAGGATCAACTAGTCAATCTTGCAAGTAACAATTTTGGAAGACTAGCACTTGTTTACTAAATTTCACGGTAAACACACTTATAGCTAAATGAACACAAATGTTGCATATCTTAAGACAAGGTTGAACACCATGAAGGAGAGCTCATTCAGACTGGACATTGTTGAAGTCTACCACTGAAAAGCATGATGAGGCGAAACTATCTTTAAGCAAGATGAAGGAAGCGCAAAAAAAAAATGACGAGAATATAAAAAATTGAAAGAGTCATATAAACTGCTTGGCGAGGCTTTTGACCTGAAAGCTAAAATCCAAACGTTGACATAGTCGACCCAAAAGGAGGCATTCCATAAGAAAAATCTAGAAGAGGACCTACCCGATACCAAAGATGAGGTAGTTGACGCCACTAACAAGGTGGAAAATCCACATACTAATCAATATTTTAAAAATTAGATCAGACCGGTCGATCAAACTGAGAATCAGAGGAATTACCAGTCTGGTTTGTTTGTTGGATCAGGAAAGCTATTGAACTAGTGAGAACAGGCGTTAACCGGTCAAAACCAGAGAACTGATGTGTTAATTGCTTGTTTTTTTCTCACACAAAATGACTTCGTTTTGATAATTTTTCTTAAAAAAAAACCTTGCTCAAAACTTATTTGAAACACCTTTTTCTCGAATATAATTTTTAGACAGTGAAGTTATTTTGTTATTCAAGTTTATTTTATTTAGATTTGTATTTACTATTTTGTTTTGTGATGATTATGTTTAGAATTTGAATTTAAAGAATGAACTTGTGAAATTATAATATTTTATAATTTTCTAGGTGTCGTGATTTCTTTAGGCTATGTTTGCATATCATGAAATAAACGGAGTGGAATGGAGCGGAGCGGAGTGGGATGAAGCGGAATGGAGCAGAGTGAAACAAAGATACCATTCCATTGTTTGGAAATTTTAGGACCGAATAAGGTAAGTGGTTCATTTCGCCCAAATAAAAGGGGAAGGAATATGGTGGTAAGTGATGCAATGAAATGGAATCCATACCACTCCATTCGGTTCCGCTCCATCCGTTTTTAAATTATTCAAACAATGGAATATCATTTTATTTTAACTCATTCCGCTTTGCTCCATCCGATTTCATTAATCCAAACAAAGCCTTAGAGACTAAGTCATTCAGTTTGACCTATTTAATAACTATATATTTTTGTTATAGGGATCAATTTATTCAATCGAGTTATCCAATTTCGTCATGCGATTCGATCAATTAACTCATAACCCAATACCTTTACCGTTTTAATGACTGATTCGGTTTTTAAAACACTAATATCTACTTAATATAAATCTAAGGTTGTCATGATGACAACCTTAGACACAACCCTAATCCTAATTCTTACGTGGCATTATATTAGAATCCTAATGCTTATGTGGCATCATATTAAAACTAGTGCGATACCCGTGCATGCGCACGGGTACGTGTTGGTGCCGTGTCATTTGGGTCAACTAATAGTTATTTGTCTACCTTAAATTTTTGTAAATATTTTTGATGTTTTGATAAATATTTATTTGAATATATTTGGATTATGCATACCACGGGTACCCGTCGGTCTTGCGCATTGGGTTTTAGGGCACTTAAATAAAATAGGGAAAATGAATATATATGTGTAAGTTAATATAATAAGGTAAAATAATTTAAATAGGTTAAAAATATATGTTGGGCCTTATAGTTTGTTAATATATGTAAGTTAATAGGACATTAAAGTTTATTGGGCCTTAGATGGTTAGCCTTGGTACAGAATACCTAATTTAATTGTTAGACCTAATATGTTAATAGGCCCACAAAAGAATCCTATTATTGTTATTGTTACATAACGTCGACATTTAAAATTAAAGAAACGTTGGATTTCATAACTCTTCAACGTGTTGGCAATCAAAGGTTGTGTCTTCTTAAGTCTGTGTTTGGAATTGTTGCTGTAAGAAACGCAGGGTCCGGTGATACGTTTGAAGAACAAAATGTCACAACCAAGAAGGTATTCTCTTCGAATGAGGTATGTGCATGTGTTACTGTTTATGTTGTTTGCAGAGTTTATTAGAAGATATTCATCCATTTAGAGGTCGCAATGTTGTTTTGATTTTAGTTCACCCGATCGGTTGGAGTTGCAAACACCATGGGAGCGGCTCACAGTTGAGAGGATACTGAGTGGGTCACATGAGAATGAGGATGTTATGGAGGAATGGAAGAAACAACATGAAAGATTGAATCTTGTCGAAGAGGCTGCCAGTGTTGTCGAAAATAAACGGTAATCTTATAGTTTTATTTTATTTTTTGCATTGAATTCCATTTAACCTCCACAAAATTGAATGTGTTTCCCGAATAATATGTTATTGTGTTGAAGGAATGATGGAGATGGGATAGGAAGTTCTGTGGGATTATCAGATACTGCTGATTTGAATGAATACATAATGATATCTTCTGATAGTGAGAGGTAAAGTTTATTTATAAGTGATAGGGAATATATTATAGTTATAGGTATACTGATGTTGTTGTGTTGGAATTTTGTTGTAAATGTGGTGTTAATTTCAGGGAAATGAGTCCTATACAGGAGGAGCTGGAAGAAGCATACTGGACTCGTGAAGTTCATGATGTAAAGAAGTTTTGCTCAAATGTTATGGTAAGCAGTGTTCAAAGTCTATAGTTGTTGGCACAATGGTGTTACACACAGAAGTAATGTAACTGATATTGTCTGTCAATGAGTGCAGCATATTCCTGCAGAAATAGTAGACAAATGTGGACTTGCTGGAATGGCAGAGATTACCCTCAATGATGTGGACAACGGGTACCCATATGAGTGCAATGTGAAGAAGAGGCCAAAAAAAATGAAACATATTTGTATGGAGAATGGTTTGATTATGTAAGGGCAGCTGAATTGAAATAAGGAGATAAAGTGCACTTTGTGATTTATTACCCGCCAGTGTTAGATATTATGGTTACAGTGGAGCGCAGTGGTGATCGTTGATAGAGCTGTTGGTTAGGCAATGTTTGTGGTGGATGTATAGGACTGTTTGTTGGCAGTTTGGTTTGTATGGGAATTTTCGTTTTGTTTTTTTGTTGTAATGGTGGATGTGAACAAAGATTAACAATTATGGTACTATGTATGGTTTTAAATTAAATATTATCAAATTTGGTTTTAATCTGCCATGGTTTTATATGCAAAATTGATTACCAATCTGTTTTTAAATTAAGTATTGCTTATTATAAGTATTGAACAGGATTTCTATTAAAATTGATCAGAATAGGGTTCCTAATTTCATTATTGTTGGTATAAGTAGGGGTATGGGTCCTGTAAATGGTAGGCTATTAAATCTAAATGGTGAACATACAACAATGGACTTATGAATAGTTGAAAATCCAATTTAATAGGAGTATATGTTAAAGAGTAGTATGGTAATATTAAATGGTTATAAAATAGCTGTAATGTGTTATATTATATTGGGATGTGAAAGATCAATTGAGTTATGGGCAGTTAATGTTTTTCGTGAGGAATATAAATAAAATGAAAACTGTTTTGAAGTGATGTAAATGCAAAGAAGACTAATTGAACAATTGCATTGAATTCTATTGGACTGTGGAAAAGTTGCAGGTATGTGAAGAGTCCATTTAGAGTGTTATATAAGTAATGTGTAGGAAGTTTGAAAGCACTAAAAACTGAAGCAGTCATCATTACTCTGCAACCAATAGTGTAAGCCGCGAACTTCTGAAAAGATGGAAGGAAGTGTTGATCAAGCAATGAGAGGTAAAGGTAAACATATCATTTGAATGGTTGTTCTGTTACATTTTGAATTTAAAAGTTATATATGGTTGCATGCAGGTGAAGAAAACTCGGTGAACCAAATGGCTATGGAGAAAGCTGTCACTTGTGATAACTCTGTGTATGTTTGAATTAGCTTATGTTGAGTATTCGTTTTTATGCTTGAATTTAGAATGTTTGATAACACATTTATTTATTCACCATGTTGTTTGTTTCTATTATGTTTCAGATGCCATGAACCGGATGGTGAGGATGTTAGTTGCCATGCAGAGCAGCCTGCTAAGTTACGATATTGTATCTGGAAGCAAGATGTGGCTAATGGGAAGATGGCTCAGTCATGTCTTCTTGTAAGTTATTATTCGTTTTAAGCTTATTGTCTTTCCCTATCAGTTAATGGGATAATGTAATGTTGTTTTATATTAATATTGCAGGAAATTCCTGAGCATATTGTGGCAAGTCGCTGGCTCAATGGAGCAAGGTTTGTAGATTTGGTTGACTGGGAAAGAGAAGTCAGGTATGAATGTGAAGTTCATCATACCGAAAAGGGTCAGATGTTCTTAGGGCGTGGTTGGTACAAATTTGCCAAGGAAAGGTGCCTGCTTGATGGAGACTCTATGGGTTTCAGCATTAAGGATCCCGTCAGCAAGGAGATACTTGTAACAATGTTGAAAAATTGAAAAATGATGTAAAAGTTTGTTATAAGTATCTATCTATTAAACATTTTGTAATTCCCTGGTGGACTTAGCTCCACCTTTATATTAATATATATGATTTTGGTATTTAGATGTTATGCTATAAATATATTACTTCTGTTACTTGCATTACTAATATGCTGTTAGTAATATATATTACTGCTGTTACTTGCATTACTAATATGCTGTTAGTAATATATATTACTGCTGTTACAGATTTACCGTGATTAATTTTTAAAACTTAGACATTGTTAAAAACCTCTTTATACACAACATTTGTAGTTTTCCCCCTGAATTTCTTTTCTTCATCATGTATCAGTATTTTGATTCCCTTTTTTGTTGTTACTCTTGACAATGCGTCATAAATCTGGCCATGTGTGAATACATCTTTTGGTAAGTACAAACCAACGTTATCCAATGACTGTCCCTGTGATTTGTTGATGGTCATAGAATAGGAAACTATAATAGGGAACTGTCTCCTATTCAGTTTGAATGGCCATGTTTCTTGTCAATGTTAATACCTCAACTGAATGCCATATGTAAGATGCATTTATGGCACAGTGTACAATATCTGCCTCTGGGGACGACAGGTAAAATCTATCTGAAATCGCTACCGAAAACAACAACCTTTCCACCAAATACATCAGTTGAATTTTTGTTTGCACTCATAAAATCTTTCAAAGTTCTGGTAAGCGATTCTATTGCATACTTATGCGCCATTGGTGGCTCATCCCATATTATAAGCTTTGTCTGTCGTAACATGTCTGCAACATCATCGTTGAACTGAAATATTATTACACATATATATTGTTACCTCCTGGAAGTAACAATATCAATTCCAATTACAATATTAAACTGTATGAAATCTACAATATAAAACTGTATGAATTCACATTACTCTTGTGATAACAGCTGTTATGAAATAAACAGATATAATATTAATGGGGTATGTTGGAAAGTTGATTGGGATGAGGCAATAAGTGAAGCATTATCTGCTATATACTTTATACAATGCAAATGGAAGGTCTTGTCATTATAATTTCAAAACGTTATGCACAATCTTTATATTACCTATTATAACAGTCCTTATTAATGAGAACATGAATGGACATTAACATATTTCTAACTCTCATGTGTACCTTTATTTAACTCAGTAGGTGATCCCATTCAATCCAATTGCAACAGGTGCTCAGATAAATGTCAATAATTTGAAGAGAATACATACAATGTCATATGCGCAGCTATATTAATTTTGATTATTTATAACATTCAACAGAGCATTTTGTCGGTGCATGCTAGTTGTGTGGACTTCTCAGTAAAAAGGCAAGTTCATAGCAGTTGAATAGATGATTAAGGAAAAACAGAAAAGTCTTATATTAAGATAACAGAATCAGACTTACAAGTCTGATTTGTTTATGATACATAAGTGAGATAAAACAAAAAACAAATAAAGTGGAAAGGAAATAAAACAAAAACACACCCAAACATACTTAAAATTATGCAGGAACTACTAATCTATCTTCTCTATTTTTATAATTTTATTTAACTTGTTTGATGAAAGTTCTCCATCACACGTGGCATCCGAGGTTGTTGACTCGCTTGATGCGCCTGGAAAGTGTCTTTTTCCAGTAGGAGTAAGTGGATCTGTGCTGTGCGTTGAACTCACATCAAGATCCTGTTACATAAGTGAAAAAACATCACACAATTAATATTCAACAGTACATTAAAAGTGGAGTACATTTGAGTACAGTAAACGTCCTTACGACGACAAAATTAGGTTCGGATCGAACAGTGGTCATTGCTTCGACAGCAGGCTGTTTCATCTACAAATCATTCAAAACATAGTACAAAATCATAATATGCGCAAAGTCAGTTTACAATGATTTTAATTTGCATAACACATGCAAAGATTAAATTCAAATACCTCATCTGGGTCAAACTGATCAGCAAGCTCTTTCACAAAAGGGTCATTCTTCAATAGCATAACGACAGAGGCATTCTTCCAACGTGGTTGCCACTTAACTTTGAAAGCCATCTTGCAATCCAACATCTGATCTAATGCCAGTGGGAATTCCAAGGGATCATGAATGCCAGCCTGTAGGAGATTGCAAGACAAAGATCAGTTAACTCTGGCATAATTGTCTATGTTTTTCCAACGGTATGTAAACGGAAATACCTTAATCATTGTATGACGCAGCTGAGAAGCAGACAATCCCAAAAGTAACTCACACTCTCGGTCCCAAAATAAAAAGTTACAGCTATTCCCGGCATGAGTAACCTCAATCTCAATCTTATACCTACATTCGCAGTATACATAGAGCACTCAAAAAGGTCATGTTCAGTACCTTGACAATCACACATATAAATGAAATAACATAAAACATGTGACAAGGATGTTAACCTAAAAATCTCTGCCTCAGTGAAATGTCCAGCCTCACACTCAAATGGAGCTCTGTCACCACGCGCAATACATGAGCAAGCATGACAACCACGATAATACCAGCCATACGGAGAGGCAACCAGCATTTTAGTTTCTCCCACAGTCGCACAAAATGTAATCTGCAATTATGGAACCAAAAGATAATACGATACACAGTCAAATGCAACGGAAAAATGGAAATATATACTAAATCAGAATAAACGGCCAACAACTTCCAAACATTCAGTTCTGAGTTTTATAATATCCCCAATAGGCATTACAACAGCCTTTGAAAGCAATTTTTGTACAGGAGTCATCTGTTGATTTTCAGAGTTCTGTGCTGAAAGCTGTGAATTGGAACCCTCCTGGCCAGACAACGTAATCATGGAATCCTTCGGAAAACTGGCAAAGGAAGACAGTAATGTAACAATCACATTGCATAAAAATTAAAACCACACAAAAGCAAATCCAGGGAGCATACCTTTCTATAAACTCTTTCATCGGCAATAAATCAGTATTCAGACCAAGGACGGTAACATTAAACGTGTTTGTCACGGACAGTGGAAACTTACCTATTCAAATAGAATGTTACATAACCATCTGTATCAAAATACAAGGATATCTAACACCAAACTTGATCAATTACTAACCCTGTTCCTTGACTTTAGCATATTGAATCATGACAAAAATAGGACCAGAATCATCTCCGCGCTCCTGCTTGAACTTCATGAATTATTCAGCATAGGATTCCCAAAGCGTGCAATTGATAGTATTCTCACTGAAGAAATAATACAAACCATGTCATCTACATAGTCACATAAGATATGTTCGATAAATTATACAATAAATATGAAAACAAACCCCCCGTCACGCAGCATCATGTTAATCTGCTGCTTCCGGGCACCTGATGTGGTCTGTGAATACCCAATACTTTCCACCATACCAATGACATCTAAAACACATACAGCCAAAAAAACCTTAAAATGAAACAACACATAAAAAACAAATCCAGTCAAACAGAATAGAGATAAAATATTCTACCTATTAGCACATCCTTGTTAAAGTTGCCGTTTATTATATCAGTAAATTTAGTAAACACCAACGACTTTGGAGGTATTTCAGCGTTGTTATCATCCGTAACCGTAGTGCCAGCAGTAAACTTCAACATAAACTTATGAGACGAAGGTCTGAAAGCCGCAACATTAGCCTGAACCTTAAAATTGGAAACAGTGTAACTATGATCCAAGACCATTTTTTCAAAAAAAAGAGATACATGCGGTGCAGGAACAACAACATGTATGTCACCACCCTGGAAAAAACATTAAAATCAAACATACAACAAACCAGAAACAATATATGTAAAAACAACCGAACAATTCACTTCATTACCGATACATCAACAAAAATCATCTCAAAATGCTCCCTCTTGTTCGAAACAACTGTCCATTTGTGGTGCACACGAACAGAAACTTTCCAAAGTTCTTTGCTGTCATTGATGTCACATATTTTTGCTAATGGTCTTGCCATATTGAACACTGGTATGATACTGCAGAAAAGTGTAGCCAACCAATACCATAAATAACCAAACCATGTAGGAGTTACAAACTCTTCATTCCACTCTTCATTACATAACCATAACCGATGCTGAAGCTGAATGGAAAGAAGGATATAAAGTCCTCATTAAGCATAGAAGCTGCATGGACAAACCGAACTTAATGCCAATTATATGAGACATCAATGGTGGAATATGGAACAACATACGTTCATTAATCATCAAAATTACACATGGCGCATCAAGAAGAAACAAATTCTGCTGTAAGACTAAGCCACTTGGCAGCACCACATAGAAAGTTCAAAAAGATAGAACTTTCTTATATTATAGATTTAGAATTTTTATCACTCTTATTTTAATTCTTCACACCAACTCCAATTCAATACCACAATTAATAATAATATTAAAATAAACAATAATAATATTAATAATAATATAATAATAATTAATTCTTCTAATTATTATTATTTTTTTAGTTTATAGAGGTCTTTTTTTTAGTACATTCTAATGTAAAATATTCTACCACATGTTTTTGCTTTTTTCAATAAAGAAGCGAAAAATTAAGATTTAAATATACTATGACAAAAGATTTAAATATACTATGACAAAGACTTTTATAAATTTATAATATTTTTATAATATAATTTCATAGCTAAATTTTGATATTATCATATAAAATTTATATTTATCTATATGCCATAAAAAAATATCTCTCAAGTAAATAATAGGATAAAAAAATATGATTATTAAAAATCTC
Source organism: Vicia villosa (assembly GCF_029867415.1). NCBI lineage: Eukaryota > Viridiplantae > Streptophyta > Magnoliopsida > Fabales > Fabaceae > Vicia > Vicia villosa. The sequence continues at coordinate 117,155,723 of NC_081185.1, read as the reverse complement.
CTATATTTCTTAATTCCATTTGTTGTAACTTCTCACATTTATCATTGAATTGTCCGTTTCAAACTTCCTACATTTTTGTAACTTCTCACATTTATAATTCCATTTATTCTACTTATTATTTTTAACTTTTATTTATATAGGTTAAACTTTTAGCATCTTTTTATGTAAAGTATTCTACCATTTGTTGTTTGTTTTTGTCAATGAATATAAGCGAAAAGTTAAGATTAAAAGATATTATGACAAGGACTCTTATAAATTTATGAAACTTTTACATTAAAGTTTTTATAGCTAAATTTAGATAGTATAATATAAAGTTTATATTCATCTATACCCCATCAAAAAATATCTCTTGAGTAAAAAATAGGATAAAAAATATTTTTTGAAAAAAAAATATCTCTTCTATCTCTTAATTGACATTCACTATTTTATTTTTTTCTTTAACTATTCATTTAATTGTCCGTTTCAAATTTTATAACTTTAATTCTCACAAAATATTCAGTTTAATTTCTCATATCATAAATAGAAAATGATAGGTCATAACATTAATGATAATATAATAAAACACTAATAAAATGCCATGTCTCTTTGCATTCCTCCACACATATATAATTTCACTTAATCTCATATTCATATGCATTGTCATCTACCCATTTCACAAACTCACCACTTTATATGATTTTTTTATCATGTATGCTACTGATACAACTTCAACAAGTTATTTTTTTGTTTTTCTCCTAATGTTTTTTAAATTAGTGTGTTTTAAAGGTAAGTTTGTAAGTAAGTTTATCTTATTATTAAATCTCATATTCAATTATTATATTTTCATGTAAAATATATTATATGTTTTTGTTGATCAGATGTAAGTGAGTTTATTATTAAAGTAAATCTAATTGAGAAGACCATACATACAAATGTTGATATCAAGTCCTTCAATATTTAAAGAACCAAAGACACATAGATTAAAGATAACTATTTCTTCCTATTAATTTCTTTAATACTTATATGAATGAACTATGTATCACGTTAATAAAAATTATATCAAATACTAACACTATTTAGCTTCAAATTGTGTAAGATAAAATAATATTTGTCTACTTTTTATTCGGATGCAACTCTTTTTCCAAATCGACTATTGGAGATCCAAGTGATGTTATGGGAGATTTAGATCATCAACAAGTAAAGAATTGATGACAAAAGAAGAAGGATATTTTGTATATTAATAATTTCTATTATACTATAGTAAATTAATAGTAGTAAACATGCTTATATTATTAAATTATTTGAGAAATTTTTATTCACTTTTTAAATTGATGTTATTGAACATGTGTCATATATTATGAAATTGTATTAAAAAACCTTTTACTCTAAATTATGAATATTTTGAAAATATTAATTCAATATTACATTATTTTTAAAAAATATTAATTAAAAAAATCACAATCTGTATTGTTTTTCTTCTCAGCATTTTCATTTCCTGTGTCAATTTGTATTGTTTTTCCTAAAAGCACAATCTGTTTTGGCTTCGCATGATCCTGTTTCTCTGACGGTTGTGTAGACATTGATATCAAGCACGAAGCATTCTCACTGGCGCTCTCCTTTTGCAATGTCAGGTTATTAGAGACAGTCATCGATGTTGTAGCATCGCGATTAAATGGAACTGATTTGGAGTGACTAAAATGATCATGCCTGGCTGCCTGCATGCCTGCAGGACTAGTTTCTGGTAAATACATCATTGGATCATTTGGAGTTTGAATGTTTGGAAAAGCTGGCATTGATAATTGGCCGTCAATAGGCAAAGTTGGCACGTCTGATAGTATTTCGACTTGCCACGAATTCAGCATTTTCATATTTGTGAGTACAAAAGGATTATCCCATTTAACCTAAAAGTATTATTATATCAAAAGATTACTCAAAGAAAATTTAAAAGTGCAATTAATTATATTTGCTTTTAACTGAATCCAAAAGGAGAATGTCTATACCTGCAGAAGTCTCCAAAGAGAGTCGGGCCATGCTGGATCAGCAGCCTGAAGAGAAGTAATTGTTCCCATAAGCCAATAAATCTCTGTTGAGTCTTCAGTTTCACTGGCCATCTGGAACCTCATTCCACTATACCACCGAGTCTGAAGTGCTGTTCTAATTAAAGAGGTTCTCACAAAAAATTCAGGAGTACCAACCCGAGGATAGTAAACCACATCAAACGGTTGCATGTTGACAGCAAGTCTTACTGCTTCCAGAACATCTTCAGCCTTCACTTTTCCCCTATCCATTTTCGTTTAGTATTTTAGACCTTCGAATTCCAATATGAAGATCACCATTTTCAGCTCTCAAAAACACAAGTGAATCCCCCGAAACAAGTAGCTTGTCGGTTACAAAATCGCTCCATTTGATTGTTAACTGATGTCGCGTCGGCGAGCCCTTGTAAACATGTTTGAATTCCCACGTTTTGCCATGAACATCAGTGGGACAAATGTTCTGACAAGGAGGGGTACCTGAATAGTCTAATGGGGGAAAAATTGTTTCTGCACAACTCTTAGGACAAAAAAATACCTTAGAACCAATGTTTGTATCAGAATGTGTCAAAGTTTTCGTATAAGATTGATATTTATTCTTAGTTGCAGACATATCATTGATGCCACCAACAGCGTCATCATCACTACTAACCTCGTTATTATTAAGAGGAACAAGCCTGAGTTTTGCATACACCTCATCTGTGTCAGGATCAGCCCTGTAACGGGTAGCTTCAACTCTACATATAATTTGGGATGGAATTTTGAAGTCAGCAGGAAAATTGACAGGTTCAGATGCGTGCTCGGCATGACCTTGAGGGAAGTAGAAGATGTTAGAGTTAACTTGTGGAATTTAAACCATTACTCCAGCAAAAGCATGCCATAGCTGAGGATCCACGTCTTTGTTTTTCTTTGACTCTCTATTGCAATCTTTTTCTTTTCCTTTCCCAGATGTTGCCATTTTAAAATCGAGTTCTGCATAAAGAAGTCAAACTATAAAAAGATAGTTTTGAAATGTATACTCAGTTGCACACACACCAAATTTATTAAAAAGGAAAGTTGTGATATGACTTAGACAGAAATTACAGAAAGAATGATTGGACGGAAATACAAATTGCACTTATTTTGTTGAATCAATGGTCATAAGTCATAACCATTACATGTGAAATTATCTAAATCTAGATGAATCAAATACATTGCATAGCAACTTTGTATCAAACACAAGAATTTCAATGAGATGAATCTAAATCACTCCCAGTATGACAAAGTTGCAGCGGATTCTTCCCCTTCCAAAGTTCATAAACATATCAAGAAGCAATAAAAAACAAGATTGAAATAGAAAAAGCAAGAGGAGTAGAAGAAAGAACAAAAAGAAAGATAAAGAAGAAAAGAAAAGGAAAGTACCTTCGCTGATTGCTTGATTCTGCAATCCCTAAGAGAGAGAGAGATGTAAAATTGTTCTTGAGAGTCTGTAGTAGTTTGAAAGAGTTGATGTAAAAATAACTGCTTTGAAACGGTTATAACAGATTGAACCACCACAAAGCAAACTGTTATGAACCCAACAACAATGCAAATTCACCAATAGAAGAGCTTATAGTATTCTTTATAAAAAAATAAAAATTATTTTTACAAATTCTCATGCATAACTGAGAGTAATTTATGACACATGTAAAATAATTAAATTTTTTTTAGAAGAATAGCTTATGCAATTTTTATTAATAAATGTTTATTTTGATAAGCACTTGTGTTATAAAACTCCAACTAAACCAATTATCCAAAAATGCCCTAAATTAAACAAATAAGTACAAAGAGATTAGAGAGAAAAAGACCATCTCTAGCACGACCACCACATGCAAGCTGCAGACAAAAAGATCAGACCATCCAAATTTCTCACATTGACCAACACAGACTAGCTAACAACAATCTCAGCTGAAACGCAAACCACCCACCCTAGCTGCTACCACTTCCTCACCACTGCCAAACCCTCTCACAAACAAAAATAACTATGCAGCCATCGAGCATACAGTTAGACTTTCCATCCCAAACAAGCCTTTGGATCTGAAATCCACGGATCGAGCGAGAAGATAAACCCTGAATTATACATCTCATACTCCATCCCGAGCTGAAGAAGTTTACTCCGAAGGCTCGGCTAGGTTGGACAACAGATTTAGCCTTCTATATTTGTTTCCATCACAGCTCAATTTCGCATGTCAACGCATGCCATAGGATTTTGACTAAAATTATCATGCCTGGTTCCATGCATGCCTCTGATACTATTAATTGGAATATTTGGAATTGGAATTACGGAAAATTATTCGAAATTGAATTACCCGAAATTCCCGCACTATATACAAGAGAGAGTTATATTACTTGCAAAGCAAGTAACTACCATAACTGATAACTAACTTCTAACCAACCTTCTATTAGTAACCAACTAATACAATGACTAACAAATGTCTCACCAAAAAAAATTAATTCTGTGTAATATAAATTGTGCTCACATTTGTTTAATCGATTCATCATATCTTCATACTGCAGAGTCACTTAATTTTGTGCAGAATAAATTTAAAGTGATAGAAAGCAAATTACAACCAAAGTTTATGATGAAGTCTTAAATACTTTAGAGTTATAATCAAGTATCATTTCAATAGTTTAAGTTGGGATGTGTTGAATGAAAATTGACAACTTTGTCACCACATATATTAGAGTACATTGAAATTTGTGATGCTCTATATGGTTGAAAGTCAATTGTAAAGATATTATGTTATGTTTATTTTAATAAATGTGATTTTTATTTTTCTTTGACGTATAATTTGAAAAGGATAGAGTATAATATTAAGCCTAAATTAATTTGTCAAGTCACTTGAGTCAAAACTTTTTTTGTCATGTGACTGAAATTGGAATCTATTTATCTCAACATAAATGGTGGGTTTTGAACTTCTGTTATCCATAGCTCTACCAAAAAAATCAACATAGAAGAAAAACTTTATCTAATCTTTGGTCTTTGCAGGTTCCGTCTCATGCTAAAATGTTCGGTTGGAGACTATTGTTGGACAGGCTCCCTACTAGGGAGGAGTTGGGGAAACGAGGCATCATAGTGAATGATAGGGAGAAGTGTTGTGTTTTTTGTTTTAGGGAGGAGGATTCCAGAAATCACTTGTTCAATAAGTGCGTCATAACTAGAAGGATCTGGGATAAGGTGATTGCGGACTTGATATATTTTCCCTTCAGCTTTGACAAGGTTAAAGATAGAGACGAAAGACTAACAGTTGGGTTGGTATGACTGGCAAGAGTGTGGAATTTATGGTTAGTGCAAAAAGATATCTTGTTCAATGGTAAAATTTTTAGTTTCGTAGAATGCATGTAAGCTATAGTTGTGATGTCTTGAAACTCTTCTCTATTTATGAAGAGAGGTTAGATTGAGTTATATTTGCCGGATTGGTGTACTCCTCATAACCCATCTTTAGTTTTCATTAAATCATTGGTTATTGAAGAAAAAAACTCACTTTTGTTTCAAATTATTTAAAAAAATTATTTTTTTCTCAAATAATATTATTTTCAAGATAAAGTTAAATGTAAATTTTATTTAATTTGTCCTCTTTCATCCTTTGAGAAAAAATAACCGATAAAAATTGTTTTTTATATATATATTTTTCTATAAAATTTATTTTAAAGATGAAAAAGAAAAACAAAAAACGGTACTCTAAATTACTATGCCGTGAGTTTCTTAACAAATTATTTTTATTTTTACTTTTTGCATAGAATTTAAGAAAGGAGTGTTTCAATGAAAACTAAACAAAGTTTACTTTCTTATTGATAGAAAAAAAGTCACTTAAGAAAGTGCAGTATTGAATTTGATGTCATCTAGAGATAATTTTTTCAGGTTGAAGAATACTTCTGACCTCCACAAAAGTATGGATTTTTAATTAATCAATGAAAAAACAAATCCTCAGTAATAATTTTAATTATAAAAAATAATGTAAAAAAATTGAGAATTGAAAATAAATCCTCCATTTGCATACTCTTGTCCACAATTAAAATGGTAAAATAATTATTGAAAAAAACTTTATGCAAGATGAATCAGACTTCTTCCTTCCATTGCTAATAGAATTGTCACGCTGCCTCTTTTGATGAACTCACTGAAACAGTATCAAAATTATTATCAATTTTTCTGAGATGAACCGGTATTTACAATACATAAAAGGATACTACATTTTATTCATTTCTAATTCTTACCTCAATCTTCAATCTCCATTGTTTCTCCTTCCAATGTATCATTTTTGCATCGGTTCTCTAGATTACATTCCAGCCTCTCACTAGAGGAGTCTTGTAGAGGAGAATCAGAAGAATATTTTGTGATTTTCTCCTCACCATTTTCATATCCCGAGTTAATGTGTATTTTTTGGCCAAAAAGCACCAACTGTTTTGGCTTCGTATACACTATTTGGCCAAAAAGCACGATCTCCTTCGGCTTCTCATGATTCAGTTTCTCTAATGGTTGTGTAGAAATTGACATCGAGCCTGAAACATTTTCACTGGAAACATTCTCACTACTGCTGTCCTTTTGCAATGTCGGGCTATTAGGGACAGTCCTCGATGTTGAGGCATCTTGATCAAAGGATTGCCGGAAATAAGGCCAAAAGAGACCTAGTGGAATTTTCTCGACACGATAGTGTGAATTAGAGTGACTAAAATGATCATGCCTGGCTCCCTGCATGCCTGCATTTGGAAAAGTTGGCATTGATAATTGGCCATCATTGGAGAAAGTTGGGTGTTGAGCCAATCTCAGTTTCTTACTTGATGGCAAGAAAGGGGGAGAAGGCATTTCCGATACTATTTGGACTTGCCACAGATTCAGCATTTTTGTATTTGTAACTAAATCAGGTTCGTCCCATGTAACCTACAAGATTAATCAAACAAATTTTAAAAATACAATTAATTACAAATCTGAGTTCAAAAAGAGTATATAATGAACACGTCTATACCTGCAGAAGTCTCCAAAGTGAGTCGGCCCATGCTGGATCAGCAGCCTGAATAGAAGCAATTGTTCCCATAAACCAATTTATCTTTGACGAGTCTTCAGTTTCAAAGGCCATCTTAAACCTCATTCCACGATGCCACCTAATCTGAAGTGCTGTTCTTATTAAAGAGGTTTTCACAAAATATTCCGGTGTACCAGCCCGAGGATAGTAAACCACATCAAACGGTTGCATATTGACACCAAGTTTTACCGCTTCAATAACATCTTCAGCCTTCACTTTCCCAATTCCCATCACCTTATCACTTATTCTCAACTCTCCTAAAGATGAAGTAAGTCTACCGTATGATGGTCCAAGACAAATTCCAGTTTCACTACCAAGTTTCCTCTTTGATGAAAAGTTAAATATACTGTCGTTTCGTTTTTTAGACCTTCGAATTCCAACATGAAGATCATTGTATTCATCTTTGACAAACACAAGTGAATCCCCCGAAACAAGTAGCTTGGCGGTCACAAAATCACTCCACCCAGTTGTGAACAGATGCCGCTTTGGCGCGCCCCTGTAGGCATGTCTGAATGTCCATGTTTCTCCATGCACATCCTTGGGAGAAATTTCCTGAGAAGGAAACATATCTGAATAGTCTAATGGAGGAAAAAGTGTTTCGGCACAATATTTAGGACAAGAGAATCCACCACCATTGTTTGCATCAGACTGTGTCAATATTTTCGTGTAAGATTGATATTTATTTTTAGTTTCAGACATATTATCCATGTCAGCATCATCGTCAGCATCCATACTAACTTCGCTACTATGCAGAGGAACAAGCCTGAGTTTTGCATACACTTCATCTGTGGCAGGATCGGCCCTATAATGGATAGCCGCAACTCTACATGGAATTTTGGATGGAATTTTGAAGTCAGTAGGAAAATTGACAGGTTGATATGCATGCTCCGCATGACCTTGAGGGAAGTAGAATATCTTAGAGTTAAGTTCTGGAATTTGAACCATTCCTCCAGCAACAGCATGCCATAGTTGAGGATCCACATCTCTGTTCCCATCAATCAACTTCTTCCTTGACTCCTTTTCCTTCTTCTTATTAGAAGGACGAGTTTGATTGCTACCGTTTGTTCTTGCTTTCATGGATTTCGCCATTTTAAAATTGTTTTCTGCATGAAAATATGAAAAAAAAAAAAAAAGAAGGTATTATTGTATTGGATTTCTTGCCTAATATATGATTATAGAAAAATAATAACCTGCCATGATATACTAAACAACAGGAAAATATGAAAATAAGAACCTGTGTCAAAAAATGTAGCGTTAGAAGAAATAAGGTTCCGTGTGAGTGAGATCAATGGCATGAAAAAATTAAGCACATTAAGTATATATACAAAAAAAAAACAGTTTACAGACTCATTAATAACTCCTGAAAATTAGTTGACCTAAGTACCTCACTATTCCCAAAAACATGGGTGGAGTGTTGATAAAAAATAGGGATTCTTAGTTTAAAAACATAACTGAACAAATTGAATCCATAATTATAGGAATGTCTAACAAAACAGTTGTAAATATTAAGAGAAGTTGTTGTTCAAACTAATTTACTTAAATTTGACTAAAAGATCGGCTACTTTTACGTATTGACCGATATATAATTATTAATATCATATAACAAAATATAAATTATTTACCAAAATTAGAAATTGTTTTAAATAAAAAATAAACAATTAAACGATACTTTTTCCTTTGCTAATAATAAAATAAAACTTCTATGATCATAGAAATAAAACAAAACACTAATCAGGGTTACTTATTTGAGAGAAATTATAAGCGCATAACCAGGGTTTTATAAAATGGGAGGCGATCACGAAAACGGATGCGACAAAACAGTTTTGGTAGATACCGATACCGTTATAACCGTTTTTTATATTGAAAAACAAATTCTGATTAATTCACACCGCGACAACCACGATCAGTGTTGTGGCACCTGTATCGATCGAAATCGGAAAATTTTTTACGCGACCGTGACGCGACGACGACAGTTTTTTAAAACCTTGATCAAAGCAATTCAAAATTGAGAGTTTTTTTACTATAGCATTAACGTTGTTTGGTGTCAATTTTGATAACACAAAAGATATTAACACACCATGATTAACTTGTTGTTTGTAATACTAATTTAAAAACTAAAATTACTAACAATACACATGAAGTAATTGAAACTACAAAAGAGAGTAAAGAAAGATTGAATAGAAAAATAGTGAAAATAAAAACCTGCTGTTAAAGTATTGAAGAAGGGAGTTCTAAGAATGCAGGAGAGAAAATAAATATGAGAATGTATATATATAAAGAAAAACCCTTGAGAGTTTAATATGGCGAAGAATAATAAAACAAGACAGGGTTTAGTATATTCTAGTTAAAATACAGAATCTTATAACAGTATGTCAAAAAATAACACAGAATACTCACCTGTTTTTGAATAAGATTAAGCCAAGTGTCCAACTCTAGTGGAAGACAATAAAAACACGCGATTCTTCACTTTATGAAATTTTGGTCTGTTTTAACTGTTCCGGATCCTATGATGAATAGTTGGATTTTGGAGGCAAATAAGTTTCACTGGATTTTATAATATTTTAATAAATATCATCGTTTAACTCTTATAAAAATATAATTAATTATTTTGATTTAATCATTTTTTTTAAAAACAGAACAATATATTTAAATAAAACATTTTAAAATATTATTAATAATCTATTTTAATTTGTTCTAAAGACTTAAATTAAAAGATAAATTATTTTACTTAATTATTTTTAATCAAATTTTTTATTTATTAATATGAATCAATTGGTTTTTTTAACTCTTTTGAATATTTTATATATTTTATTTTAAAATATTTTATTTTTTATTAAATATGTTGTTGTTTTTTAAAAAATAATATTGATTAAATAAAAAAAGTGATTATATGTTTTATAAGGGTGAAACATGTAAATAATTTGTCTACAAATCCAATTGCCCAAGTTACCGTTTCCCTTGATTCGAATTCGTTTCAACTCTCTTCAGTTTCTTTCGAGGTGAAGCAACAGCATTTTTACAACATTCTCATTTTTCACCGTTAGATTAGGTTCTTTAAGCTCATCGTGAAATTTTAATAGTTATTATTATTATTTTATATTAAAATTAATATTATAAAAAAATTTAAATCATTTTATTTTGATATTTAGTTCACAACTTAAAACTTACCTTTTTATTTAATTTTCATTTTACGATAATCTAAAAACTTAAAATCGACCATTTATTAGTTTAAAAACTCAATACATGTAAAATTTGAGATATATCAAAATTCAATATAATTATAAAAATTAAATGTGAGTTCCGTTTCACTAAAAATTGTCTTTGGATTGATAAGGGGACCAAAATTTTCAAAAAAACTAAAATAAAGTGACTAAAATTTCGGATTTAAAAATAAGGGGATCAAAATCCAAAAAAAAAAAATAGGAGACCGAAATTACAATTAAATCTAATTATATTTTTATGTATCTTTTTAAATTATTATGATTATATTATTTTTTAAATTTAGACTCTTTTAGAAATTAAAATGGGTCTCTGTATTGATTGGACCGGCACGTTGAAACGCTAACATTTATAATAAAAAAATATATATAATCATGCGTATGATTCCTTTGGGGATAGTGTTGATACGTGTCACATACAGGTATATATGGGTACTTTAACCATAAGGATAAACCGAATACTTGTGCCATGATTAAGTATCTTTATAACTTAATCTATAATGAGAATTTGTGTTAGGACTTTATGATACAAGCTACTCAGGCAATAAATTTACATGGGCTAATAACCGTTAGGGTAACAATTACATTCAAGCTAGGCTAGATACATATATGGCTTCCTCTAATTGGCTTGGATAATACTGTAATTATGATAATACCAATTTCTTCGTTATAGCTTTGACCACTACCATATTAAGCTTGTTTTTAGTACTGACATTGTTCACAGGTCCAAGTATAACAGGATACACAATATAATCAGATTTGAGAATATATGGAAATCAGAAAATCAGAGGCACACAACTATAACAATGTGAAGAATACTTGAGATAATTTAATAGGCTACTATGTTACAACGCTCAAAGATACTCTTCAAGCCCTTGACCAAATGGGTCGGAACATGTTTGGAGACATCACTAAAGAGAGAAAACTTGTCCAAGATAATCACAACAAATTAGGGAAGGCTACCCCCAACAAAGAGAACTTCCAAAGGATATTGGGGGCGGAAAGTGGTCTTGACAGAGCTCTTCGGAACGATAAAATTTGGTGGAGTTAACGAGTCAAAATTTATTTTCTCAAAGAGGGTGATAGGATTCTAAATATTTCCATCTTAAAGCTAGTCAGGAAAAAAAGAAAAATCACATCCAAAATATTTTAGGGGAGGACGAAACTTTCTACAAAGAGAATAAGGATACTGAAAGCATATTTTTAGGCCATTTTACTAAGATGCTTACAACTTCTAATAATGCCAATCCCAACAATGATAACATCTTCAAATATGGTGCTAATAGAGTGTGAACTCTAGCACCAAATAAGACTTACGGCTCCCTATACCGAGGAATATGTGAGAAAAGCATGAAAGGTAACACTCCAATTATAGGTAGAGGCTCGTGTATTAAAATTGGTTTATGTTTGAATATATTCTCAACAAAAATAATTTGTGTAAAAAATGTTGTTTGTATATTTTTATTAAAATTGCTTTTGAATGTATAAATGAAAAGGACAAAAAAAAAACATGATGAGAATTATTTTTTATATTTTAATTGCCAAAGATATCATTAAAGAGAGTATAAGGGATACTCCAAACCACAACAAAACAGAGCGAAAACCTCTACTTCCTAAAACAAATGAGAGGTAGAGTATTCTAATAATAAAAGTTACAAAGGTCACTTTTTTACAACATGAGAAAAGCCACTTCCACGACCTCAAAACGATAGCCGACACACAATCCTCAAAGTTAAATACCTCATTCTTAAAAATGATGGCGTTACGAGTAAGCCAAATAGACCACACCGTATCTATCCAAATTGAAATTCTGGTGACAAAAGACTCAGATGTCATGTAAGGATGTCTTGACATCTGATCTGACATTATAAAACAGACAAGGTAGGAGTACAAAAACCAGTGCAGGAAAGCATCAAAAAACACAACAGAATTGTTAACCCAGTTCGGTCTAACTACCTACTCTGGGGGCTACCAAGCCAGGAAGAAGATTCCACTATCAGTAGTACTATTTTATATAAACAACCTTTGGTTTACAGATAAATAACCTCTGGTTTACCTAGTTACTACCCAATGCAACATTTATCTTAGAACTCCATCTAAGACAAGAGAACCTCTGCTCACTCCCTAGTGATACCTAACTGTTACAACCTTGTAACAGCTATTTAAACAACAACAAAGAGAAACTTACTTGATCTTGCTTAAAAGCTTCAATCAAGAAACAAAACACTTAACTATTACCTACAGTTTTCGAGTGAGAACATGGCAGCCATCCCACAACTCGGGTGGTCTACCTTGACAAACCCTAAAGTCTACATCTTTTCAATACACGGCTTGCACACTAAACTAGGTTACAAAGCTTTCTATTTATAACCTATTCCCAACTGGACTTGGGCCTACAATCACAGCTTTATTTGCTGTTACAAATCAGCAGAAAATCTTCTGCTAAAAGAAAGGTTTTAATCACAAATTTCCTAAATTGTCTCCATAATTAGAAACTACACCATCTTCAATATTCTGACTTGATTCTTTTGACCTTTAAATTTGCGCCACATAGGATTGCATAATATTCCATAAAATATTCTGCATCTGTTAATTACATATTGAATCTTCACATTTCCGCTTCAGCAGGCGCAATATCACATAAGACATGATGTCACATAACATGTCTTAACATTCCATAGAACATCTTGCTGTTGTACCTGTTTTGTATTTGTTTATATTTGCAAGTTCTATAGATCCTATTACATATTGCTGCTATTACGTTTTAGCCAAACATAAATGCCAATCACATAACTCAAGGCATTAACACAAATAACCGCCATAATATTCCTTTTAGAACCACAATTCACCTTCTCGCAATTGATGAAGAAATCCACAAAATCACCCAAAGTAAAATAATCCTCTATACCCATCCACTCATAATTTCATAGTTTTCTTTAAAAACTAAAAATATACTTGATCAATTATGTCACTATAAGGTTATTTCCATACTTATCATTTATACTTGATCAATTATGTCATTATCATGGTTTTAAATTACGGACCGCATCACCTAATGCGGCCGTAATATTGCGGTTGTGGTAGTGACCGCATCCACATCAGGCCGCAATTGCGGTGTGAATGCAAATCACAATAAAAACCGCATCATAACACTGCAGCAGCCACATTATAACACCGCATCAAGCCGCATCAGACCGCATCAAGCCGCAAGAGATTGTACAATGCTCGCAAAAATTATTTGGTCTTCCATTTTTTTAATTATGCTATAGATTTAAGATATATTTTAAAAGGATTAATGATATTCAAAATGATGATGAATTGTTAATGATATATATATATATATATATATATATATATATATATATATATATATATATATATATATATGAAAATTTAGAGAGGAAATGGAAGAAATGTGAAATCGAAAATAAATAAAATTAAATATTTTATGTTCATAAGTATGAATTCACGCCACAACGACCGCATTCTGCATCACAACAACTGCAATAGTCGCAACCGCATCCGCAACCACAATTTAAAACCATGGTAATTATAAACTTTATACTACTATTACTTGCTCAGTTAATAAGAGAGAAGTGTTATGATTAACAACAGAGTACAGCAAAACTTAAACTCCCCTTTTCCTTTAATATCAGTGCTTGGAAGTTTGAACTAATTAGACTTTCACCAAACTTAAACTTTTTCTATCTTTCTTCACTTTTATGGAAACTAGCACAATTCTTGGCATTCCGCACCAATTTTAAGTGACAAGATATAAAATTTCAGCCTTAGAATGCGCATAATGCAAGAATCAGAACTGAAATCAAATGTGTAATTGTTGGAATACATATATAACTTCTTATAAAGCAATCATGTTTATAGGAAATTATGGCTATAGGATCCACTCACATTTATTTAGTTTTTTTTTTAAATCAAGAAAAAATCCAACATAAGCCTCATATGTTCCTACTACAGAAAAGGGAAAATAATTTAAAATTGTTCATTAAGCACTACAAATTGAACTGATGTTTTTTGGCTGTAAACTCCTTCGCCGCGCATCTAATGGACTCAATTAAGAACTTCCACCTCCTACCTCTTTCGATGAAGTCGCTAAAAGAGCAAGAAAAGGATCATTAACATATATCATGAATCAATTTATAGGAGATGAACCAATAACTGCAATACAAAAAAAATCATTAATTCATTCCTAATTCCTACCTGAATGTTCAATCTCCTTTGTTTCTCCTGTCAAAGTATCTTTGTTGCGTTGGTTCTTGGGATTACATTCGAGTCTCTCACCAGAGGATTGTCTTGGCGGATCTCGCAGAAGATTAGAAAAATTAGTAGTGATTTTATTCACATCATTTTCATTTCCCGCGTCAATCCGTATGATTTTGCCAAAAAGCACAATCTGGGCCGACTTTGCATGAATATGTTTCTCTGATGGTAAGCACGAAACAATATTTTCACGGTCGTTCGCCTTTTGCAATACAAAGTTACTTGGGACCGTCTTCGATGTTGATGCATCATGATCGTGTGGTTGTTGGAAATTAGGTTTAAAGAGGCCTAATGGATACTTATTGATGGGAAGGTCTGATAAAGAGAGACCAAAAGGATCATGCCTGGCTCCCTGCATATCAGCAGGACTAGTTTCTGGTAAATGAAAAATTGGAATATTTGGAGTTTGGAAGTAGTTTGGAAACGTTGGCATTGAAAATTGGCCATCAATGGGGAAATTTGGGCATTGAGACAATCTCAGTTTATTCCTTGATGGTGGCAAGAAAGAGGAAAAAGGGATTGAAGGCATGTTCAGTACTATTTCCACTTGCCACGGATTCACCCTTTTTGTATTTTTAAGTAAATCAGGTTCATCCCATGTAACCTAAAATTTATGATATCAAAAGATTATTTAAAGCCGAAACAAAGTTGAAAATGCAATTAGTTAGATTTGATTATAAACATGTCTATACCTGCAGAAGTCTCCAAAGAGAGTCGGGCCAAGCTGGATCAACAGCCTGAACAGAAGTAATTGTTCCGATAAACCAACTTATCCTTGACGAGTCTTCCGTTTCAATGGCCATCTTGAACCTCATTCCACAACACCACCTAACCTGAAACTCTATTCTAATTAAAGAGGTTTTCACAAAAAACTCGGGAGTACCAACTCGAGGATAGTAAACAACATCAAACGGTTGCATATTGACACAAGTCTTACTGCTTCAAGAACATCTTCAGCCTTCACTTTTCCCTTACCCATAATCTTATCATTAATTCTCAATCCATTTTCTTTATCATTTTTTGGAAGTTCATTATCTTTCTCCCCCGAAGACGAGGGAAGTCCAAATAATGGTCCAATGTGAATTCCAACTTCACTACCAGGTTTCCTCTTGAATGAAAGGATAAATTCAATGTCATTTCTTCTTTTAGACCTCCGAATTCCAATATGAAGATCACCATTTTCAGCTCTCAAAAACACAAGTAAATCCCACGAAACAAGTAGCTTGTCTGTTACAAAATTACTCCAATTGGTTGTTAACAGATGCCGCTTCGGCGTTCCCCTATAAACATGTTTAAACTCCCATGTTTCCCCATAAACATCCATGGGATAAATGTACTGAGAAGGAGGGGTACCTGAATAGTCTAATGGAGGAAAAAGTTTTTCTGCATAATACCTAGGACAAGAAAATCCACCGTCGTTGTTTGCATCAGATTGTGTCAAAGTTTTCGTATAAGATTGATATTTATTCTTATTTTCTGACATATTATCAACGCCACCAACACCGTCATCATCTAAACTAACCTCGCTTATATGCAAAGGAACAAGCTGGAGTTTTGCATACACCTCATCCGTCTCAAGATCAACCATATAATCAATAGTTGCAACTCGACACGGAATGAAAGATGTAATTTTGAAGTCAGCAGGAAAATTGACAGGTTCATATGCATGCTCAGCGTGACCTTGAGGGAAGTAGAAGATCTTAGAGTTAGTCATTATTTTTTAAAACTTATAAATATATTTAAGTAAAACATTTTAAAACAGTATTGTGGCACCTGTATCAATCGAAATCGGGAAAACTTTTACGCGACCGTGACGCGAAGACGACAGTTTTTTAAAACCCTGAGCAAAGCAATTCAAAATTGAGAGTTTTTTTACTATAGCATTAATGTTGTTTGCTGTCAGTTTTGATAACACAAAAAATATTAACCCGCCATGATTAACTTGTTGTTTGTAATACTGATTTAGAAACTAAAATTACTAACAATACATATGAAGTAGTTGAAACTATAAAATAGAGTAAAGAAAGATTGAATAGAAAAATAATGAAAATAAGAACCTGTTATTAAAGTATTGAAGAAGGGAGTTCTAAGAAGGCATGAGAGAGAATAATAGACCAAAAAGAAATATGAGAAAGTATATATATATATATATATATATATATATATATATATATATATATATATATATATATATATATATATATATATATAAAAAGAAAAACCCTTGACAGTTTAATATGGCAAAGAATAATAAAACAAGACAGGGTTTAGTGTATTCTCATTAAAATACAGAATCTTATAACAATATGCCGAATAATAATACAGAAAACTCACCTGTTTTTGATTAACCTTTTAGATTAAGCCAAGTGTCTATTGAAGAGTAATTCAATATTCAGAAGATGAGCATCAGAAGTTCTGATGCGGGTTGATCTTCTAATGGTTACTCAGAAGTAGTGTTGACCAGAAGTTGTAGCTTCTGGGTCCTGGTAGCTTAGCTATTAGTTAGTAAGGGTACTTTAGTATTTCTTATTATTGTACTGTCTGTACCTTAAACTTGTTCACTAAGTTTAGTCTGTTAGGGCCTACGTGGCAAGATTTTCTTTTGTATAAATAGCCTTGTAATAGCTATCATTTATTAACAACAACAAATTTATTCTCTCTCATTAATCTTTGCTCCGTTATTCTCTTTGTCATCATCTTTATTCATTGTGCACCAACAATTGGTATCTATAGCTCCGGTTCCAAACACACGGAAACATGAGTGAACGTGAGTTTGTGTGACTGTGTGATTGATTTTATTTTTGGGAAACAAAGTTGTGTTGAATCACATTTTTCTTGGTTGTTTGTGGGTTGGGAAACACTGTGTGAGTGTGAGTGAAATCTATTTTTCTGCACAAGTCTAAAGATGAGTGGAAGCAACACCAAACTTCCAGTTCTTGATGGGAAAAACTGGAATAGATGGATGATTCAAATGCGTGTATTATTTGGTGTTCAAGATGTTCTAGATCTTGTCACTAGAGGATATGTTCCGGTTGCAGCGGATGCAACGGAAGAACAAAGAGAAGCGCAGAGATAGACGAAGAAGAGAGATCAAAAGGCGTTGTTCTTCATCCATCAGTGTGTGGATGTGAATGTGTTTGAGAAGATTGCTGATTCTATGACGTCAAAGGAGGCGTGGGATATACTGGTCAGGTGTTACGGTGGTGACGTATCAGTGAAGAAGGTGAAGCTTCAATCCCTGAGAAAGCAATATGAGAATCTCAACATGAAGAACAATGAGAAAGTCTCTGAGTATATCTCTAGAGTGATTGTGATCACTAATGAGATGAAGGCTTGTGGAGAAACCCTTTCTGAACAAGTAATCATAGAGAAGATATTGAGGTCACTTACTCCTTAATTTGATTATATTGTTGTATCTATTGAACATTCTAAAGATCTGGAAACCATGAGAATAGAAGAGTTGCAAAAGCACAAGAGTTGCGTCTGACTGAGAGAACTTCTGAGAGAGAAGTTGAGCAAGCTCTGAAGGCTTCTTTTGTCAAGAAGGACCAGAAGCATAGACGTGGTGATAGATTCCAGAAGGAAGCCTCAACTTCTGATGAGAAGAGATATCAGAAGGGAAAGGATAAGAAGAAAGTTCAATGTTACTGTTGCAAACAATTTGGTCATTTTGCTAGAGATTGTTTGGCAAACAAAGGAAGGAAATCAGAAGAAGCAAACATAGCCAGAGGTGATTCAGATAATGAACCTGTGCTATTGATGGCTTCAGAGTCTGAAGGAAGATATTTGTCAGAATGGTGGTATATGGACACTGGGTGTTCAAATCACTTGACTGGAAACAAACAATGGCTGATAGACTTTGACTCTGAAAGGAGGACAAAGATCAGATGTGCTGATGACAAGTACCTTTATGCAGAAGGAATGGGAAATGTAAAAGTCAAAGTGAAGAATGGGAAGAATGTTCTAATCAAAGATGTTTGGTATGTTCCTGGAATCAAAAGCAATCTAATGAGTGTGGGTCAGCTCATTGAGTAAGGTTTCTCAATTGTTATGAAGAACAACCTCTTGAAGTTGTATGATTCCAATCAGAAGTTGATTATGCAATCTGAACAGGGAAGCAATAGAACATTCAAGGTGAATGTAGAAACAGCTGAAATAGAGTGTCTGAGTGCTGAAGGCTTAGAAGGTGATAGTAAGTTGCGGCATAAGAGGTTGGGGCATCTGAACTATAGAAGTCTGGGACATCTAAGTTCTAAGAAGCTCGTACATGGCATTCCAAAGATTGTGAAGCTTGAGAAGTCATGTGAGGTATGCATGAAAGGCAAACAACCCAGATTGCCATTTGTATCAGAAGTTGCTCCAAGAGCAAAGCATGCTCTGGGAGTAGTGCACTCTGATGTGTGTGTGTTATACCCCAAAATTTGCCCACATATTTTTCAAGAAAACTCCAATCTGAAAATTAAGGGTCTCATATAATCATGGATTTTTATTTCAACAAATATCCTGACATATGAAATACTTAGTTTTTAGAATTTTTCTTATACAGTAATTTGGCTTGCAGTTGAATTTATTCTTACGCAAACACCAAATACTGTGTATTACTTCACACATGCTATTTATTTATTTACAGATAAATGGTACTGACACAATTGGTACAAAGTTAAATCTTTTTGCAGGCGCAGAATCAGGAAACTCAGACTGTACTGGTAACAAGTAGATTATTATTATCTTTTGTTTCCCACTAATTTTTGTACTATATTCCATTATTTGCAAAAATCTTTTCAAATCTCTTTTTCAAAAATCAAATCTCTCTTTTTTCCAACACTATCATCCACTTTCTTTCAAATCTTACTTCCACTCAAATTTTCCTTTTGTACGGAATCACATCATTCCCCAACGTCTCTTTCCTTCTTTCCATTCTATAAATACCTCTCATTTTCTTCCATAAAATCTCACATCAAATTCCAACTCATCTTTCAAATTCCTATCTCATATCTATTTTCTCTTCTTCCCTGACAAGAATGGCAAAGTGGATAGAGACACTGTTTCTTACAGTCATCACCATTGCTACGGTGATCATGACTTTCTTCTGCCTGCATAGTCCTGAAGAGTGTGGACCTGCAATGGTTGCACTCCCAATCATCTACATGTTATTGTTCATAGCATGGGTCATTAATCGTCATTCTTAAAATTTGCCGTATTTCTTATTTCTTAAATGTACCGTTTATTCGTCGTACTGTTCAATATAGTATGTGATATTTGTACTGTCAGTATTAAATGTTGTACTATTTGTCATAATATTGCTTAACTACTAAGATAATATTTTGTGTGTTTTCTGCCAGTCAAATATTCCTATTTCTGTGCATTAAATGATTTTCAGGGTTATTATCGGTAATTTTGCCCGCATACCGTAAATATTAGTTATTTATTATGTCTGTGTTTTTCTAACAAGTCATGTAAATAAACTTTCATTTTTCACATAAAACAAAAACAAAAAACAACAAAAAAGAAAATTAACTTTGACTGTTGATTTTTCACTCTAACTGCTACGTCAATACCTGAACAGTCAGTTGACAGCCAAACTGCTGGCAGTACAATTCTCAGTGTTTTGTACCATCAATCAAATCAATCTTTCACAATTCAAAATTCCAAGATTTTTGTTCTAGAAGTCTTCTGAATATCACGCGATTAGCAGAGACTCAACACTGCGCAAAAATCAGGTACGCTTAACTGTCTCCTACATAAACAGTCCCTGACTAGGGTTTTTCTTGTTTTTACAGGAGCAACAAGTTTTTGAGAGCTCAAATGGATTTCATACACATCCATATATCTCAAAGTACCATCATACAAATTTTCAAACTTCAATTCACTCAGACGCACCGTCAGCAGCTCAAACAGTCAACAGACGACCCGTTTGACCAAAAAAGTCAACAGACAGTCAAAAATGAAATTTTTTGTCAAAGTCCATATTTTGTCAAAGGATTCATCATTTGATCATTGGATGATCATAATTCATCAAGGAAAGATCAAAAATCAACAAAACCCTAAGATTCAAAATTAGGGTTTTTGCCTGAAAAGTCAACTCAACTTTGACTGATCATAACTCTCTCATCCTTCATCCAAAAAATTCAAACCAAAGCTTGTTTTGAAGGAAATTCAATTATCTTTCAAATGCCATTGATCCCATGGTCATTGGATTCACCATTTGAAAAATATGATCAAAGACATTACAGGTCATTTTCAAAATCAACAAAAAGACACTTTTTTCAAAAGGACACACAAGGAGCTTCAAAAATCATTTTGACATGAGACCAAAGGCATTGGTTAGAGGACTCTTTGAGGTTTCCAAAAAGTGCAAGATCTCCTTCATATGACAAAAATTGAAGGATTTACACCTTGTTGAAGTTGGCTAAATTTTGGGAAAATACATGAAATCAACATTGCTCAAAAATGTATTTTTTCCAAATGGGGCCAAGTTTTCAGCATTCAAACATCATTTCCATGATGTTATGGGCCTCCCACGACCAAGACTAAGCCCATACCTTTTTTATCCATTTTTTGCATGATTTTATCTTATTTTAAGATTAAAATTAAAAGGAAAATGCATGGATAAATGGTAGCTTACAATTCAAGCATGACTCATCAAAGAATCTCCATTTTTCTGCAGCCAAATGAAGTACAAGGCAAGTGCATTGAAGGAGAGCAAGACTTGGTCAAGTTTTCAAAGAATTTTAATATTTAAAAATCAAATTTTCAACAAAGCAATCAATGCTCTTAGCTTCACTTCCAAGCAGCCCTTGGCCTATAAAAGAAGTGGAATACATCAACAACAAGAGGAGCCACGAAATATAGCAAGAGTATAGCAAGAAAACTCATCAAATCTCTCAAAAATTCCATATACTTTGTAATTTTCAATTTCCATATTCCAATCAATATCAATACCAAACAATCATTCCAATCATCTTCTAAGATCATATAAAGTAAGAATAAACTCTTTGTGTGACCCCATGAGAGTCGTATCACATGCATAAGTGTTGTTCATATTCATACATGATCAACTTTCGTTTTCATATATTTAATTAACCTCAATATAAACTAATCATTCTAATAAGTTAATGAGGTCCTATAAGGCAGGTCTGGGCTTTAACATGTTGGTTTCCACGTGAATATTGCTTGATACCATTGATGAATGTTCATGCATGTTCAAACTTTAATCTCTTCGAATCCATAGCTACAGCGCTCAAATAGCCAAACTAACACCACCATCGTGTTCAGGAGGTGATTTTAAGTCGATCTGGGTCCCTTTTGTTTTTGCTCATGGTTGTTTTTGTAGGTTTTCAGAAGCATGGAAATTTGAAACAAAATCCGCAGGTAATGCTGCAGCTAAATCCGCAGCTAATTCCATAGGTAAGAGGTTGAAGAAGATGAATAGTGAGTTGGAAACATTGACCAGCACGCGTGGCATTTCTGGCGCTTCCCATTCCCTGGTCAGCAAGTCTCGCTAGCCACATGTGCATGGTGGGGCCCAACAGACTTATTGAAAGTCTTTGTGATCCCACGTGATCACTCCCACGCATGTATACCATGTGCCCACGCATATGGGCCATAGATTTCCATCAATTCTTCATCTAACGCACCAGATTACACAGCTTATCATGCTCCCTCATAAACCACCACACAGGATCAGTATCCTTTTATTTTCTATTTTATTTTCTATTTTATTTTAATTTCTTTGTTAAATTAATTAAAAATAGTTTTAAAAATCCAAAAAATACACAAAAAATATTTTTAGACTTCTAAAATAATATATTATTTTCTGAAATAAAAATATTTTATTTTTCTTCAAAATTTCAATATTTTGTATAATTAATTAGTATATATTTATATATTTGCTTTTTAATTATTCTAACCAATCAAAAAATCATAAAAAAAAACTGTTCTTAATGTTAAAAATTATTTATATATTATAAACTAATTTTGTACATATTTTGAATAATTTTATCTTTAAGTTTTAATTATTTGTATAATTATTTGCATAATTATGTTTTAATTAACTTAAATCAATTTCAAATCAATTTCAAAAATTCCAAAAAAATTAGTTTTGTTTTAAAATTAATTGACAAATATTTTGTACATGTTTTAAACTTAATTTCTAGGTTTAAATCAATTTTCATCTTTTTTCTCCATTTTAATTTAATTAATCATACATTAATTATAATTAAAAGAAATCATAAAAAACCAAAAAAACATGCCTTTTACTTTTCTTGCAATTTAAATTCCTAGATAAATGTATAGGATGTCAAATTGATGTAAATAGGCTAGTTTACATTTCCCGCACAATCGATGTAATAGCGTAGATTTACTTTCCGCACTTTACATTTCCGCATTTCAATTTCCCGCACATATAAACTGCGTGTATGTCAAAGATAAAATTGAACCGTTAGGTCACTAACTTCAAAGATAAATATCTGAATCCAATCACAATCACACTTGCACCTCTTCAGGTAATCCCTTCTCATTCTTTCAAAATCAAAGTCAAATTCTACTGTTTTGAGTACAAAATCGAACCTTGCTTTTATATCCGGTGAAAGGATAGATTTTTAAAGGAAATAGGATAAAGACCTTACAACTCAGGGTAGACCTCCTAGTTTGCTTGCTCAAATCAAAACAAACAAAATTCTCATACACTGTTGTTTTTCAAAACAAAACCTTCAAAAAAGACAATACTTTGTATACGTCCTAACACGGATTATTACAAAGTTAACGTTCTTTTCAGAAACATCTTTCGAAAGATAAACAAGCATTTTGTATACATCCACACACGGATCATTACAAAATTCAATTTACAAAAGTATTTGAAACCACATATGAGCAATTTCAGAGCAATTGAAAAGTGATCGAAAAACAAGTGAGCTAAGCAAACTTAAGAGCCCATGGATAACCATGGATACAAAGGGTGCTAACACCTTCCCTTTGTATAACCTACCCCCTTACCCAGAATTTCTTAAAGGTCTTTTTTCTGTTTCTTTTATAAACCTTTCCTTAATTGGATAAAATAAAAGGTCGGTGGCGACTCTGTGAATTTTCAAAAATGCGAAAGCATTAAGCGACAAAAAAGAGTCAGTTCACGTATCTCTACAGATCAGAGGTATGGCCCGGTATTAAAAAAAATCGGAGGTCCACAGTGTGGACCATTTCCAGAACCTTCACTTGGAGGAAATAGGTATTTTGTGTCTTTTATGGATGATTTCACAATAATGACGTGGGTAACACTTATCAAGTTTAAGACTGAGGTGTTCACAGAATTCCAGAAGTTCAAGGTGAAGGCTGAGAAGCAGAGTGGTCAGAAGATAAAGATTCTCAGAACGGATGGTGGAGGTGAGTATAACTCTACAGAATTCCAGAAGTTCTGTGATGATAATGGAATTGAGCATGAGGTTACTGCTCCTTATACTCCTCAACACAATGGTCTGGCTGAACGAAGAAACCGTACTTTGCTTGATATGACGAGAAGTATGCTAAAAGAGAAGAAGCTTCCTCACAATCTCTGGGGAGAAGCGGTTGCTACTGCAGCATATGTGCTCAATAGGTGTCCAACGAAGAGGCTAAAGGAAATTGTTCCTTTAGAGAAGTGGACTAAAGAGAAGCAAAGTGTTAGTCATCTGAAGGTTTTTGGTTCTGTGTGTTACAAACACGTTCCAGAAGCTAGAAGGAAGAAGCTGGATGATAGGAGCAAAGTGATGTTATTGGTGGGGTACCATAGTACAGGTGCATACAAGCTCTATTGTCTAGAGACTAACAAAGTTGAAGTCAGCAGGTCATTGTGAAAGAATCAGAAGTTTGGGATTGGAGAGAGTTTCAACCAACTTCTGATGTAGAGATAACTTTTGAAGAAGAGTTAGAGTCAGAAGATGAAGAATCTTCTGAAGATGAGTCAGAAGATGAAGAATCTACTGAAGATGAGTCAGATGGTGAATCTGATTCTGATCCAGATTCTGATGATGATCCAGAGTCTGGTGGTAGTCATGATTCTGGAAGGGAAAACTCTGAAGACGTAGAGTCTGGAGGATAAGCTTCTGGACATGATTATGGAGGTGGTGACTCTGGAGTAGTTGACTCTGAAGTAGCTCAAAGGCCACAATGAGTCAGAACTATACCTAGAAGGTTTGCAGATTTTTACATGTTGCAAGACACAGAAGTTGACTCAGAGGGAGATGTCATTCAGTGTGCCATGTTAGTAGACTCTGAACCAGTGAGTATAGAAGAAGCGCTCAAGAAGAAAGTCTGGTTAAATGCCATGAAAGAAGAACTTGAGGCTATAGAAAGAAACAAGACATGGAAGCTGACAGAACTTCCAAAGAAGAAGAAAGCCATCAGCGTCAGATGGGTTTTCAAGGTGAAGCTGAAGCCAGATGGATCAGTTGGTAAGCACAAAGCGAGGCTAGTGGCAAGAGGTTTTATTCAGAAACCTGGACTAGATTACTTTGAGGTGTTTGCTCCTGTAGCTAGACATGAAACAATCAGACTGGTGATTGCGCTAGCTGCAAATAGAGGTTGGTCTTTGATGGATCTGGATGTAAAGTCTGCATTTTTGAACGGTCCATTACAAGAGGAGGTATATGTGTCACAACCCCCTGGCTTTATGAAAAATAATAAGGAAGGGATGGTGTACAAATTACATAAAGCTCTGTATGGATTGAAGCAAGCGCCCAGAGCTTGGAATTTGAAAATTGATTCATTTTTCAAGAAGCAAGGGTTTCAGAAGTGTGAGATGGAATATGGAGTTTATGTGCAACATTCTGAAAGCAATATGATTCTGTTGTGCCTTTATGTTGATGACATATTGCTTACAGGGAGTTGTCCAGAAGATCTGATGAAGTTTAAGAAGGTGCTGATGAATGAATTTGAGATTACAGACCTTGGAAAATTTTCATATTTTCTAGGGATGGAGATTTTGTACTCAGAAGATGGTATCATTCTGCATCAGCTGAAGTATGAGTTAGAACTTCTGAAGAAATTCAAGCTGGAGAATTGCAAAGCTGCTGTTACACCGTCAGAAACGAATCAGAAGTTGGACTCTGACTCTGAAGGTGAAGATGTTGATGCTACAGTCTTCAAACAGCTGGTTGGTTCTCTAAGGTATTTGTGTAATACCAGGCCTGATATATGATATGCAGTTGGATTGGTTAGTAGGTTCATGAGTAAACCTAAGTGGTCCCATTACCAAGCTGCTGTCAGAGTCTTGAGATATGTCAAGGGAACTCTGAAGTATGGCATATTGTTTCCTTCTAGGAGATAGGAAGAATCAGAGTTATTGAGTTACTCTGACTCTGATTGGTGTGGAGACAGAGTTGATAGAAGGGGTACTTCTGGATATTTGTTTATGTTTCTAGGAGTTCCTATTTCTTGGAGTTCCAAGAAGCAAGCTGTTGTTGCTCTATCAACCTGTGAAGCTGAGTACATTGCAAGCGCTGTAGCTGCATGTCAAGCTGTGTGGCTTCTGAACTTATTAGAAGATCTGAAGATTAAAGTGAAGAAGCCTCTGAAGCTGATGATTGATAACAAGTCTACAATCAATCTTGCCAAGAATTCGGTGTTACACGGAAGAAGTAAGCATATTGAGACTAATATCATTTCTTGAGAAGCCAAGTCCAGAATGGAACATTAGAAGTTGTGCACTGTAGCACCCAGAAGCAGATGGCAGATGTTCTGACGAAGGCGATCAAGACGGATCAATTTCTGCTCTTAAGGGATGGAATTGGCGTTGTCAGGTTTGGGTGAAGAATATGAAGTAAGTGATGGTATTAAAGAGTAATTCAATATTCAGAAGATGAGCATCAGAAGTTCTGATGCGGGTTGATCTTCTGATGGTTACTCAGAAGTAGTGTTGACCAGAAGTTGTAGCTTCTGGGTCCTGGTAGCTTAGCTATTAGTTAGTAAGGGTACTTTAGTATTTCTTAGTATTGTACTGTCTGTACCTTAAACTTGTTCACTAAGTTTAGTCTGTTAGGGCCTACGTGGCAAGATTTTCTTTTGTATAAATAGCCTTGTAATAGCTATCATTTATTAACAACAACAACTTTATTCTCTCTCATTAATCATTGCGCTGTTATTCTCTTTGTCATCATCTTTATTCATTGTGCACCAACAGTGTCCAACTCTAAGGGAGGACAAAAAACACGTGATTCTTTATTTGTCATTGTTCACTTTATGGAATCTTGGTTTGTTTTAATTGTTCAGTTGATATGGTGAGCAGCTGGATTTTGGAGCCAAATAAGTTTCAATGGATTGCATAATATTTTAATAAATATCATCGTTTAACTCTTATAAAAATATAATTAATCATTTTGATTTAATCATTATTTTTTTTTAAAACAGAATAATATATTTAAATAAAACATTTTAAAACAGTATAGTGGCACCTGTATCAATCGACAACGGGAAAACTTTTACGCGAGCGTGACGCGACGACGATAGTTTTTTAAAACCCTGAGCAAAGCAATTCAAAATTGAGAGTTTTTTTTACTATAGCATTAAAGTTGTTTGCTGTCAGTTTTGATAACACAAAAGATATTAACCTGCCATGATTAACTTGTTGTTTGTAATACTGATTTAGAAACTAAAATTACTAACAATACATATGAAGCAGTTGAAACTACAAAAGAGAGTAAAGAAAGATTGAATAGAAAAATAGTGAAAATAAGAATCTGCTATTAAAGTATTGAAGAAGGGAGTTTCTAAGAAGGCATGAGAGAAAATAATAGATCAAAAAGAAATATGAGAAAGTATGTATATATATATATATATATATATATATATATATATATATATATATATATATATATATATATATATATATATTTACAGAAAAACTCTTGACAGTTTAATATGATGAAGAATAATAAAACAAGACAGGGTTTGGTATATTCTCATTAAAATACAGAATCTTATAACAATATACCGAATAATATTACAGAAAACTAACCTGGTTTTGAATAACCTTTTAGATTAAGCCAAGTGTCCAACTCTAAGGGAGGACAAAAAACACGCGATTCTTTATTTGTCATTGTTCACTTTATAGAATTTTCGTTTGTTTTAACTGATCTGGTTCCTATGGTGAGCAGCTGGATTTTGGAGCCAAATAAATTTCACTGGATTGCATAATATTTTAATAAATATCATCATTTAACTCTTATAAAAATATAATTAATCATTTTGATTTAATCATTATTTTTTTTTAAAACAGAACAATATATTTAAATAAAACATTTAAAAACAGTATTGTGGCACCTGTATCGATCGAAATCGGGAAAACTTTTTCGTGAGCGTAACGCAACGACGACAATTTTTTAAAACCCTGAGAAAAGCAATTCAAAATTGAGAGTTTTTTTTACTATAGCATTAACGTTGTTTGCTGTCAGTTTT
This sequence comes from Vicia villosa, assembly GCF_029867415.1. Classification (NCBI taxonomy): domain Eukaryota; kingdom Viridiplantae; phylum Streptophyta; class Magnoliopsida; order Fabales; family Fabaceae; genus Vicia; species Vicia villosa. Next base: position 117,127,754 of record NC_081185.1, on the reverse strand, counting down.
GATAACACAAAAGATATTAACCCGCCATGATTAACTTGTTGTTGGTAATACTGATTTAGAAACTAAAATTTCTAACAATACATATGAAGTAGTTGAAACTACAAAAGGGAGTAAAGAAAGATTGAATAGAAAATTTGTGAAAATAAGAACCTGCTATTAAAGTATTGAAGAATGGAGTTCTAAAAAGGCATGAGAGAAAATAATAGACCAAAAAGAAATATGAGAAAGTATGTATATATATATATATATATATATATATATATATATATATAAAAAGAAAAACCCTTGACAGTTTAATATGGCGAAGAATAATAAAACAAGACAGGGTTAGGTATATTCTCATTAAAATACAGAATCTTATAACAATATGCTGAATAATAATACAGAAAACTCACATGTTTTTGAATAACCTTTTAGATTAAGCCAAGTGTCCAACTCTAAGGGAGGACAAAAACACGCGATTCTTTATTTATCATTATTCACTTTATGGAATTTTGGTTTGTTTTAACTGTTCCGGTTCCTATGGTGAGCAGCTGGATTTTGGAGCCAAATAAGTTTCACTAGATTGCATAATATTTTAATAAATATCATCATTTAACTCTTATAAAAATATAATTAATCATTTTGATTTAATCATTATTTTTTTAAAACAGAACAATATATTTAAAAAAACATTTTAAAACAGTATTGTGGCACCTGTATCGATCGAAATCAGGAAAACTTTTACGCGACCGTGACGCGACGACGACAGTTTTTTAAAACCCTGAGCAAAGCAATTCAAAATTGAGAATTTTTTTACTATATCATTAACGTTGTTTGCTGTCAGTTTTGATAACACAAAAAATATTAACCTGCCATGATTAACTTGTTGTTTGTAATACTGATTTAGAAACTAAAATTACTAACAATACATATGAACTAGTTGAAACTACAAAAGGGAGTAAAGAAAGATTGAATAGAAAAATAATAAAAATAAGAACCTGCTATTAAATTATTGAAGAAGGGAGGTTTTCAAGCATTTGTTCACCACTCCAGTTTGTCCATCAAATTGAGGGTGGTAGGCAATAGATTTATGTAAGGATATAAATTTATCTAATATGAGCAATGAGAAACAAGTGATATTGTAGCCCTGTATTGAAGATGAAAGGGCCAACATGGTGGTGTCCTCTGATCCTAAGGGAGAGTTTTTCTCTATGTACCATCTAATAATTTATGACCTACGGTATTAATTTATCTCATTGTGTTTGAAATCAAGGTCCATAGGACCATGAGTTTTTCCATCCAAGATATCTTTGAAAAGTGGGCTTTTGTCAGGGAATTCGAGATCATTTATAGGTGTTTAAGGTCACTCAAACAGTAGGCCTGTTTTTCTCTTTTTATGGAATAAAAAATGTAAGTATGGGTGGTTGGGTGACTATAGGCTCCCTTTCTAAGAGAGTTCTTTTCACCCCACATTCCACCAACTACAAGAACAGGAAAGTCAAATACTCAATGACGATGTTCAAGAAAACCAATTAGCATTGATTTCTATTAAATTGGACAGACGAACCAACATCAATAAATGGCTTATATCATGAATATGTGAGGGAGATGGAACAGGTTGTCAAGCTCTTAGATGAGTTTTACATCATGAATGCAGGGGAAATGGTAGAGTACAACTAGAGTGATGTTGGTGATGGTGAGATCGATAATTACTTGTGTAAGTTTTATGTGCAATTGAGCTTCGTGTCTTGATGTGATTATTTTTTCTCATCTTTCTTTTTGTTCTTGCATGGAGGGGGGAAATCCCGTCACGCTTGGAAAAGGCTCAAAGAGGAAATAAGTGGTCAACTGATCCCAAAAAGTGATCCTGCTGGTATATGATACTTGGGGGGGGGGGGGGGGGGGGGGGGGGGGGGGGGGGGGGGGGGGGGGGGGGGGGGGAAGGCAACCGAAGAGGGGAACATAGTCTTTTCCATGCCTCTAAATTATAAAACATGGGGGAAATTGAAGGAACATTCTCTCTAGTCTGAGTTCAAAATCATAAATCTCCCCAAGAGAAAGAACTCCATCACAGAGAAACATTTCCCTGAATCCTAAGGTAACACCATCGCTCTAGAACAAGGATTTTTACGCAAGGAGCTTTATGCATGATCACATTAACTTCCCCACATACTTCTCTAATGATAAAATTTAGGGGCTGAGTGGATGTCCAATTTGATTGAGGCTCATCTTTTAAAGGTGCTCATGCTGCAATGAGTGATGTTCAACACTTTGTTAGTCTGGATTTTTTGACCATGATGACTTAAATGTATGAAAGAGAGGTTACAAAAAAACTAAGTAACATTTGGAGAATCCAAGGAGCATTTCGATACAATCTCTTCAGCTCAAGAACTTTAAGTTTGAAGTATATGGTAGAAGTTGGGACTTAGCATTTTCTTCAAGAGTAATTGTCCAAGGATTTCGACAATGAACGATGCAGTCAAGATTTCAACGGAAAGGTTGGCATATGTCTTCGAACGCACTGGATTGGCGCGGAGAAGAGGAACATAACTATTTTTTTGGTCTTATCCAAAAGTACAGGTGGAAACAAATTCAAGGGTGAAATGCATGCAGCGAAGACGTGTCGAATCCTAAGGAGAAAGTTGTTGAAGACAATTAATCTTGTATTAGTATAAATAAGAGTTCTAGTGTTAGAATTCGGGGTGTCAAAATCATTACAAAAACTCACAGACTAAAAGTATCCAAGTGTCAAGCGAGAAAAGAGTCAGTTGAATGAAATGTATGATCCAGAACACCATGTTATTTACATTTCAAGAAAAATTTCTTTATTTTAACTTGCCTTTTTCTGCACTTTGTTTCTACTTTTCCGCCTTACTTTTTACACAGATTTCAACCAAGTCGAAATCCTTCATTTTCTGCTAATTTTACATTTTTACTTAATAGAAGCCAAAATAGATTTCATTTCACACCAAATAATCAAATAAAGTCACAAGTATTTATGCACATATGTCCTAGGATCAACTAGTCAATCTTGCAAGTAACAATTTTGGAAGACTAGCGCTTGTTTACTAAATTTCACGGTAAACACACTTATAGCTAAATGAACACAAATGTTGCATATCTTAAGACAAGGTTGAACACCATGAAGGAGAGCTCATTCAGACTGGACATTGTTGAAGTCTACCAATGAAAAGTGTGATGAGGCGAAACTATCTTTAAGCAAGCTGAAGGAAGCGCAAAAAAAAAATGACGAGAATATAAAAAATTGAAAGAGTCATATAAACTGCTTGGCGAGGCTTTTGACCTAAAAGCTAAAATCCAAATGTTGACATAGTCGACCCAAAAGGAGGCATTCCATAAGAAAAATCTAGAAGAGGACCTACCCGATACCAAAGATGAGGTAGTTGACGCCACTAACAAGGTGGAAAATCCACATACTAATCAATATTTTAAAAATTAGATCAGACCGGTCGATCAAACTGAGAATCAGAGGAGTTACCAGTCTGGTTTGTTTGCTAGATCAGGAAAGCTATTGAACCAGTGAGAACAGGCGTTAACCGGTCAAAACCGGTAAAAACCAGAGAACCGATGTGTTAATTGCTTGTTTTTTTCTCACACAAAATGACTTCTTTTTGATAATTTTTCTTAAAAAGAACCTTGCTCAAAACTTATTTGAAACACCTTTTTCTCGAATATAATTTTTAGACAGTGCAGTTATTTTGTTATTCAAGTTTATTTTATTTAGATTTGTATTTACTATTTTGTTTTGTGATGATTATGTTTAGAATTTGAATTTAAAGAATGAACTTGTGAAATTATAATATTTTATAATTTTCTAGGTGTCGTGATTTCTTTAGGCTATGTTTGCATATCGTGAAATAAACGGAGTGGAATGGAGCGGAGTGGGATGAAGCAGAATGGAGCGGAGTGAAACAACGATACCATTCCATTGTTTGGAAATTTTAGGACCGATTAAGGTAAGTGGTTCATTTCGCCCAAATCAAAGGGGAAGGAATATGGTGGTAAGTGATGGAATGAAATGGAATCCATACCACTCCATTCGGTTCCGCTCCATTCGTTTTTAAATTATTCAAACAATGGAATATCATTTTATTTCAACTCATTCCGCTTTGCTCCATCTGATTTCATTAATCCAAACAAAGCCTTAGAGACTAAGTCATTCAGTTTGACCTATTTAATAACTATATATTTTTGTTATAGGGATCAATTTATTCAATCGAGTTATCCAATTTCGTCATGCGATTCGATCAATTAACTCGTAACCCAATACCTTTACCGATTTAATGACTGGTCCGGTTTTTAAAACACTAATATCTACTTAATATAAATCTAAGGTTGTCATGATGACAACCTTAGACACAACCCTAATCTTAATTCTTACGTGGCATCATATTAGAATCCTAATGCTTATGTGGCATCATATTAAAATTTAGAATTTTTATCACTCTTATTTTAATTCTTCACACCAACTCCAATTCAATACCACAATTAATAATAATATTAAAATAAACAATAATAATAATAATAATAATAATAATATAATAATTAATTCTTCTAATTATTTATTTTTATTTTTATTTATAGAGGTCTTTTTTTAGTACATTCTAATGTAAAATATTCTACCACATATTTTTGCCTTTTTCAATAAAGAAGCGAAAAATTAAGATTTAAATTTACTATGACAAAAGATTTAAATATACTATGACAAAGACTTTTATAAATTTATAATATAATTTTCATAGCTAAATTTTGATATTATCATATAAAATTTATATTTATCTATATGCCATAAAAAAATATCTCTCAAGTAAATAATAGGATAAGAAAAATATGATTATTAAAAATCTCCTATATTTCTTAATTGACATTTGTTTTTTTTTTAATTTTCTTCCTTAACTTATCATTGAATTGTCCGTTTCAAACTTCCTACATTTTTGTAACTTCTCACATTTATAATTTCATTTATTCTACTTATTATTTTTAACTTTTATTTATATAGGTTAAACTTTTAGCATCTTTTTATGTAAAATATTCTACTATTTGTTGTTTGTTTTTGTCAATGAATATAAGCGAAAAGTTAAGATTAAAAGATATTATGACAATGACTCTTATAAATTTATGAAACTTTTACGTTAAAGTTTTATAGCTAAATTTAGATAGTATAATATAAAGTTTATATTCATCTATACCCCATCAAAAAATATCTCTCGAGTAAAAAATAGGATAAAAAATATTTTTTGAAAAAAAAAATCTCTTCTATCTCTTAATTGACATTCACTATTTTATTTCTTTTCTTTAACTATTCATTTAATTGTCCGTTTCAAATTTTATAACTTTAATTCTCACAAAATATTCAGTTTAATTTCTCATATCATAAATAGAAAATGATAGGTCATAACATTAATGATAATATAATAAACTACTACTCCCTCCGTTTTTTATTATAAGTCGTTTTAGACTTTTCACACAGATTAAGAAAAATAATAATTGTTGTATGAAAATGAGAAATTATGAAGGTTTTTACAAAATTATCCTTCATTAATGACATGTGGAAGATAAATTTATATAATTGAAAGAAGAGAGAATAATAAATAATTAAGGATATAATAGGAAAAACAGCATTAATTATTCATTTGAATTGTAAAACGACTTATATTTAAATACAATTTTTTTTTCAAAACGACTTATAATAAAAAACGGAGGGAGTAATAAAATGCCATGTCTCTTTGCATTCCTCCACACATATATAATTTCACTTAATCTCATATTCATATGCATTGTCATCTACTTATTTCACAAACTCACCATTTTATATGATTTTTTTATCATGTATGCTACTGATACAACTTCAACAAGTTGTTTTTTTGTTTTTCTCCTAATGTTTTTTAAATTAGTGTGTTTTAAAGGTAAGTTTGTAAGTAAGTTTATCTTATTATTAAATCTCATATTCAATTATTATATTTTCATGTAAAATATATTATATGTTTTTGTTGATCAGATGTAAGTGAGTTTATTATTGAAGTAAATCTAATTGAGAAGACCATACATACAAATGTTGATATCAAGTCCCTCAATATTTAAAGAACCAAAGACACATAGATTAAAGATAACTATTTCTTCCTATTTATTTCTTTAATACTTATATGGATGAACTATGTATCACGTTAATAAAAATTATATCAAATACTAACACTATTTAGCTTCAAATTGTGTAAGCTAAAATAATATTTGTCTACTTTTTATTCGGATGCAACTCTTTGTCCAAATCGACTATTGGAGATCTAAGTGATGTTATGGGAGATTTAGATCATCAACAAGTAAAGAATTAATCACAAAAGAAGAAGGATATTATGTATATTAATAATTTCTTATATACTATAGTAAATTAATAGTAGTAAACATGCTTATATTATTAAATTATTTGAGAAATTTTTATTCACTTTTTAAATTGATGTTATTGAACATGTGTCATATATTATGAAATTGTATTAAAAAACCTTTTACTCTAAATTATGAATATTTTGAAAATATTAATTCAATATTACATTATTTAAAAAAAATATTAATTAAAAAAATCTAACAACCGTTTTTTTTAATATTCTATACACTCTTATATTATTATTAAATTTATAGAAGGAAAATTATACTAACTTTTAAATTTATAATTTTGAAATTCTTAAGTGTATCTACTGTGCTATTAAATAGAAAATAAATTCACTAATAATAATCATATATATTTAGTACCAATAGAGAGACTAAAAATTATTTATTTGATATGATTTGTAATTGAATACACTTTTTTATAAATAATATAATATATTTTATTTTAATAATATATAATAATCAATTCCATTCACTCAATTTTTAAATATTTTTTAATTGAGTTATATTTTATTTTAATATTTAATACTTAAATCATTTTCTCATTTTTTGAATAAAAATGATTGGTCATAAGATTAATACTATTACAAATTATAAATATAGATTATTTAGAAATACATTCGTCTCTTACAATTCTCCTATACATTTTTAACCATTATAATTGCATATTATAGTAGACACTTTAATAATATAGTATCAGACATTTTTTAACACATTATTTTCTATAATCAAGTAATTTTATATTTTAAATTTTAATTTTATGGTTGCCTAACTCAATTTAAATTCTCATAGAATTAGGAGAATTTTTGAGGTTGAATGAACTATAAATTTAAAAAAAAAATCTTTTTAACTGAATTGTTTTTTTTTCATATATCAATGAAAAATAATGTTCTAATCATTATAATTTTTCCAAAAAAAAAACTAAAAAAAATACATTATAACATTATTATTTTTGTTTCCGCCTCTTAGACCACTTTTGTTATCATTTGTCGTCACTATTTTAATATCGAATATAGTTTTTTCTTCTTTTACTATAGCAGTAAGCAAATCCTTAATCATATACATGTAAAGCTAATTTAATTATAAAAAATATGCACGTTTTTCTCAAGCCATAATTTTTATTTTTATTTCTCCAACAAATAATAAAGTTAATTTTCGTAATTATACTGATCAAAATCATCATTTTAGTTATAAATAATTATGTTCAAACCATATACAACTATTTATCAAAAAAATAAATTATAGAAAATCAAATCAACCAAAATAATTTATTTTCCTATTATAAAAAATTTATTTAAATACAATCTAATTAACCCCGTGCAACGCACAGGTTTATTACCTAGTTAATAACTATTAATAACTAGTAATAAACATTGGTATGGAAAGAATGTCATACTATGATTGTTTAAAAAAATACACAAAAATTGTGAAACAACAACAATGATATGACAAAATAAAGTTACCTACCAAGAAGGCAAAAAGTAGATACACAATGTTATTATAAATTTTGTATAAATTACTCTAAATTTTGTTACAACAAGTTTTAGAAAAATTGAAATCCTAATGATAGGACAATAGACCTACCAAACTAAAAAATATCAATAAAACATGCTTTTGCTAACTATTGTAAAAACATATTATGAAGGGAAATTCTGCATGACACTTTGATAAATGGATTGTGGTGATGTTGATGGTGGATTCAGTGAGGAACTTGCATGATCAAAAGAGGTTGGACATGAAGTATACAAAGAATCGTCATTCAACTCCTCTTTAGGCCTTAGAAATCTTGTATCAAAGTCCTGCATCTGCTGATTTGAAAGGTAAGACTGAACACAATTCACTGGTTTTGCATAGTTGAAATTCATTCCATCTAGAGAAAAATTTCCAGATGAAGGAAGATTCAATGGTAATGGCATTGGATATTCCGGTAACATTGGGGGAATATGTCCGACTTGAGGCGCAACACCACGTTCGAGATTCGTTCCATAGGTGCATCCATATGGTACAATATTATCCAAGGAAGAATACTTCATTTGGGATATGGAGGAAGGTCCAAACTTCATATCATTCGCGAAACTTCCCATCAAACTTGACCGCATAAACTCATCGCTAAGATCGGGTTTTCTATCAAAATGAGATGCAAGAGGTTGATGTGTTTCAGACTTTAGGATACCAGCATTCCCATGTAACCCATTAGCACCACTTGAATGTGAACCAAAATCATTTGAGCTTATATGATGGCTATTCTTAGCAGCGGGAACCTCATGGTTATGTTTTCCCTCATAAGTAGTAATAACAAATTTTAGATTATGTGAAGCTCTTTCCACATGTTTCCTTACACCACATCCAGCACTTGTGCATTTGTAGTAGCTCCTACAAGAGATGGATGTGAGAATTTTATATGCATAATTCGTTCAAATTTTGCTACACGACAACGCTATAACGCCACTATCTGGCAAATTTTTGTAACAAATAGCATATCCTGAACAATTGTGACTTGTTTAAATTTTGCTAAACGACAGTGCTATAATGCCGCGCTAACAACTTTTTGAAACAAATAGTATATCCCGAAAAATAGTGATTTGTTCAAATTTTGCTACATTGGCGATATTTTCTACTAAATAGGCCTACAAGTGAATAAGGAAAAGAAATATCATTACCTTGGGTTTGGATTCCCTTTGACAACCTTTTGGCCATACTTTCGCCAACGATAACCATCATCAAGTATGTCAATTTCACTCTCGATTTGGACTACCACTCGCGGCTCACGAATAGCCCTCGCAGGCATCATTGGTTCAGTCGGATAGCTTTCTTTTTTCCTACAAAAGAAAATCAAAGCAGTAACACATTAGATTTATTTTTATTTGTATTACCGATAGTAAAATGAAGACACTATCAAATAAATAAAGTACAATACCTTCTTTTTGATTCAGATTCATCTTCAGCAGCGTCTTCATTTGGTAAAACTATTTGAGTGGATTCATCTATATTACCATCACGATTAACATGCGCAGAAGAATTCTCTTGAGCTTCATCCGATTCAAATACACCTAATGATCTAGCTCTCTTCGCAGGATCTGAAAGCTCGGTTGTAAAAGAAGGCGGGGATGCCCTTTCTTGACTAACAAGCTTCCTCTCAGAATCATGGTTTGCATCTCTTTCTCGCGACTGATTATTTCTCCATACTGAATCAGTCTCAACTCTATCACATGTTTCATTGGCTTCAGCAGCTTCTAAAATCTCATCATTCAAAGGCATTGATCCACGACGATTCGAATGTGGTTTCGCATGGTTGTGATTACCCTTGTAAATAATCTCAGTTATCTGGCCATCATGTGATCTTTCAACTTTTTTCTTCACCTGACAACTCGTTTGAGTACATTTATAGTAGCTTCTTGGAAACTCACTTCCTTTTACTTGTTTTTGTCCATATTTTCTCCAATTATAACCATCGTCGGAGTTCTTTGCTCCAGTCGCATAACACGTTTCTTTTTGTTCTACTTCTAAAACATGTTGTCGACCGATATCATCGACGGGGACCGAGTTTTCAAGAAAATTACTTTCATCACTAACTTCTTCAGAATGAGAGATTGGAACATCAATATTATCAACCATCATATCTGCCACTTTCAAATCACTGTATAAAGGGAATCCACTATTTTTCATAAAAAAATCATTTGAAAAATCTTCTGAGAATGAAAAATCCATTGGTGGTTGATCTTGAACAAATATTTGATCGACTTTATGCCCTCCATTCATCATTTGATAATTATTAGAACCCTATTGAATTCAAGGTAATACAAATATATTAGAAAAATATCATTTAGTAAAAACTTAGAAAGCTTGTATATCAAGGTAATGCATTTCAATCACAAAAATTTCCAATATAAAGGTTATGCATCTCATTCTTCATTTATTAAATATTTACCTGTGAATCATGAATGTAATTTTTGTGAGATATTCAAACAAACATAAATTGATAATTGATAATGATAATAATATATTTTTAATGAACATGTTCTGTGACAATAAAAAGAAAAAGTACGTTTTATGTTTTATATTATCGTTCAATAAAACATTATGAGTCTGTCATGTCATTCAACATTTTGGTGTAATTCTCAACATGTTTGACACATGTTTTGATAATATACAAAAAATAATACGTTTTATATGGTCGTCAAATAAAAAACCATCAATTTATCATGTTATTCAAATGACGTGCCGGTGTAAAATTATTTTCTCATATATATTTAAGTATCAAGAAATACAGATTTTGTTCATTGCATGGTGACACAAGAGCTTCATGAATTAAGCCGCCATATAAAGAGTAAAATCATATTATACTCCTTTGATTTTTCAATAACAATTCAAATATATATAAGATACCTGATTTAGAGAATTAGAAGTAAAATCGGCTTGAGAGTTGAATTTTGAAGAGGCAGCAATATGAGAGGAAGTAGAAATATCCATGTTTCCTTCATCTTTTGTAATGGAAGTGAGCATTGGAGGTTGAAGCATGGGAAAACTCCCCGTGGTGGGAGATGGCATGGCCTAAAACACATGAAAAAAAATTACTGAGAAGAGGAAACCATTTTTTAAATTCAGGATTGAACAGTCCTATCTCAGAATCTTTTTAATGAAAAATTAATTACTTCAATCAATTCCAACAAATTTAGATCGCAAAATAGGGATGAACCTAATACTTAAACATGTTTAAACCTAACATGAACTAATATTCAATTTGTATAAATTTGAATAACTAAATTACCTGATTACTACTGAGTAATTTTCGAATTTCAAAAAAAAAAAAAACCACTTCTAAAACTAAATTTGAAAAACTATTTTTTAATTTTCAAAAAAATAATCACTGCTAAAACTAAATCTGAAAAACTAATTTTTAATTTTCAAAAAAATAATCAATGCTAAAACTAATTTTCAATTTATTTTTTACTAAAAACATATATTCCCTTAACTCAATATGATGTTGTTAACCTTCACCAAGACTTGAGACTTGAAAATGTGTTTTTCTCGGAAGTCTCGGATTCGATTTTGCTAAATGTTACTCCATCCGTCCTAAAATAAGTGTCGCATTTGATAAAATTATTTGTCCCAAAATAAATGTCGCTTTAAGTTTCCAATGCAATTTTAATTTCTATCTTCCAATTATGCCCTCTAATTAATACTCTTAATTTATTATTCTCTCACTTTACATTTATGATCATTCAAATACACCAATAATAAACGATGATAGTTTTGTAAAAATACTATTCTCTCTTTCATTTATCACATTTTCTTAATCTGTGTAAAATGACATATATTATGGGACAGAGGGAGTAACAATTAATGTATTGAAGCAAAATGAAATATCAAATTTTTTTCAAAAAAAAGTAATTATAATATTGTTAAATAAGACTAATTTTTTTTTACTAAAAAAATGTATCGTCTCAACACGACCTAACCAAAGAAATAGGTACAATGGATCAAGCAAGAGATGTAACAAACAAGCCCAGTAAAAAAAAAAAAAGCGAAGAACAACAATCACCATCAACAAACAAAGAGAAAAAATGGCAAAGAGTAATGAATTGATTGATGAACTTCAACTTCAAAAACTTATTAATAAGTGACTAAATTCTAGTCAGAAATTGTTTATAAAAAATTAGATTGTGATCAAGGTTTAACTTTTTGCGGCGACCGCAACAAAACGGTATCGGCACTAGCCCTAGGTTAATTTACACGACTAGTGTACCGATTAGGAGACCGCAACGAAACACGACAGCTATTTAAAATCTTGTTTGTGATGATGATAACCATACCTGAGAATTAGGAAGCATGACGGGGGACTCAAGCAATGCGGTTGGACTAATTCCCGGTGGTATTGTGAATTGCGGTGATCGAACTGGAAGAGAAACCAAAGGGTTTGTGTTGATATTTGGTGCAGTTTTATTGAAACCCCTTCTCTCAGCTAGGCTTTTTTTCCGTGAAAACCCAAAAACAGTTTCTCCATTCGGATCTGATACAACTATTCCATCACAGCCATTTTTGTTTTCGCTGTTACTTTTGTTCATGATATTTTCGTTTTTGTCTTGTTTTTGTGATGTAGTTACATTCAAATTCATTTGAGAAAGAGAGAATAAATTATAATCTTGGTGGTGGTTCGTTTCAACTCCAGTGTAGTAGTGTGGAGCTGAAACCAATGAAAGTGACGGGGTTTTGAAGCTTTTTCTGCTGAACCAAATCTACCTCTTCTCTTCTCTTCTCTCTATACAATTATACAATGCCCACAACATCATATATAAATACTACATAAAAAATGTTATTTCTTTATATAAAATAATATTTAATATTTATATGGTAAGTGACACATTTGTTAATTTTATATATATTAAGTAAAATTATAAATAAAGGAAGATCATAATAACTTTATTAAAATAATTTTATCCAATATTTTTATATGTCACTTTATTAAGAAATGTATTTTCATTTTTGTATAAAAAAGATTTTTTTTTATAAATTTTTTACAAAATTATATTTTATTAATAGTATAAAAATAATTTAAAAGAAATAAAAAATATACATTAATAAAAAAGTAAAACAATATATTAAATGAGACAAGCTTTTGCAATAATAAGATAGATTACAAATTCATAGAATAAGTACATAGTTTTGGAAGCAATGCACATAATATTATTAAAATAAAACAGATTTTATTTCTTTTAAAAAGGGAGTTAATTGATTTTGTTACTTTAAAAAAAATATTTTTTTTTAACTTTTATCTGCCTTTATCATAGCTTTATATTATTTGATTTCACTTTTATTTTTATAAAAAATAATTAGAAAAACTTTTCAGAAAATTATATTAATACTACTACTTTCAACTTTTTCTAAAAATAATAATCAATTTTTATTATTTAAAAAATAAAACTTAAAATTCGGAAATAGTACAACTAAAAAATATTAGTATTCTTTTTTGACAAAAAAAATATTAGTATATTAAAACAGAAATATATTATAACTAATAGACCTTAAAATTTGAAGGAGATTTGTTAGTGAAGTAGTTCTACACGTCAATTGATATGAGCAAGAATGAGATGGATAATTGTTAGTAGTAGTACTAACTTACTATACAATACAACACGTCTAAATATAACAACACATAAACAAGTGTACGGAATAAAGGGCATGTGAAAAATTACAAACAAATAGCCTAACCACATATCTCTAACCTCAAAACAATACATTTTGATATGTGGAATTTAATAGTTAGTTCATCAAATCTATTAGCAACTATTTTCGGATCTTCATATTCTTAGATTTACATCTCAACCAAATTTAATCTTAATTATTATGAGTTATATTTAATTATCTTATCTCCTTTGGTTTCTTCCAAGTCATCATAAGTCACAATTTTTTTTGGGTACAATCATAGGGCACAACTCACAATCTTTATCTAGCAACCAACCATTTTTTCTTTCATATGGTTTAAATTATCATATACATGGATATCATTATTTATCTTTTTGCAACATATATAATAAATTTATCTAATTTTCCTTTAGAATAGTGAAATTTCAAATTCTTAAAAAATATGAAAATTGAAAATTTTATTATTGAAGTATCAATAAAAAAATATTTTAGTTGCTTTCGAAAACTGTTTATTTCAAATTTCAATGTGTGAATCGGTGAGCATTAAGATAAATTTCAAATAATTATTTATTACTATATTTTTAATTTATATAAATTATATTCCCTCCGTCTCACAATAGGTGTTCTCTTTGAAATTTTCACATTTTTTAAGAAAATGATTAATTATGTTGATTTGAATGATAAAATGAGTCACATTTACTAAAGTAACCTTATTAATAATAGGTAATGCAGTACTTAAATGAATTAAATTACAATAAATAAGGGTAAGTTAGTGGAAATAAATAATAAGTGTCACATTAGTATTCTAAATGGACAAATAATTTGAGACAAATAAAAATAGAAAAGAAGACACCTACTCCCTCCGATCTCAAATATAAGCAAAAAAAAATTATGGTCTTAAATATAAGCAAAAAAAATCAATATTTATTACATTCAATGTCACTATTCCAAATATACCCCTACAATTATTTACATTTTAAATGTTTGCAACAATTTTCAAAGCGAGTTTTTTGCAAATTTACTTATATTTGAGAGCGGAGGGAGTATTATGAGACGGAGGAAATAATAATTTATTATTTATTTATAATAATTCAATTGTCTTAACTTACTAATTAATTCCTTCATTTCAAAAAATTTACAGTGCAAAAAAGACTAATTAGTAAATAATAAATGTTTCAATTAAAACACTTCTACCTTTATCATTATATTACATGTGATATGTTCTTACTATCCCAATAGCTACATCTCTCATCCACTTCTCCTATTATGCCAAGTGTCCATTTCAGTTTCATTTTTATTATTTTTATTTATTTAATATCATTAAAAATATTAATAATTTATTTTTTAATTTTAACAAAATTTAAAATTTATTTTATCTTACATAGCACTATCAAATGTATATTTTATTTTAATTAACTATTGTCTTAATTTGAGAGACAAAATTCTTATTTATAAATAATAATTTTTTTCTTAGTTCTTTTTTTTTCTTTCTTTTTTTATGATTATTTTAATATACTTAAATCTATCTGATCATTGTTTATTTTATAATCAACTAAATTATTTCAAATTTTGCATGTGTATCTAAATACATTTTATATCGTATTAAATTATTTTTATCTCACGGGTCATTATCTCAGTATAATGTCTATTTTATTTTAACCAAAAATTTGTCTTTGTATAATTATTTTTTATTTTACAAATAATAACTCATTTCAAGTTATATTTGTTCATAAATTTATTTTTTTATTGTGTCAAATAAACTTTTTATTTCACAAGAATTTTTTTTATTTATATTTTAATACAATTGAATTTATCTAATTATTATTCATAGCTAAATTCAAATACGTATCTAAATAAATTTATATCGTATCAAATAATTTATCCGTGCAGAGGCATGAATATTTTGTTAATATTAATTAAAATATGATTCATACAAGACCTTTAAATATTTTTTAATTTAATATTAAATAAAAATTTAATTCATCTATGTGGAGAAACAAACGAAAATTTGAAGAAAAAATATTTTATTTCGATAATTTTGAAATTTTCTTAATTAAATTCTATCTAAATAATTTTTTTTGATATCCATCACTTTCTTCTTATTTGACTCAATTAGGAAAAAGCTAACAAATTACTATATTATAATTATATTAGAAATTTAATAAAAATATGTTATCGAATTGTCATATATAAATATTTCTATGTTTATTATAAAAATAAATATATTTGTTTAAGTTTCTTTTTTTAAAGTTATATTAATTAAAGTGAGATTCATAAACATTTTATCAATCGTATAAGACAAGATTTAAATTTATACTGATATATTATAAAGATAAACTTTTAACATTGAGAAGAACCTCAAGTGTATGCATTTCTATTAGTTAATAATAAGCTTTATCACATATGTTAAAATAAAATGCATGCATATGTTAAATTTTTTTTATTTAAAATCTTATATAATTCAAAATAAAATAATAATGTAATAAAAATAATATAAATTTATAGAATATACTTAATTAATTTAAAAATGGTTAAATGCACCTTAAGATGCATGTTGCTAAAACACGCTTTCAAAAAAATAAGTGGGTGTATTTTAGCAAACCTCACCTAACTATGCTAAAATACACCCACTTACTTTTATGAAGGTGTGTTTTAGCAAAGTTTAACTAAAAAATAGTTAAATGCACCCTAAAGTACATGTTACTAAAATAAACCTTCATAAAATAAAGTGGATCTACGTTAACAAACTCATATATATATATATATATATATATATATATATATATATATATATATATATATATATATATATATATATATATATATATTGAATTCTTATCTACCGAACACAAAAAATTATGTAGAACTATCTTTAATGTAAAATGCGTTGGAAACAACAAAAAATATACTATTTAATAATTCATTACATAAGACAAAATTAAATAATGCAATTAGTGGAATGTACACTACCCAACTTTTGTGATGGGTAGAGAAGTTGTCATATATATATATATATATATATATATATATATATATATATATATATATATATATATATATATATATATATATATATATATATATATATATATATATATATATATATATACTCCCTCTGGTCATTATTATAAGCAAATATTCTCTGTTTAGGTTCATTGAATAATAAATGTATCTGGTCTTTTATTTAGACCAGATACACTCATTACTTAATGAACCTAAAAAGAGAATATTTGCTTATAATTCAGACCGGAGGAAGTATATAGGGAGCATATCAAGTGAGAGCATTTTATAATGAGAGATGAGAAGAATAAATAACAATCATTGGATTCATCAAGAGAGAGAATGTTAATGCATTAATGTGGCTATTAATTTCTCTCTCTTGATGAATCCAATGGTTGATATTTGTTCCTCTCATCTCTCATTATAAAATGCTCTCACTTGATATGCTATATATATATATATATATATATATATATATATATATATATATATATATATATATATATATATATATATATATATATATATATATATATATATATATATATATATATATATATATATAATGTATCATATGAAAATGTCGTTTTTATGTGAGAACATGAGAATGAATCTGAACCATTATATTTTAAAATAAATGGTAGAAATTATATGTCTTTATTTTTTCTCCCTTCTCCATCATTTATTTTAATAATGAATGAGAGATAAGAAAATAACACATAATCTCCACCATTTATTTTAAAATCTAATGGTTCAGATTTGTTCTCATGTTCTCACGTAAAAACAGCATTCTCATGTGATATGTTCTCTTTTATATATATATATATATATAGGGGACGACTCAAGTGAGAACACTTGGTTATTATGAGAAATGAGAACAATGAATCACGACCATTAAATTTTGATTTTGTTGATTTTAATGGACTAGATTGGTTTCTCTTTCTATGATCCTTAATATTTATTTTAAATCAATATAGAAAGAGAAACCAATCTAGTCCATTAAAATCAACAAAATCAAAATTTAATGGTCGTGATTCATTGTTCTCATTTCTCATAATAACCAAGTGTTCTCACTTGAGTCGTCCCCTATATATATATATATATATATATATATATATATATATATATATATATATATATATATATATATATATATATATATATATATGAATCTTATATAATCCAAAATAAAATAATAATGTAATGAAAATAATATAAATTTATAGAATATACTTAATTAAATATGAATTTTTTTCAATTTTAATTCTATATATATTCAACCTTTGCTTCTAACTTTTTTAATAAAGCAACAGTAAAACTTACAATATAATTATAATTAAATAATTTTATAAATTGAATAAAATATTTGAAACTTTTCATATGTTAGTAGTTCTATATAATAAGGATAAAAATATGAATTAATACAAATATAATAATTTTTTAATTATTTCACTAGTTAAAATATAATAAATAAATGATATTCACAAATTATTTTTGACCAAATACACTTTACATTTTTTTATATACATATTATTGAAATTGAATCAAAATAAAAAATCTATTTGAAGAAAATAGTTTAAAAAATTAATGCCTGTTTAAGTAGTTATTAATTGAAATATTAATTAGATTTTTTTCTTCTATATAAGTGAATTTTAATCTTAACCCTTCAAATGATATTAGTTAGTTATATAAATTAAACATCAAGTGTCATGAGTTAAATTTAAATCTCACCTAAAACAATAATAAAATAATCATTAACGCTATTGATATTAATAATAAATTTCATTTTTTAAAATATTTTTATAAATAAATGATAGTATTTTTTAAAATAAATTTTAATATTAATCATCTTTCATAGGAAAGGTAACAATTATCAGGATTATTATCAAATTACTTTATTCTAAACAAACTATAGAGTTAGTCCAACTCTAAGCTATTTTGTTTAATAACTCATCTTAAACATTATGCCTATTTATTTTATCTTTAAAAAATGTTTTTTTTTAAAAAAAATATTTTTCCAAATAATGTTTTTTAAATATTAAGTTTTTTAAATTTGTTTTTTATAAATTGAAAGACAAAATTTGATATTATATAATATAAATATACATTATTAAATATTAGGTTAAATAACACTTTTGGTCTCCTAATTTTGCTTGATTCACGAAATTAGTTCCCCTATTTTAAACTCAAACAATTTTAGTCCCTTTATTATAAATTCTAACACTTTAGTCTCCCTCTCACATTTTTTTAGAAAATCGATGAAATATTCATTTTTTAAATTATATTTTTTATCTATAAAGTTTAACAATATATTTATATACGATTATTTATCATGTTTCACAAGTAGCTTGTCATTTAAAAAACGGAAACATCGATAATTTTAAGTGTAAAAGTACGAGAGAAGATCAAAACCGTTTAAATTCAAAATAGGGGGACCAAAACTGTTTAAATTTATGAATCAGTTAAAATAGGGAGACCAAAATTGTAATTAAACCTAAATATTAAAACATACTCAAAATTACAATACTTTCAAAAAGATGTATCTAAAAAATATTTTTCATGAAAAGCTATTTGAAATAGCTTAAAATTTAAAATGACTTTTTATAATTTTGATATTAAAAAAAATTATATCAAAAAGATGAAATATCTAAAATAAACATTTTGCGAACAACTATTTAAACCAATTTTTTATTTGAACTTTTAAAAAAAATCTTTATAAAGGAGACAAGAGATCTATTGAGTTGCTTAGAATTGTTTTTAACAGGTTCTCGGAGTCTGTTGGTTTAAAGGTCAATCCTGCTAAGTGTAGGGTATAATTTGGTGCAATTGATGACAAGACCATAGATGTTATTATGAAGATTACTGATTTTAAGAAAACCGCCCCCTTTTAGATACTTAGGTGTTCCTTTGACATGTAAAAAGTTGATTGTCCAATAGTATTGCCCTCTAATAGATACGATTATGAGCAGAATTACTCATTGGAGTGCGAGGCTGCTTAGTCAAGAAGGTAGAGTTCAGTTGCTTAAAAGTTTTATGGTTGCTATTACCACTTCTTGGATGAAATGCTTCTCGCTACCAAAACTTGTTATTAGTGTTGTACTCCAATTCTTTACCCCGAGATCCCACCTCATTTTGCAAAGAGTGTGATCATCATTATAATCATCATCGTTCATAATCATTCATGCATCATTTGCTAACCAAAAAATACAAAAATATTGGTGTTTGCTTGTTGCTTGTTTCACAAGATAGGTGACTAATCAAGAGCTCAGACAAATTAGGATTTTGAGGCTCACAAAGGAGCTCTAGCATTCTCATATGCTCAAGTGATTACCCTCTTCAATATCCAATCCCAAGTGTGGTTTAATTCAAGATTAACAACTTTCAAATTCATCTGGTACACAATTAGGATTTTTGGCCTAATTCTTTAGGAAGTTGACTTTTGGTCAAAGCATGGTTCCATGGCTCAAATCATGATTCAAGGATCTCCAATGCCTCATTATAATCCACTCACATCATTCATTTGGCTAGAAGATCTTGATTCAATTGATACTTACAAGAATACAATTCATTTGGAAAAAGTCAACTATTCAATATCACCTTTGACTTTTGAGGAATTTGGTCAACCATGGACTTTTGAAGATCAGAAGCATGAATATATGTTTATTGAAGTCATTTGATCAAGAAAAATCAATCAAGAATAAAAAAGTAAACAATTAGGGTTTTGACTTTTTCATGAAGAAATACATGTTTTAAGGCTAAACTTTAAATGATTATATAACTTCTTCATTACTTGGCCAATTTTTTTGCTCCAAAGCCACATTTGAAGAAAAAATCAAGATCTACTTTTTAAAAGATGAATGGTTTTTATGTTATGGAACTTCAAAGTTGTCTACTTTTTAAACACTTAGAAAATTTACCAAGAAGGCAAATTTTTCCCTCAAAAGTAAGTGACTTTGAGTACACTTTTCACTAAGATTTCTTGAGAATTTGAAGAAACACCAAACATGAAAGATGTAGAGGATGTTTAGGGATTTTTAAAAAATGCTAGAACTCCTCCATAGCATTTTTGATCTAGGAGTTTCGAACAAATGAAGTTAGGATTTCATTCTTGAATTACAAGTCATTTTTCATGAAGAACCAATATGCAAATTCATTCAAATCTGCATAATCTTTGTTTGAAGACCTCATAACTTGTAAATACCCCCTAATCAGAATATTACACACCCTTCTAAGCTTTTATCCAAGTGTTTTGGCCATTGTTCAATGATCCATTACATTTCAAGCATAAAGTTGTAACACCCCTTTTCTAACCCCAAATAATAATAAACATTATTCACAGAGTATTCATATGCATACATTAAAAAAGGCGTCACATGTTATTTTCATCGCAATGAAAACCTATAACACAACATACAAACATGCACCTGATCGTATCATAACACAATTTGAAACCTCATGCTTTTATAAAATATGCATAACGCACGCGGAAGAATTATAACTCAAAAACATTTCAATGATTATATCTCATACTATAATCATCTACCAAAATCATGATAACATATTCAATTATGCTAAGCCAAATAAAAATCTAGGCAACATAGCTTTTAATAACATATCCAAATATTATATCAAATACAAAAAGATAACAATATCCAAATAATCCAAAACATGAGTTTAAAAATACCCTCCTAAGTGTTACATGACCAGAGCATTTGACTCTCTACCTAAATCAAAAGGTAAACCAAAGCTCCTCGGCTAAATCCTCGGATAAGCTCACTACTCGTAGGAACCTGCACGATGTCACGATGAACATCATTCAAACAGAAGGGTAAGAATTCAAATTATTATAGATAAACATAATAATGGGAAATGCAAAACACAACAAGAATACATTTCACAAATTCATCACTCTTCTCAAAACGTGCATTCATATACCATGTATCAAGGTTAACATATTTAGCTCATTCGACCAAGTTCCATAACTCGAGTAATCATATCCAATTACCAAGACTAACCATTGTAATTCAATAAATGAAATACACTCAAGTATACAATATCAATTCACAATAATCCACATATATGCATATCCACTGATAATCATTCCACACAATCATTTCACATAATCACATACAACACAATTCACACCGACACATGCGACTCAAGTGTGACTCTATGTGATATGCATGTGGATCCCTATTTTATCATTTCCGGCAAAATCGATTGTCATTCTGTACAGACTAGATAACCACCTCAAAGCCCCATACTCGTTAGCTTCAAACCCCATACTCGTTAGCTTTGGGACAAGCAAATAATCTTTGCGAGATTACCCGAAATTACTGTAGCGGTCAAAAAAGTGAGAGGGATATTAATGCCTTTTGGGACATTAACATGTTCCTCTTTTTTTTTTCTTTTCTTTCGGAAACGACACGCACAATTCTTCACGCGAAATTTGGAAGAAAAGGCAGTCTTCCTTGGGGGGGTGTTTCCTAGTCACACGAACTTTCAATTTATCCTAAAATAGTAGGAAAGGGAAAAAGATCTTAATCTACCCTAAGTTGTCTAGGTGTGGGGATTTCACCTAATAGAGATTTCTGAGGCCCGGGAGACTGGTTATACCAAGGGAAGGTATTAGCACCCTAAGTATCTGTAGTACTCTATGGGAACCTTTCTACTGTCTATGCATTTTATGTTTGTTTGTTTGTTGCTTTATTATTATGAAATTTTCTCCTTTGTGTTAGGAGAGGAAATAAACTGAAGAATGACAGATGAACTAAATGTTTATGGTGTTTTGTTTGCTCGCAAAGATTCCTTGCGAACCTTTTGCCTACGTATCCCTAATGGAAGTCAGAGCTTTTGTACTTCGGGGAAATAATTAGGGAAATGAATTGAATTTAAGGTGCCTTGTTTAAAGCTTAAGGTTGAAGCTTGAATGATCTCTATTTACAGGAAAGATAGGTAGTCATCTTTATAGAGAGATATTTCTGCTATTCCACCACAAACATTTGAAGTGACAAAAAAAGAGGATTCATTTCATAAGAGATGAGACCTTACTTGGATGAAGCAAGTATGTCATTCACAGTCTCTTGAATGAAAGACCAATTCTCAACCAGTTTAGAGAGAGATGACAGTCTGGACGTGAAGTCGACAGAGCAGTGCATCTAGTCAATCTAAATGGGAAAATGTTTTGAAAGTGAACTGAAAATGTTTATATATTTGAATGTGGAAAAATAGGAGAAATGTCTCTTTATAGAGATAAATCATGTCTATCTACTGTATGAGAGATCTGAATTTGACTGGCTTATACAAGGCCCGAGCTTGAGGCTTAAACTGACAGTTTGAGACTGACTCTGAGGGGATGATTCCACTGGGGAAGGTTTTGACGTGAAGGAAGTATGTGTTTTGTACTAAGCCCAGAATTGTGGCTGGCTCTTTGAGGATGCTCTTATTGAGTAGGGATTGGTGCGAAGTTGACCCTACCAGGGAGTTTGCTCATATTGGTCAGGAAATGATAGATGAAAATCCAGAGTTGAGGTTGACCCTACTGGGGATATTACTCTGTTGAGGATTTATTGATGGAGGCTAACCATTTCCAAGGTTTTTCACTCTACTGAGGAGGAATGATGGAGGTTGACCCTTTCTAGGGGATTTTTCTCTGCTGAAGAGATTTGATTTGGAGGCTAACCCTTTCCAGCGTTTTTTATTTATTTGAAGATTTGATTGGAGGATGACCCTTTCCAGGTTTTTTTGGCTCTACTGGGGAGCACTGGTGGGTTGAAAGGTTTTTGGTAGGTGTTCTGTACGAAGCCCAGAATTGAGGCTGACGTTACTGAGCATGGACTCATAAGGGAATTGATTTCTCTCTGTTCTAAGATTGATTCTCTTAGGGGAACAGAGGTGTTTGGGTTGGATCTATGGGGATTATAAGAGACCAGCTTACTCCTGTTTTGAATGGATTTGCCTAGGAGATGTGTAGCCTAAGACTAAAATTAACTCAACTGGGGAGTATATGAAGGGTTGTTTGATGATTTGGTGTCTTGTACAAAGCCCAAGATTGAGGCAGACTGTGTAACACCCTGGATTTCCGCTTACCTCGCAGGGCTTCCGTCCTACCAAGCATGTCACCAGCTTAATCAATAATCCCCCTAGGTCCGCTTACCGGCTGCCTAGGAAATATTGTTTTTGCCTCCCGCAGGAATCGAACCACGTACCTAGGAGTTAAGTACATATTCATAACAATTCCTGATACCAATTGAGCTGAGCTACAAACTGTGTGAGGTTTTGAAAAGGTTTATGTATGAAGGTTGTTTTGGGTGTCTTGTACAAAGCCCAAGATTGAGGCTATTCCTGCTGGGGATGAAGTCTGGAGGTTAAGCTCACAAGTTTTCCAGAGGGTATGGATTATTTGGTGGTTTGAAAGATGAGGTTTTTTTAGTGTCATGTACAAAGCCAGAGATTGAGGCTATTTGTTGCTAGGGGAAAAAGTTCAAGTGTTTGAACCTCTAGTCTTACTGAGGAAAACTTCCAGGATTTGAATCCTTTGACTCTTGCTGAGGAATGACCCTCAGGGATTTGAAATCTTTGTATGATGTGGCTAACTCAGTGGGGAGAGACCAAAAGGTTTAGAATTTTGACACATGGAAAGAGTTTTTATCTGCCTTGTACAAAGCCCAAGGTTGTGGCTGACTCTTATTGAGGAGACTGCTCCCCGTGGAGACTGCTCACTAGGGAGACTCTATTTTCTGCCTTGTACAAAGCCCAAGGTTGTGGCTGCTGAACTGAGGAAAACAAAGGTTGGAGACTTTGAATGACTCTGTTTTGGGGGTGCCTTGTACAAAGCCCAAGGTTGTGGCTAACTCCGATAGGGAAAGATTCAGGTGTTTGAACCCTTCGACACATGAAAGAATGTTTATCTGCCTTGTACAAAGTCCAAGGTTGTGGCTGACTCAACTGAGGATTTGAAATCCAAAGATTGATACAGCTGGATGGATGAACTTAGAGGTTTGAAATCCTCTGGACTCTGCTTGGAGAAGCAGGAGATGGGTGATAGAGACTGTCCATGTCTCTTGTTCCTAAGGTTGAACTAAAGATGAATGAAGATGTTTGAGAGTTAAGACTTTCCATGTCTATGACAATGTAGGGAATACGACTCAATAATTAAGTTTGAATGAATACTTGAATGATTGTGATTGTGAATTTTAAGGATTTGACTTCTCACAAGGGTAAAGGCGACTAAAGTCCTGTCCTATGCTTTTAGGAAGCTTGAAGGGTCCTTGTATACAAGCTCAAGAGGAAGCTGAAGGGATGCTTATAAGAAGCCTGTGGGTCCTTGTATTGTAAGCCCAAGAGGAGGCTAATCGAGGGTCATCGAGGGTCCTCGTTATAGCACAAGAGGAAGCTATGTTGGCTTGACTAATTTGTCTCTAAGCAAAAGGGATAAGAGGTTTCACCGGGAATAATTCCTCTTGGGTGGATATGCCCTATTTTTGTTCTAAGGCTTTTTTCAAGATGTTTCACTGGGAATAATTCATCTTGAGGTTGAAACTATGTTATTCTATTAGGAAAGAGCCTTCACCGGGAAGACGTTCTCAATCCTAGGTCATAGTCCTATAATATATATACAGTTTTATATGTCCTAATAGTTTATATTTATAGGTATATTTGAACAGGTATATTTGAAAGCAGTAAATGAAAGCTATAAACACTTACCCGGGTGAAGAGAAGGCTCAAAAATTAATGTACAGAACCTCAATAAACAGTTTTATTGAAAGGCAGTTGAATGCTTTATTTGAGAACAGTTGAATGTTTGAATTGAAAATTTAATTGAAGTTTTGAAAATAGTTAAAAATAGAAGAAGAGAAAGCTTTAGGACTTATACCTCAGAAGAAGGGCCTAAAATGGTCTGGGAGCAGTTTCACCGGGAATAATGTCCAAATCCTAGTACCAGAGTTTTAAAACAGATGAGAAGATTTTTTACATAAGACAAGGTTTTGAAAACAGACAAGTATGTACAAAATAAAAGTTCATATGAACCTTTACTGTTTATGAAAAACAGTTGAAAGAAATTAATGTTTGAAATTGAATTGAAATTGAAATTGAACTGAAATGAAAATGAACTGAACTGAAAAAAGGGGTTGGGACTTATACTCGAGGAGAGGCCCAGGAGATTTGAAATATTTGAATTTGAACTGAAATGTATTTGAAAAATAAAAAAGGGTTGGGTCTTACACTCTATTAGAGGCCCATTTGAATTTTTTATTACTGTTTATGAAAAACAGTTGAAGAGATGAATGATAAGATGAGAAGAAGAGGTGGGACTTATACTCAAGGAGGCCCATTGATTTTGAATTGATTAATGTTATGAAAACAGTTGATTGATGATTTGAAATTAAATTGATGAAAACAGGCAGGTAATCCATTTATACAGTTATGGAGTTTTAGGCTTACCTCGATGAATGAGAAATTGTATTTCTGAGTTTGAGGTGTCACAGATCAAAATTATGATCTAGACTGCTTCCAGCAGAAAAGAACGTCGGATAAGCTCACAGCTTACAACATTCCATGATCATCTAGTAATTGCTTAAGGACTTCTACGGCAAATGGAAGACCAAACAAATAGACAAAGCCAAGAGACAACAGAGAAATACTCTCGAAGTCTCGGAGGAAGTGAGAAAATTCAAGTAATATTTGCAACAGTAATCAAATAGAAATTTAAATGATTAACTACACAAAAATAATATGAAAATATCAAATTCAAATGAAATTAATCTAAGAGAAGATATTTTTTTCTTAGTTTTTATGAATAGAAGAAAATAATTAGAATCATAAACCTATCTATGTAACTAAAATATTTTTTGGGTTTTTAATATCTTTTAATAAAAACATACTTCTAAACATATGAAAAATATTCTAAGAACAAAAGAAACTTAAATTCTTAAAATATTTTGGCATTTTAAATAAAGATTAGAAAAATAAATTAAATCCTAAATTAAAATGCTAATTCCCTTTTTTATGAAAATATAATCAAAGGAAACTAAAAGAGAATTAATTAGGAAAGGAATTAATGGGCCAGGGGTGTTAAAGCATGGATAGAGGTGAGGAAGCCCAAGTAAAATAAAAGACTGAATTGAAAATAAAATAAAAAGGCTGGGCTGGACCGGGTCGGGTCAGTGTGACCTGGATCCACCTTTTCTTCAATATGCTGATGGGTTTTGAAAACCCTAAAGAAAGAAAAATTTACTTCCCACCCCTACAATTGTCTCTCTACCCCTACAATTAAATTTTTTGGACGAAATTACCCTCGTATAAATAGATAATTTTTTTTTCATTTTTAACTTTTTACTGTCCGGAACCCTTCTGAAGACTCTTCCGGTTCACAAAATCACCAAACCGGAACACATTTGGTAAGTGATCCGGTTTGCAAAATTTCAAAAAATCAGAAAAAAAAATACACACCGGAACACATTTCCAAACTGTTCCGGTTTGTAAAATGCTCATCGGAACACTTTCACCAACTGTTCCGGTTTGGCCAAAATGCTCACCGGAACAGTTTTGAAATGTGTTCCGGTGAGCATTTTACAAACCGGAACAGTTTGGAAATGTGTTCCGGTGTGTATTTTTTTTTTTCTGATTTTTTGAAATTTTGCAAACCGGATCACTTACCAAATGTGTTCCGGGAAGAAAAAAACTGAACCAGAACTGTTTTCAAAAGTCTTCCGGTTTGTAATTTTGTGAACCGGAACTCTTACCTCAAGTGTTCCGTTTTTGATGCGCGTAGGGGTGCAGATTTCAAATTTTTGACTTTTTAGAAAAATGGTAAAAAGTAAAATGGTAAAATGGTTATTAGTGTTTGAGGGTAAAATTGCCATTTTTAAAAAATTGTAGGGGTGGGAAGACAAGTGTAGGGGTAGGAAGTAAAATTTTCCTAAAGAAAAACAAAAGAGAGAGGCAGCGCCTCATCTCTCTCTCGTGATCCTCTCTCTCACGTTCAAAGACAACAACAGCAAGAAGCTCCTCTCATCGTTCACGGCAACATCAACAAAGACCTCACGTGTTCGCCCCTCTCTCACGTGTTCGCCCCTCTCTCAATCGCTCTCTCTCTCGCACGGTGGGCAACAACAACAAATTTCTCAAACTCGCGGTGCTCTCTCTCGGCGGACAACAAGGATGAACCGCTCTCGGTTTTCCTCTCTCGGTGAGCAGCAACAACAACCCTCAACAGAAATCTGACGTACTCTCGACTCTCTCCCGCGACTGTCTATCTCTCGGTTCCGATGAACAACAACAATTTTCTACGAACCTTACCAAGACTCTAACGAATTGGAGGTATGATTCTAACGATTTATGTTTCTCTTCATGTTTCTGGTTTTGAAACTTATATCACCTCCGATTTTCGATAATAATTTCAGACTAAAAAGATAACCGAAACAATTTAAGGTAGGAATTCGACTCAGTGCATGAGAAGGAACAAGCTAGCATCAGAATTTCTAGGAGAAAGTGAAGAAACATACCTGGCCGGGGCAAGTCCGATGAATCAATTCTGGCGTCTGTTTTTGACAGATACGAATTCGACTCCCTTCTGCTTTGTCTTTTCGTTTTTTATTACCTTCTGCTTCTGGAAAATTACCTCAAGTTATTGTTGCCATTGCTTTACCGAATTTTTGCTGCTACTGCTTCGGAATCGTTGCTGTTGTGCAACTATGAACCGCGAATTGTTGCGTTTTCTGTTTAGCTTTGAATCCATGGATGTGATGTTGAATCTGATTGAATTGACGCAGGTACAACAATAATTAATGACAATATTGAGAGTGAAAGCAGAAAGACTTACGTGCGGCGAGGAGGTTTTCGCCGGATTATCGTTGATTCTCCCTTTTGATGAAGATATGCCGCCACACCGTAGAAGACTTGAAGATGAACTTCAAGTTGGAACTCTCCACCAAGCTCCACCAAGGTATGAAGAACTCATTCTCCACTCTTTTTATGAAACTTTATTCTTCTCTTGAAAAGAAAGCAAAAACTAAAGTTGTTTGGGATGAATCCTAGAGTTCACGTTAAGGTCCTGTTTATAAGAAAAAATTGAAGGATATTTTAGAGATAAAGGTACATGGCGGCCAAGTATCTAATCATTGCAAAGAATATTCCTTATGACATAAGCCTATGTTTGTAGCGTTTATGTCATAACTGACATAAATTCTACTCCCTCTGGTCTCGTTTATAAGAAAAGATTCTCTTTTTAGATACATTGAATAAATAATGTATCTGGACAACATACTGTCTAGATACATTATTTATTCAATGTATCTAAAAAGAGAATCTTTTCTTATAAATAGGACCAAAAAGAGAATCTTTTCTTATAAATAGGACCGGAGGTAGTACTAACATAGACTTATGTCATAAGAGAATATTCTTTGTAATGATTAGATACTTGACCATCAAGTCTCTTTATATCTAAAATATCTCTCACTTTTTTTCTTTAAATAGGACCTCAATTTGAACACTACAATTCATCTCTCTTTGATTTTAGAGAGATTTTTTTTTTTATTATTTGAGGAAAGTATGAAGAAACTTGAAGAATGGGAACTTAAGATTGAAGAATTCAAGAAAGTCTTACTTTTCTTTTAATTCCAATTTATTTTTCACCTTAGAATTGTATGAACTTTGGATTGGACTTTGAAATGTAATTCTGGATAAAGTCCACTTGTAATTCATTCGGAATTTAGAACTTGTTCCATGTAAAAGAAACTTTACTTGTAATGCTTTAATTTCTCTTTTAGAACTTTGAATAAAATTGTTCAAACTTGAAGTTTGAATATTCTTTGAATGGAATTCCTTGAAAAAGTCCTATAGAATGATTTCAAACATGAAATGGGCTTAGGACTTTGAATGATTTTTTTTTTTTGTAACTTTTGAATAGGAAAGATGAAATTTCCATGAATTGTTTCAAACTTTTATCCTCTTCCAAGTAATCCATATGAACCAATTATGACAACTCCATAGGCCAATTTCTTGAAACTAAATTCCAAACAAATCTCTTGAATCACATAATTGGCAATGGCGCCCTTAAACGAAAACCTACATGAACATGAATTTATCTTGCAAAGAATGAGCAAAAGAAAAAAGCCTTGATCATAGTCTAAACTAATCAAAAAGCATTACCCCATTTTACCCCGCTTCGGAAATGCATTTCCGAAATATTTTTTTTCTAAATTTTTCGAGACTTCGGAAATGCATTTCCGAAAAAGAAACAACAAAAAAATCCTAAAAATTAATTTTAGGATATTAACTAATTCACATATCATAAATTTGATATAATTTATGAGTAATAAATAATAATAATTATATATTTTGATATAATTTATGAGTTATGAATAATAGTTATTATATATTTCTATCCTGATTCATATTTTAAAATT
The DNA here is from genome assembly GCF_029867415.1 of Vicia villosa. NCBI lineage: Eukaryota > Viridiplantae > Streptophyta > Magnoliopsida > Fabales > Fabaceae > Vicia > Vicia villosa. The sequence continues at coordinate 117,097,818 of NC_081185.1, read as the reverse complement.
TAAAAATAATTTTAATTAAAAAAATTAAAATAATTTCACTTATAAAATAAGTTATAATTTTTTATTTATATATTTATAATAATTGTTATATATATATAAAAAAATTAAAAAAATGAGTGTTTTAATTTATATATCATCATATCATACTAAATTATAATCCTAGAAGTTCTCTCCACCAAAAATTCCCGCCAAAACTTTTAATGAATAATAAATTAATTAATTAAAAATATTAAATAAGTAATGAATTAATTAAAAAATAAAATGTAAATATTACTAATTATTAAAAGTGGCTATATCTTTTTTTCAAAAAATTTATTTAGACACGATTTGCAAAACTCCCACTACTTTAAAAACAATTACTTAATTATTCATTAATTATCATTATCAATTTAAAAAAATGTTCAAAAAATTATTTAATAACCTTAGTAATCCATAAATTAGCATATGAATTTTTTCTATACCAATAATAATGATGACAATAATTTTAAAGTTATTTACTTTATTAATTTTACTATTTTTACTCGCTTAATTTTCACTACTTTTACTCTATAATTTATTTTTCATTTTGTTTAACATATAGTTATTTTTTAAGATATGCAAACTATTAAATTGTTGTTAATTTATATCATTATATTTTAAATTATTAATTTAAATTACAATATTTACTATTAATAATTTAATAAAACTTATCCGCACATCGTGCGGGTATATAATAATTATAATAATTATTATATATTTATAAAAATTATTATATATTTATATATTTATATATTTATATAATAATTATAAAAATTAAAAAATGAGTGTTTTAATTTATAATAATTATTATATATTTATATATTTATATAATAATTATTATATATTCATATATTATATATTTATATATTTCACTTACAAGGGGGTGTTTTCGGAAATGCATCTCCGAAAACTCAAAAAAGGGGGTGTTTTCGGAAATGCATCTCCGAAAACACCTTTTTTTCGTGTTTTCGGAAGTGCATTTCCGAAAACACCTTTTTTTTTTCAATAAAAGTACGTTTTCGGAAATGTATTTCCGAAATAAGGGGTATTTTGGTAAATTCGCCAGAGGTGGCTAAGAAGGTTAGGAGGTGGGTAAAGAAATTCTCTTTCTGGATTTGATGCCAACGATGTGACATCTTAGGGGGTTAAAAATTAAGGTATGACAATTGCCACTTTCAAAGATTCATACTTGTGTAAGTGTGCAACAAACAAAACTCATGCATTTTAGACGATCTCTACCTCTTAAACTACACAATCACATCTTTCCAACATTGCAACACATACACAACATGATTTTCAAATCACTCATTAACGTATCAATTAGCACATAGCAATTCAATCACATAGATCATGGTCATCACATCACATAATACATCCATGAATATTAGCCACAGATTCATCCATAACACACTTTCATAATTACGTCCACATATTAACATCATAATTAATTCAATAAGTGCCAACTAATCCTATTCTATCACATAGAATATCAAATTAGCTTCCTAACATTTCAAACGACGCATAAAAAGGAGTTACGGATAAAAAGATATAACATTTAGAAGTTTCATAAAATTTCACATAGCAAAGTTCGCTTAGCGGCCTCCCAGTGCGCTAGTTAGAACTAAAAACAGAAACATTCAACTTTTGCAGCCTCGTTTAGTGGACCAAGTTTGCTTAGCAGACTCACGATTTTTCAAAATTGCTCCCAGACTTCGCTTAGCGGCCTGAGCTCGCTTAGCGAACACGTAGAAATGCAGAAAAATTGCAGAGAAATCAGTTCTGCGAAATGGTGATTCCACTATTCCAAGTCACTTTCATACAACAAATAATAGCACATACAACCAGCATTTAGCATCTATTATCAACAATCTATACTAAAAACATGTTTAATAGCACAAATCTCATGAATCTAGCATAAACCCTAATATTTTCCATATCCATGAAATTGAAAGATGAATAGATTATACACAAACATACACACCACATTATCCAATCATATAAACCTATATTAATTTGGATTCTAACCCTTACCTCTAGTCAATCTCCTCCACTCTCCAAGAATCTCACAATCCTCTTCTCTTCTCTCTTCTACTCTTCTTTCTCTTTTTCCCCCAAAATGAAGTTATGAGACTAACCTAACTTTCCTTACTATCTTTCTAAAATCAAATGGGCTTAACCAACTAATTCACCCAATGTTATATTTATAACACTTAAGCCCAATAACATATTGTCTCAGAATTCTCCTAATTATTCAAATAGCTCAATTAGGAAAAAAAAACACACAATTAAATGATTATCATACCAAATAATAATTAAATAAAATAAACAATTAATAAAAACATCAAATAAGCTAATTAATAAAATAGCTAATAAAATTAAGATATTACAACTCTCCCCCACTTAAAAGATTTTCGTCCTAAAAAATCACCTCAAACAAACAACTCCGGGTACGATTCCCTCATCTTATCCTCGAGTTCCCAAGTGATATTTCCATCAGCCACTCCACCCCAAATTACTTTCACCAAAGCAATTTCCTTACCACGAAGCCTCTTAACCTCTCGATCCTCAATTCGCATAGGTGATGTATCAACCGTCAAGTTATCCCTCACTTGAACATCATTTAATTGAACAACATGCGATGGATCCACAATGTACTTCCTCAATTGAGACACATGGAACACATAATGCAAATTGGAAAGTGACAGTGGCAATGCAATCCGATAAATCACTTCACCTACTCTCTCGGAAATCTGATAAGGACCAATGAAACGCGGCGTCAACTTATGAGACTTCAAATCCCTACCAACACCCGTTATCGGCGTAACTTGAAGAAATACATGTTCATCCTTATCAAACTCAAGTGCTTTCCTCCTCTTATCATGGTAACTCTTCTGACGATTCTGAGAAGCCTTCATCTTCTCTTGAATCATCTTAATACTATCCGTAGTCTGTTGAACTAACTCGAGTCCAACCATAACACTTTCTCCACATTCATACCAACATAAAAGAGTTATACACCTTCGACCATACAAAGCTTCAAAAGGTGCGATTCCAATACTTGAATGGAAACTATTGTTATAAGTAAACTCAATCAAAGGCAAGAAACTATCCCAAGTTCCTCCTTGTTCTAAAACATAAGATCTCAAAAGATCTTCAAGCGATTGAATTGTCCTCTCAGTTTGACCATCAGTTTGCGGATGATACGCCGAACTCAAACGCAACTTAGTACCCAAAGCACTTTGCAAACCTTCCTAAAATCTAGAAGTAAACCTTGGATCTCTATCCGAAACAATACTCAAAGGAATACCATGCAAAAAACAACCCTCTCAATGTATAGCTTCACAAGCCTCTCCATCGAATAATCCATTCTCATCGGAATAAAATGAGCAAATTTCGTCAATCTATCCACAATGACCCAAATCGCTTCACAATTACTCGACGTTCTCGGCAAATCCGAAACAAAACCCATTGAAATGCTATCCCACTTCCACTTGGGAATAGATAACGGTTGCGTCAAACCAGACGGCTTTTGATGTTCAATCTTTGACTTCTGACAAGTCAAACATGAATAAACAAATTCCGCTATCGCCTTCTTCATACCTTGCCACCAAAATAATTTCTTCAAATCTTGATACATCTTAGTAGCACCAGGATGATTACTCAATCCACTTCGATGTCCTTCCTCAAGAATCCTCTTTCTCAAATTTGCAACATCTCATAGACATATGTAATGATTTCCTACTCAATGCATCGGCTACGATATTCGCTTTTCAAGGATGGTAGTTCAAACCAAAATCATAATGTTTCAAGAATTCCAACCATCTTCTTTGCATCATATTCAACTCTTTTTGGTCAAACAAATACTTCAAAGTCGACCCAAACAAATAATTCCTCCAAAGTTTCAAAACAAACACAACGACGGCCAACTCTAAATCATGCGTCGGGTAATTCCTCTCATGAATTTTAAGTTGCCTTGAAGCATAAGCTACCACTTGTCCTTTTTACATCAAAACACCTCCTAAACCCATCAAAGAAGCATCACAATACACAACAAACGTTTCCAACGGATCCGGCAAAATCAAAATAGGAGCAGTAGTCAACCTTCTCTTAAGCTCTTGAAAATTCGCTTCACATTGAAAAGTCCAAATAAAAGCTTGACCCTTCCTAGTCAATTGCGTCAAGGGAAAAGATAACTTAGAAAATCCCTCAATGAACTTTCTGTAATAACCAGCCAAACCAAAAAAACTTATAATCTCAGAAACAGATTTAGGAGCTTCCCATTGAGATACAACTTCAATCTTCGAAGGATCAATAGAAATACCTCAACTTGAAATCACATGGCCAAGGAAATTCACTTCCTTCAACAAAAACTCACACTTAGAAAGCTTAGCAAACAACTTCTTCTCTTTCAACACCGATAACACAATCCTCAAATGCTCAACATGATCATCTTCACTCTTAGAATAGATCAATATATCTTTGATAAACACAACCACAAACTTATCCAGATAATCATGAAAAATATTATTCCTATACTCCATGAATACACCAGGTGCATTAGTCACACCAAATGGCATAACTGAATACTCATAGTGTCCATACCTCGTTATAAAAGCAGTTTTCTGAATATCCTCTGCCTTCACACGAATCTGATGATACCCATACCTAAAATCAATTTTACTAAATGCACGAGCACCCACCAACTGATCCATCAAATCATCAATCCTCAGAAGTGGATACTTGTTCTTAATCGATACTTTGTTCAGTTGTCTATAATCAACACAAATTCTCATAAAACCTTCCTTCTTCTTAACCAATAAAACAGGTGCACCCTACGACGACACACTTGGACGAATAAACTTCTTCTTAAGAAAATCTTCAAATTGACTCTTCAACTCTTTCAACTCAGAAGCTGACATCCGATATGGAGCCATCGATACAGGACTAGTTCCAGGAACTAAATCAATCAAAAACTCAACTTCACGTTCCGGCGGAAGATCACTTACATCCTCAGGAAATACCTCTGCAAAATCACAAATTATTGGCAATTCTTCAATCGTTCTCTTCTAATGAACATCCAAAGTTGCCAAAAACATAAACAACGTCGCACCATCTTGCACACACTCATCCACTATACATACTACCAAGCTGGAAAGAAAAGTTTATCTCATCCAACACGATCCCGTCTACTATCAACAAGATATTAAGGGTGATCAGTTCCTCAATTTGTCAATAGGTAGCCGAAAACTATGATGGTAGAATAAACCATCATTACCCAACCACATCAGCGTTCCCTTTGAACTTGTGCCCAAAACCACCTAAAGCACCATAGCCAACAAAAAAGAACCTTGAGTCCACACTTCCTGCAAAACTGGGAAACAACATAGTCTCGCAACCAATTGCACTCATGCCACTCACGGAACACTGAACCAACTGTTCACGCCTGAACCATCTCAGAGAAGCATAACCTTCTCCCCCACTTATTTCAATCCCATCTCTGCAGGCAAACAGTTAGAAGCACACGGAGTACCGATAGTGTTTCACACACCTGTCGCATACCAAAGGGAATAAACTCATTAATAACCTGACCAATTGGCCGACCATTCTATGATACCACTAATGTAACACCCCTTTTCTAACCCTAAATAATAATAAACATTATTCATAGAGTATTCGTATGCATACAGTAAAAAGGGCGTCACATGTTATTTTCATTGCAATGAAAACCTAGAACACAGCATACAAACATGCACCTGATCATATCATAACACAATTTGAAACCTCATGCTTTCATAAAATATGTATAACGCACGCGGAAGAATTATAACTCAAACATTTCAATGATTATATTCCATACTATAATCATCTACCAAAATCATGATAACATATTCAATTATGCTAAACCAAATAAAAATCTAGGCAACATAGCCTTTAACAACATATCCAAATATCATATCAAATACGAAAAGATAACAATATCCAAATAATACAAAACATGAGTTCAAAAAGACCCTCCCAAGTGTTACATGATCAGGGCATTTGACTCTATACCTAAATCAAAAGGTAAACCAAAGCTCCTCGGCTAAATCCTCGGATAAGCTCACTACTCGTCAGAATCTGCGCGATGTCATGATGAACATCATTCAAACAGAAGGGTGAGAATTCAAATTATTATAGATAAAAATAATAATGGGAAATGCAAAACACAACAAGAATACATTTCACAAATTCATCACTCTTCTCAAAACGTGCATTCATATACCATGTATCAAAGTTAACATGTTTAGCTCATTCGGCCAAGTTCCATAACTCGAGTAATCATATCCAATTACCAAGACCAACCATTGTAATCCAATAAATGAAATACACTCAAGTATACAATTTCAATTCACAACAATCCACATATATGCATATCCACCAATAATCATTCCACACAATTCACACTGATACGTGCGACTCAAGTGTGACTCTATGCGATATGCATGTGGATCCCTCTGTTATCATTTTCCGAAAAACCGATTGTCATTCTCTACAGACTAGATATCCACCACAAAGCCTCAATACTTGTTAAGCTTTCAAACCCCGTACTCGTTAGATTAGGGACAAGCAAATACTCTTCGCGAGACTACGCAACATTTCCACTTTCAAAGACTCGTGCTTGTGTAAGTGTGCAACAAACAAGACTCATGCATTTAAGACGATCTCTACCTCTTAAACTACACAATCATATCTTTCCAACATTGTAACACATATAGACAACATGATTTTCAAACCACTCATCAACGCATCAATTAGTACATAGCAATTCAATCACATGCATCATGGTCATCACATCACATAATACATCCATGAATATTAGCCACAAATTCATCCATAACATACACTTTCATAATTACAAGTTATCCACATATTAACATCATAATTAATTCAATAAGTGCCAACTAATCCTATTCTATCACATAGAATATCAAATTAGCTTCCTAACGCTTCAAATGACGCATAAAAAGGAGTTACAGATCAAAAGATATAACATTTAGAAGTTTTATAAAATTTCACACGGCAAAGTACGCTCAGCGGCCTCCAAGCGCGCTAGCTAGAACAAAAAACAGAAACGTTCAACTTTCCCAGCCTCGCTTAGCGGACCAAGTTCGCTTATTGGACTCATGATTTTTCGAAATTGCTCTCAGACTTCGCTTAGCGGCCTGAGCTCACTTAGCGCGGACTCGCGAAAATGCAGAAAAATTGCAGAGAACTCAGTTCTGTGAAATGGTGATTCCACCACTCCAAATCACTTTCATACAACAAATAATAGCACATACAATCAACATTTAGCATCTATTATCAACAATCTATACTAAAAACATGTTTAATAGCACAAATCTCATGAATCTAGCATAAATCCTAACATTTTCCATATCCATGAAATTGAAAGATGAATAGATTATACACACCACATTACTCAATCATATAAACCTATATTAATTTAGATTCTAATCCTTACCTCTAGTCAATCTCCTCCTCCCTTCAAGAATATCACAATCCTCTTCTCTTCTCTCTTCTACTCTTATTTCTCTTTTTTCCCCAAAATGAAGTTATGAGACTAGCATTACTTTCCTTACTATCTTTCTCAAATCAAATGGGCTTAACCCACTAATTCATCCAATGTTATATTTATAACACTTAAGCCCAATAACATATTGTCTCATAATTCTCCTAATTACTCGAATAGCATAAAAACACACAATTAAATAAAATAAACAATTAATAAAAACACCAAATAAGCTAATTAATAAAATGGCTAATAAAATCGGGATGTTACAAAAGTCGTGACTTCCATTCTTGTAAAGCATGTTTTTTGCAGAATGTCAATGCATTGAGCCTCTTACTTGTTACCTCTGCACCAAAAGTGTTTTAAACCCAACAACCAACCATCTAATCTACATAAGAACCTCTCTAGGGCATGCTTAAAGGTTATACTTCACCACGGGAATCTCATTTTCACTACCTCATTTGAAAGCTCCAAATTTCTAACTTGTACAAACTTGTGCATTTTGAGTTCTAAGCAATTTCTGTGTCAAACAACCTTTCAAACACCTTTCATAAACCTTATAGAAGTTGTAGCAACACTCACATCACATTTGTAACAGCTTAATCATCATCTCCCATTTTCACTTTTTACCACTTGCAAGATGATCCGTGTAGGAGCATCCAGGCCATTTCCATGTGAAGTGAGCATTCAAACAACATCATCAAGGTACAAGGAAGCTGTCTAGATCATCCATTCACTTCTGAAAGTCCATTAAAACACATTTCGATCTCCACTTGCAGAGGTAACTTTTTGAAACTTGAACTCTAGCATTTGTGTATAATTTTTAATAAAACTCAATTCTATCTTATTTTGAATCATGTGAGGATCAAAACCCTTCTCTTTGTGTTCATTTATCATTTGTATATATCATTTAATTTGATTTTGAAAAATCAGGGTTCATGTAGTTTTGTGGAAAACTGTTGAGTTACAGTTTAAATAAATTCATGAATGATACATGGTTGAATTCGTTACAAAAAAGGGAACTACTTTCATATTTATAGTTTTGAAAATGTTTTGATGGAGATTGAATTTCCAGAAATCGTGTCTCAAGGAAGAAGATGAAATTGTGTCTCAAGGAAGAAGATGAAGTTCATCTTCAATTTTTCAAACTTGTTTTATATTATATTTAATAGTTTGTGTTTTAGTTAATGGATGTATGACCTCTCCAGTGGTAGCGCGCTTGCCATTAAGTCTCTCTTCCATGCCTAGGTCGCGGGTTCGAACCCTATCTTTTGCTATTTTGTGATTTATTTTGGGTTTTACACATTTCTAAACAAATGATATATTTATTGAACTGAGTCCATATTTTTAACATACTAGGTGCGTCGGCCCAGTGATTATTGTTTTGAACTATGAGTGAAAGGGTGTGGGTTCTACACTCCCCAAGGCCAAAACTATATTTTTATCACTAGTTTTATTTAGTAACTTTGATAATTTATTTAAAATACCAAATCAACCTATTTTTAATTGATTTTTTGTACACTCCCTATTTATGGGACATACTTTGTAAATATATTTTCAAAAGTCCAAAAATATTTTATTTTGATCCTTTTTTAATCAACTCAAAAGATGATATTTTAATACCTTTCAAAAATGATTTTCTAAAAGATATTTCTAAATAATCTTTTGTCCATTGATTTGTATATATCTTATGAACCAATTAGGGTGAGCTTACCTTAGAGATTCTAACATGTTCCCTTAGTTTATTCATCTAGGGTTTTGTATATTTAACTTTTAAATGATTAGGTTTAGGTGTACATAAAAAAATTACTAAAACCCTAATCCATGATCCCTTGATCTTTTGATCCCAAAACAAATACCTTATGTTAATATAACTTGTTTCTATGATCTCTCCTTGTTTATATAATTGTACATATACTTGTTGATTTACATCCTTGTACATTTATACTTTGGTTATGTTATTATCTTTGTATATATACATTGTTGAACTAACCCCACATGCATGAGATATTTATCCATCCATCATACATCATATTCATACATACATGATATGATCTTGAGGTACGTTATCTTTTTTATTCATAACCTTTTATACTTAAGTTTATACATTGATACCTTTGTTTATACTCACACTTTGATTGTATCTATGATACACCTAACATGTATCACACACCACTTGAGATCATTAACCCTAATGCTTGCTTGAGATGTATGATTTCTCATTGTTGCAAATACCTTCCCCTTGCATAACCAACCCCCTGAACCATAGATCTCTAATAAGTTTATTAGTTTTGATTTTAAAAATTTCTTTGGGTTTTATTTCGCTCTTTTTCCTATTTCCTTTGGAAACGATAAAGCGCGGTGGCGACTCTACTAAAAATATATGAGCTAAGTCAATCCAATGGCTCTAGTCTCAAAATTTCACCACTGCAATTAGAAAGATTAATGTCATGTGTAGAACTTTTATGTGGACTGGGGGTAATGAGAAGAAAAGGATACCTCTCATCGCTTGGAAGAATGTCTGCACCCCTAAAAACAAAAAGAGCTATGAACATTATCTCTCTCGATGAAAGGAATAGTGCAAACACTACTAGAAAATTCTCTTTTAGTGATCGATTTTGTGACCAAAATATTTTGGTCACTATAGCAAGCGAATTGGCCACCAAAATTTATTATTCAAGAGTAGAGTTTAAGAGGTCTCTAAATCGATCACTAAAATAAACCAGCCACCGATTTAGCGACTGGAATTTTGTGATCGCCTATTCGGTCACGAAAAAACGTTTTTTAATAAAATTTAATTTATCATAAAAAAATCATAGACCAAAATTTTGATCACAAATATTTTTTTGTTTTCTATTTCCTATTTTTAATCTTCTTTATTATGTTACTATTCCCTTCCAATTTTTTTAATATTTTAACTCTCTTTTAATTTTTTGTAAAATTTTCACCTTTTTATTGTTTTAACAAATAAAAGATATCTTTATATAAAAAATAATGTCATTTTATATTTTATATTTGCATAAAACTAAATTTTATTTTCATTAAACAATATTTATGTGTGCATAATGAATTTGTATAATAAAATCAAATTTATATAGTGATTTTTTAAATTTTATTTAGAAATTTTTATTTCTTTCGTATATGTATATATGTTTAAATATAGAATATAACAAAAGATACTAAGTGGTCTAGTTGTAAGGACTTATGAAACTTTGTGGAGGAAACAAGTTCAAATCTTAGGTTTTGACAACTTTTAATTTTATTTTAAAAAAAAACACTAAAATCGATCATTAAAATCAGTCCATAAATTCAATCAGCAATTCAGTCGCTCAATTTCGGTGACTAAATTCGTCACGAAAGCTTAGCGACTAATACTTTTTCAACCGAAGAGGGATGGTTGTTAAATCGGTCACAAAACATTTTAGTGACCGATTTTAAAGTTTTTTCGATCTCTAATTCGGTCACTAAAAACAAATTTTCTAATAGTAAAACTTGATCAAATTACTCTAGAATCTCAATGGAATTGTTGACAACCTTTGTATAAAATAGGTACACAGTTACTATATAAAAAAGGCGCAGTTGATGACAATGGAAATTAAAGATATTTGTTCTTGAATTCTTAAGTGTATTTTGAAGTAGAGGGAAAAATTATTAATTTGCAGAGTTAGAACACTATGTTACAACAAAGAGAATTTGGTACTAGAAGTGTGTAATTGGATTTAAACACCAGAGGGCATAAAGTTCCTTGGAGGAAGCTTTTTTATAGCAACATGGTCCGACCTCGTGCTCAATTTACCCTTTGGATGACATGTCATCGTAGGTTAGCAACTAAACCAAGATTGTTTAAATCTGGGTTAATGAACAGTATTTGTTGTTGTTTCTACTCTAAACCAGAAAAAATATAGTACCTGTTCTTTGGGTGTGTGGAACTTAAAATGATTTGGCAATATGTCCTTGGGTGGATGAAGATTTATCATGATCCATATGAGTAGAATGAGGAACTTTATTGGATCGCTAAGCATAGCACATGCAAAGGATGGAAAAATAAAGTTTTACAAACGGCCACTACAAAATGTGTGTACGAGATTTGGAGATACTGTAATGATAAGATTGTTGGAGAGAAATTAAATAATACTAATATTGAGGGGAAATTGTATATATGATAGTGTATAGAGGTTGGAACTATCCCAAAATTAAGGAGCATATTGCTAGATTAATGATGTCTAAATTAAGGATGTTTGACTTTGTTGGTTTTGTTGGTGGATTTGGGCTGGATTGGGTGCGATCGCCTTGTACATTCATAATTGTTTTGAATTTTATAATATATATTAAAAAAAATTAATAAAATTAATAAAAAATTTAAAATAAAAGAAAATATCAATTATTTAACAAAGTTACAATAGTCAAATATTTTATAAAAAATTGTACAATTGATTTATTTTGATAGAAAAGTAGTTTTGAACCTAATTTTGCATTCTTTAATTGTTAATCCATTACGATGCCATGAATCTTATATTTTTAAAGTTTTGTGTATGCTAGCTTACATATGATGGCATCTTAGATTTTTAAAGTTTTGCGTATGCTAGCTTACGTATGATATCCATTCACATGCATAATGATTCATATCACACACATACTCATTTATGAGTCTTATGCACATGCTACTATTGTGAAATGGCTTGTTTCTTGCATTCTAAGATACTCTTGAAATACTTCCTTACAAGATCTTGAGGGGTTAAAACTATGATTTTGAGCATGGTACAAAGCTCTTGAAACACAACAATTTTAAGAGGTTTAGTAAGTGTATCAAAAACTTGCAAAGAACTTGGAACATCTTGAATCTTTATGTGTTTAGAGATAACATGTTCACATACGAAATGAATGTCCAGCTCAATATGCTTGGTGCATGCATGAAGAATGGGATTATGTCATAAAATAATAGCTTGGATATTTCCACACAAGAGTCTATGAGGAAGGAATGAAACTACAAGTTCGGTGAGGAGTGATTCCAACCATAGAAAGTCACACATCATGTGTGCCAATGTATGATATTCAATCTCCGTACTCAATATGGAAACAATGGTTTGTTTCTTGGATCTCCATGAGACAAGATTTGGGCTAACAAAGATACAATATCCTAAGGTAGAGCAACGCATCTGGACCATTTATCCATTATGAATCACTATAGGCATGTAGGGAGAATTTGCATGATGAAGGAGCGGGGGGCCAAGAACCTTGGTTGATGATGCCACTTAGATATCTGAGGATTTGTTTGACATCTGGCCAATGAGATTCTAGAGGAGAAGTCGTGAATTGACACATTTTGTTGACACTAAAAGCAATATCTGGTCTTGTGAGAGTCACATATTGGAGTGCTGCTACAATGGACCGATACAAGTGAGGATAAGAGAGAGAGGGAGAGAGAGAGGAGAGAAAAATGATCCATGTTTACTGAGTTTGTAGTTGCTTAGCATAGGAGTAGTGATATCATTGGCGTTATACATGTTGGCTCTTGTGAGAAGATCTCAAATATATTTTATTTTGCGAGAGAAGTAGACTCCCTGTGGGTAAATGCTTGATTTTAATGCCTAGAAAGTAATCAGGAATGCTCAATTTCTTGAGAGAAAACTTCCCATGAAGGGAATCTGTGAACTTGTGAACCAAAGTAGAAGAGGAACTTGCGATTAGAATATCATCTACATATACCAATGCATAAAGCGTGACACCTTGATGAGAGTAGATGAAGAAGGAGTGATCACATTTGCTATGAGTAAAGAAAAAATGAACTAGTGCTTGAGTTAACTTCTCATATCAGGCCCTTGTTAGGTCATCAATTTGGGGGTCAACACGAGGAATCATTTTTTTACATTGGAATCTTTCTTTATGAGCAACACACCTTGTAAGAGATACACCACATATTCACCAAAAAAACCCTTAAGGTGACAGGTGTATGGGCTCTCTCACTTATAAAGTGATCAATCTCCACCTTTCTAATTATTGTGGGGCTCCCCCACACTTATTTCTCAATACTCACACTTGTTATTCTCAACAGTCCCCCTCAAGTGTGAGTCAATCAACAATGCTTCCCCTCAAGCGGAAACTCTTTCATCCACATACACTTGTACCACCGTTGACACTTTTTCAACAAGACATCCCTCCTACGTACCCATCACCATGTGGGGAGGACTTTTGATAAAAGTAAGTCATTCCTTCACTCACACTTGTTATTCTCAACAACCGTAAAGGTATGCATGGGACTGTATAAAACTTTGTGTAGTTTGAAATCAAGTGAAGGATATTTCTTCTCAAAGCCATGGGGTTGAGAAATATACACTTCCTCGTGTAATGAACCATTCGGGAATGCATTATTGATATCAAATTATTATAGTTCTCATATGTTTGTGAGATCTTGATGTAGAATCACATAAATAGTAGTTGGATTGACTACAAGAGAGAACATCTCATTAAAATCAAAGCCAAATTGTTGATGATACCCTTTTGCAACAATCCTCCCTTTGTATTTATTCACATTTCCATTAGAATTCTCTTTCACTTTAAACACCCACTTGCATCCCACATATTGTTTATGAGGTGGAAGAGTGGTCATTGTCAATGTGTGGTTAGCGAAGTGTGTATTATATTCACGTTGCATAGCCTAAAGCCATGTTGGTTGAGAAAGAGTTTGTTTCATAAATTATGGTTCTACATATGTAACAAGGGCCTTAGGTTTTGAGTGACCTACTTTGGCCCTAGTTAGCATTGAATGTTCATTGAACTGAAGAACATAACTTAAAGTAGGGTAAGAGCTATGTATTGAAATTTTGTTCTCCTTCTAGAAAGATGTCAAACATAATGTGTCGTACAGTGTGTGGGAAAAGATTAGTTGTGGATTATCATGAGGGGGAATCATTCACATTGGATCAAATACTTACCTAAAGATCAAAGACTCACCCAAACAAGTGAGAAAGAGACCACATATTCACCCAAAACCTTAAGGTGATAGATGTATGAGTCTTCTCACTTATAAAATGTTCAACCTCCACTTTTCCAAGCAATGAGGAACTTAGAACTCACATTTGTTTCTCAACACAACTCACACTATTTCTCAATAATCTCCCCCTCAACTGTGAGTCCATCCACTGTGCTCCCTCTCAAGCGAAGGACTGAGCCTCCCAAAATTTAGACCCAATGCGCATGGAAACCCTCTGCTCCAAAGTAAAGTATACACGAATAATAATGCGAAATCAAATGATATGATTAAGTTAAATTCTTATCTACCTAATTCAAAAAATTAGCTAAAGTTATATCCAATATAAAATGCTACAAAAACAACAAACACTTGTATTATTTAATAAATAATATAATATAATTAATTGAAGATATATTATCCAACTTTTTATAATGGATAAAGTGGTCCCCTATGATTAATATAGCACCAAAGTCTTGTGATAATATTATTAAGAGAGAAATGTAAAGACACGCTCTTTTCAACACTCTCAAACACTATCTTTTTTATTGGTTGAAACATGTGTGAGTCTTACCACTTGATGTAAGACCTATTTCTAAAGTGAGAGACTCACACATATTCCAACCAATAAAAAATTGAATGGTCAAAAGAGTGTTGAAAAGAGAGTGTTGCTAACACTTCTCTTATCACAATGCATTATTGAAGGTGTTTCATAATTTATGACTTCTTAACAAAGATTCCTCAAAAACCTAGTATATCGGAAATTAATTTTGACCATACAAGTAAAACAAGGAGGGCATTGACGATTGCAGAACAAAGATTCCAAATAGACCCAACAAATAGGGTTTATGTAGAAAAGAGTTCCATAAATCAAAAACATTATCATGTAACAGATGTCAATAAATACTGATATATTAGAAGTTATAGTAATAGGGAGGAAAATGTTCCCCTGCTTAAATAGTACTTAAATAAAAAGAAAAACTAAAGCTAATAGGTTTATTTTTTTGAAGAAACGAAAAATATTATATTATAAATCTAGCACACGGCATGCTAGTAGTTCAAGAATGACAATACAGGGTAAAACCTGCTAAAGACATGCACCAATACTAAATTCAGAATACACCAACTCTAAAACAAAAAATATTATATTATAAATCTAGCACAAGACATGCTAGTAGTTCAAGAATGACAATACAGGGTAAAACCTGCTAAAGACAAGCACTGATACTAAATTCATTAATTCAGAATACACCAACTCTAAAACGTATGGAAGCACCCTAAAGCTAGAAAAAAAGCTCCTTCACAAAGCACATGGCTGTAACAAGATTTATTTCAGCAGTATCAAAGCTTGAGCAGCAGAAACTAGTAAGCAAAATCGAATCACCACTTCAAAAAGCCACTGTAAATTTGCTATTGAGTTATGTTGTGAGACCCGACAAATTAAAATTTTCAGCATAGATCACCACCTCTAAAACCCAAATGCGGCAACCTATTTTGCAAGACAACCAAACTGATGAAACTCCTCGCAAGAAAAGTCAGAATGCCTCAACACTGAATAGCTGCAGCGAAATCAGAAAAATAGGATAGCCGATATAGACTCCCATCAGACGGCAAGCAAAAGTAAGCCGAACACCTACAAGAACTCTCGGACTTGAAAGACGAGACCACTCCAGTTCTGAATTAGAAGGACAAACACCTTTAAACTTAATCGAACTAACGAGAGAAAAATACGACAAAACTTATTTGCAAGCATCGAAGCTGGATTGTAGTGGCCATACAACTACAGCTAGATAAAGTGACAAATAAATGCATCATCTAGAACCACCATAACAAAACCCAAGGAGTCACATACTAGCCAATGACGCCAAGAGAAGGATATCAAAAGTGGTCCAAAGGATTTGAAATCCATTGGATTAAGGGATAACTAAAGCCTTTAACCTTAGCCTTTATCCATTTCCAGGATAACACTTGAATTTCGTCGATCGAATCATCAGATGGTACACTAGAGTTTCAATCTTTTCGTTGTGTCTCTTCCAAACAGACCAGATGCAAGCAAACCAGATAACTGAGAATCTGTTGTCCCTCACTCTACCCCTGCCTAACAGTCTGGTAAATTGATCTAAATGGGCTATAACAGTGTTATGCAGAGCACTTGAAATATTTAGCCAAGAAAGAATTTTCTGCCACACAGCGGAGTAAGTTGGACAGACAAAAAAAAAGGTGACATGAGCTTTCATCCATTCCACATTCTATCGGGCATTCGGAGTGAGACTCACCCAATATCCCTCTTTTAATGAGGTTATCCTTCGAGGGATGCTATCCTGAAAAATTCTCCAAGCCAACACTGCGACCTTAGATGGAACCAGCTTGATCCATGCAATAGCATGTGACCTATGGTTTTCCGAGGATACACCTTCCAAAATGAAATCATAAGCTTATTTAACCGAATATATGCTTCTACCCTAGAACCAATTGATTTCTCCGTTCCTAACTTCAGATTATAACTTCCTAGAGAACCAATTGGCATTAAAACCACACAATCCATTCTCAATTTTTTGGAGGTCTTTCCACCATTTTGAGTGGGCTTTACCATCCCTATTAATACCACCATTACAAACACCATATTTACTCTCTAATACAATATACTAGAGGGTGTATTTTTCCATACGCATCCTTTACTCCCATTTCCCTAACAAGGCTAAATTGAAGGCCTTCAGGTTTTTGATTCCAAGGGCCCAATCTTCCTTTTTGCGACAAACTTTTTCCCACCAGACCCAGTTAACTTTCCTAGCATCCAAGTCCCCACCCTATAAGAAACTTTTGAAGAGAGATTCGAGTTTAGAGATTATACCTGACGGAGCTTTAAAAAGAGAAAGTAGACTGGTAAAGTGCTTGTGATTCCACCCAAACAACCTGCTTCTAACCGTGTCCAGAACCGGTTTCCAAGAATCTGCCATACGTGGATCTCCTCTAATCAGTAATCCCAAATATTTGAAAGGCAATGCTCCAATTCTACAACCCAATATCGAAGTTGCTTCGTCCAACCAGGATTGGGGTATGTTAATGCCTACCAGAAGGCTCTTGTGAAAGTTTATCTTTAGGCCGGAAACCATTTCGAAGAGTTGTAGAGATGCTTTAATGACCCAAATGTTTTTCCAACTTTTTACACCGACAATGATTATGTCATTTGCATACTGTAAGTGTGAGACTAGTTTTCCAGTAGATCCGAAATGATAGCCTTCAAAAAGGTTACGTTGAACCGCTTTTGACAAAAGCAAGTAAAGGCCTTCAGCCGCCGTTAGAAATAGGAAAGGAGATTGCGAATCACCTTGTCTGGGGCCTCTTTCCATTCTAAACTCTTTTGTTGGACTTTCGTTCACCAAAACCGATATAGTTGAGCTTGAGAGGCATGCAGAAATCCAATTTCTCCATTTTCTATGGAAGCCCATTTTTTCCAAGGAGTGATCGAGATACTTCCATTCTACTAAATCAAACGCCTTCACAAAATCAACTTTGAACATTAAAGTTTCAATTTTCTTTCTTTTAGCTTCGCCCACTAGTTCGTTGGCGATTAGAATGCTATCTATCATTTTCCTATCTTCCAGGAACTCACTTTGAGGTGAAGAAATGACCTTATGTAACACACTTTTTTATTCTGTTGGCCAAGATCTTAGATAGCACTTTAATCGTGCACCCAAAGAGAGCAATCAGCCGAAAATCATTCATTCCAACCGGGTTATCATGTTTCGAAACTAAAACAATGAAAGCATTGTTGGCTCCGCAGATGATTTTCCCGTTGGCATAGAATTTAGCTAGGAATCTGATGAAGTCTCCTTTGATTGTTTCCTAGAATTCTTTGATGAAGCCAAAATTTACACCATATCGCCCTGGGCTCTTCGAGCTCTCGCAATCCCATACCGCTTTTTTGATCTCTTCTTCTGTAAATTCAGCAATCAATCTATTGTTATCCTCTGCTCCAATTTGATTGAATTCAGATAATTGGAAGTGTGGCCTTGAATTATTGACCGACCTAAACCAATCTTTGAAGTGCTAAAAAATTTCAAATTTGATCTCTTCTACCCCAGTCAGTTTGGTTCCATTAACTTCTATACACCTTATTTCATTCACCCTCCTTCCATTAAGTACACACCGATGGAAAAATTTGGAGTTAGCATCCTCTTCTTTTAACCATTTTACCGGTGACTTTTGATACATAATGCTTCTATTCAGTTTAGAGATACTGAATAGTTGGGATGTAACTTCTCTTTTATGAAGAACTTCAGATTTCGCGAGCATCATGTCTTCCCCGATCTTTTCCAACTCGTTAAGCTCCTTTTTTAACTATTCGCTTCTTCCAATAAATTAGTCTCATGTTAAGTGTGTCATTCCTTTAGATGTTGTTTGATTAACTTCAGCTTTTCTTTGAGAACGAATCTGCCTCATCCTTGAATATTGAAGCTCTTCCATTTGTTTTTGACGAACCTATGATACCCTTCCATTTCGTTCCAACATTTGAGCATTTTGAATGGCTTTGGTCCCCAATTTAAAATCTCGTCTCTCAGTAAAATGGGACAATGGCCAGAGAGTCCCTTGTCAAGACTCCATTATGAGCAACTTGGCCCATGAGAACACAAATCTTCATATAAGAGGAAACAATCTATACGACTCATTGAGGAACCATCGAGGTTCGACCACGTGAACCTCCTCCCAATTAGCGGAAGGTCAATCAAATTTGACTCGGAGATGAAGGAATCAAATTTCATCTCTGAGGTTCCTCAACCCAGAATCGAACCAACCCAACACCCACTACGGAAGCTAAAATCAGAACTAAAAAGAGAACCATGCACACATATGCGTAGTAAACTATGAAGCATATGAAAATGTTCCTCTATTTAAAGAGAAAGAAAAACTATGAAAATGTTCCTCTATTTAAAGAGAAAGAAAAACTAAAGCTATTAGGTTTATGCATAGTAAACTATGAAGCATGGACTCCAACACGGACACCGCAACACGATCCAGACACTTTAACACTAATAATATCAAAGAAATAGGACACTGACACCGTTATATATACAACAGTATTTAAACTTCAATTATCTATCTATTACTAAAAGTATTAAAAATTCTCTTGTAAAAATTAATGACTTTAATTTTTTGACTTCAATTTTTTATTGATAATATTGATTCAATACAAATTTTGTCTAAATTGTTCGACATGTGTTGTATGAGTGTCATACGAATGTCTGACACCAATTTAAAGAGTATCGATACGATTAAAAAAAATTATTGAGAAACACTTGTTTCATGTGTTGTATGAGTGTCATACGAATGTCTGACACCAATTTAAAGAGTATCGATACGATTAAAAAAAATTATTGAGAAACACTTGTTTAAGACTGTTTCGACACGTGTTGTACGAGTGTTTCGACACGTGTTGTACGAGTGTCATAAGTGTTGTACGAGTGTCATAAGTGTCGGACGCCAACGCGCGACACGCATACTCATAAAGATGTATGTGCTTTATAGGTAGTAAACCCCTGATTAATATTACAAATTGCTATTACACTTTAATATTATAAGAATTAAACTTTTAGCTTTTCAGATCAAAACAACAAATAGATAAAGCAAAATGAAAAACATTTGACATAGACAAAAAACTTTCAATTACACAAAGCCTCACGCCAACACTGTAAACATTATCATACTTAAAGTGTCATACATTACTTTACTAAGTATTTACCATAGTAAGATGCAGTCAGATCTATGATCTAACCCAAGTTCATAGAAATTCTTATGTCAACCATTTCCTGAGTAACTAAAACATACTCTCTAATCAATGCATACTGATTCAGAATCCTCAACATCATCTTCCACATCAACACTAGTTACATCTTCTCTAGTAGCAGACATGCTAATGCTTGAAGCTGATGAGCCAACTGTTTCTTCCAAACCAACACCACCATGTGTCAGTATAGTCTTTCTCTTACTTCTGCTAAGTCTCAATTTCCTCAACAACTCAGAAACATCACTCTCATCTCCTAACAACTCTCCGTCTTGTAACTCTTTAAGTTCTTCACTTGTTACATTTTCACTCACCCTTTGACTACTAAAAGACTCTGGTGTGACTAAAAAGATGAGTGGCCTATACCAACATAAGAGAAACATGAGTAGCAAAACGTACACATACAATGAAACCCAAACATAGAAAGTCCACTTCCAACTCCTGATTAACTCTTTTGTCCAAGGTAGGTGAGAGTTAAGAACAATTTCAGCTTCGTATAGCTGTGGAAGAGATGAACTTCCTGCTCTTGGATGTAGGGTTAATCTTATAGCATTGGTTCTTTGATTCATTTCCTTGTGCCTCAGTATTTCTACATTGATTTTCTGTGTTTCAGCTGAGATTCCTAGTACCAAAGGCACACCCATCATAACTGTCCTCGCGAGGCGAATCGGTGAGCTTCGGAACCGCAACATGCATGGCTGGCTTGATTTTGCTATCACATTTCCATTTACTGATAGAAGTTCTGCTGTCAACTGCAAAACATAGATTATTATCTCCCGAAAAATGAAACCACATCACAGTTCACTGCACATGTGTAATTCAATGAAATTTGAGACAAAAAGACATACCTGAAACACTCCAAGCTCTCGGTTGAAGTCAGATTCAGGCATCAAGAGTGACAAAGAGACACTAAATGTGTGACCAACTGGAACACGTCTATGCTTTTTCATAATATACCCACCAGTAGCACTAACTCCACCACCACTGAATGAAAAAACAGCTGAAGGGTGAGTTTCAGTGTAATCAAAATGCAAACTTTCATGAACAATCACAGGTTCCTCAACCCAAAACCGAACCAACCCAACACCCAATACAGAAGCTAAAATCAGAACTAAAAAGAGAACCATGCACACATATGCAGCACTCAGAAAACATAGCCCCAGTTTCTTCAACAATACTATGCTACCATAAGCTATTTGCGAAGGAGTGTTGTCTTCGGTTTCCTGGCCATGGTGGTAAGATTCAGATGTAACTGTTAAAAGAGAGTAGAAAGGGGAAAAGAGAGAGGCCATGCTGTTGTAGATTTAGTTTGGTGGTGTAGGCAAAACAAAGGAGTGCTTTTGATTTTCGTCCAAGGAGATGGATAGTGAAGGAGAAAGGAGAGGCATGAGACAGATGTTGTTGCATGCTGTGCATAACACAAACGTGTCATTTGCTTCAGAACAAGACCATAACGCCGTGGCAATATGCATGACAAGGAGAAACATGTTGATGTAATCGCATCATCTTTCTATCTTAGTTGAGTACTTTATGCAGATAATTAATCTTACCACCCCTGATCATACATGTCATCCTCCCAATTTTTTTTATTTCGGTACATTTTATCAAATTTTCAGTCTGAAGAAATTTTTGGTAGCATATTTGAAATTTCTGATATATCGGAAATTTTAAATATTTGGTATGTTTTAATATTAGGTTTTTTTCTGATATTTTTAGAGAGCCCGATTGCATCGACACATATGTGTGGTCTAGAATGCATCACCGACTCTATTGGTGGTCTGTCTCGCAATAGAACTATCTTTGTCTCTGGTCCTCACTACAAAATTTAAAAATATAAGGAAAATAGACTCTTTTTTTTTTTAACTTGAATATCGGAAATTTCGAAATTTCCGGTATGATAATACGCACCGAAAATTTCAAAAATTTCGATAATATTGATAAATAAAAACACCAGGAATTTTGAAATTTCCAGTAATAAATACCAGAAATTTTGAAATTTTGAGTACAATATACCAGAAATTTCACAAAATATACCGTAAATCTTGTTTTCGTCAAATTTCCGGCACGCTTTCGAAATTTCCGGTATCGTCATAGAATTTGAAAAATCTGGTTCTTCCCATAAATATGTGAAAATGTGATAATAAAAATTGGTTGGACAATTTGGTCTTTTCATAGGTTTGGGGGGTACCATGTATAATTTGGGGGGGTGACAAGATAAATTCTCCTTTATGCCGGATACACCAAAGTTGCCATTTTCTATGGGCTTCAATTTGGAGTTTTGGGCTTTTCGGCTTTCTTAGTATATTATGAGAAATTCTTTATGCATCCATACACCTTCTTAGGGACCTCTAATGAAAACCTCAAAATACTCTATATACTTTAGATATGCACTTGCGAGGCACATTTTCTCTAAAAAAATGGTGATTTTGGAAATGCATATGCGAAGTCAACTTTTTTTATAAAAAAAGACGCCTTCGCAAGTGCATATCCGAAATAATTTGTGTTATTTCAGAAAACGCAAACAGACACCCCCCCCCCCCCCCCACACACACACTCTTTGCATTCTCTTTAAACACCAAATACTCCCTACAACAACAAAAACCCATTTTTAGAAGAAGTTCCATTGAAGATTCACTCCAAAAGTACCATTCAAGCATTCTCAAGATCATTCCAACTTCAACTCAAAACCAAAAAATTTGTAAGTTTTCAATACTCATTATCTCAAGCTCAAAGTTGTTATTAGGGTTGTTAGAATTTAGAACAATGTGTAGGTTGATGTTATTGTAGTTCAACGTTAGTGTTTGAATGTTAAAAATTGGATTTTGAATGAGTTAGGGCAAGAAGTGGATGCTTGGAAAAATGGTTGCTCGCAGGTTATTTCGCAAGTACATATCCGAAATTCCCCTAAACTAGTTTCGGATATGCACTTGCGAAATCTTCCCAAATTTTTTTTTTCAAATATTTTTCATTCTATGGATGTTAGATCATTCTCTTACTTTAACTGTTACTAACCAGTCACATTTTTCAAGAAAATGGCTGACAACTAGGCACCGACCGATCGACTACGTCAGGGGAGGCCAAGCCAGATAGCCTCTACTCGGCGCGAGAGAGCCACAAACCAAGGTTTGACTCATGGATGGGGTCGAGTCCGTCAGGAGAAAACGTCAGAGAATATGGAAATAGTGTGTAAACATGTTCAAAATAGGGGCGGAGACCGTATTATTGAATTGTCACTCGGTGTTGGTTTGACCTTTTCAAGAGCACCCTTTGTTTTTACCGGTTGCAAGGGTGGTTTCAAATTTGTAGTTTATGGATAGAAAATCTTCTTTAATTGCTCTTTGATGTGGAGTTTCATATTGTCATCGAGTTTCAAAAATCTCTCTTGAATCACTTCCCATTTGGTAAAGATAAATATATCCAATTTATCGTCCTTCATCACACCATCATCGTTAAACCAGAGCCTTTTTCAAGGTGTAAATCTCATTCGTTCGTATAGGGCTATCAAATTCACCTACTTTAAAATTAAACAAGAAAACCATACTTTAAGCTATTTGAACCTATTTTCTCAACTCGTTTTGCTTTAGGATAAATAAAATTTAATCCCGCCCGAGATATATTACCCACCAACTGTGAATAATTATTGTTATCGAGTTCTAACATTGTGATTGTGTGACCAAATGATGTTTGTATCTCGTTATTTGTCGAGTAAGATGGCAAAGCTACTGATGGATCTCCTTGTGGTTTGGCAAGTAGCCCAATCACTATCTGCAAAACCAGAAAGAGAAACAACAGTAGTAGCTAGATAAAATAGGCCCTGAGCCGAGCAAGATTTTAAATATTGTAAAATATTGAAAATGAGTGACAGTAGGATAACAAGAAAATTCGTCATCACAAGATTTGGTAAACAAAGAATAATCAGCATTTGAGTGACTATAACCAAGAGATATTAAGGAGTCGAACAATTAGGAATACCACTACCTATAGGTCTTCTTAAGGCCATAATGAATTTTTATTAAGTTTAAAAACCTTAGTGTTTGAGGATGAATGAGGAAGATCATAGCCTTTGGGAATTGACATATAAACTTTCTCATGTAGATCTCCATGAAGGAAAGCATTATTAACATCTAGGTTTTATAGATGCCAATTTTTAATAGAAGCTAAGACAAAGAGAGTTCTTACAGTGGTTAATTTAGCAACCAGAGAAAAGGTGTCAAACTAATCAACACTTTCTAATTAAGTGTAGCCCTTTGCTACAAGTCTAGCCTTGTACCTTCCAATAGTATCATTTGCAAGATATTTTATTTTGTAGACCCATTTACATCTTATATGGGTATTATTATGAGGTAGGTTAACAATGGTCCAAATGTTAGTGTGCTTAAGAACTTAAAGTTCCGATTTCATGGCTTTGAGCCAGCAAGTATGCTTACTAGATTTGGAGAAGGTGGTAGGTTCTATAGTGGAGGAAAGAGAGAGGATGAAGTTTTTATAATTTATGTTCTAGTTTTCATAGGAGATGACAAAGGAGAGAGGAAAGGGTATTGTAAAGGGATAAGGATGTGGAAGAGGTTTACGATAATTAGTGAGATATGAGAGCTTTTGCGTAGTTTAGTGAATTTTATAATGATGGGAGGATTATAGATTGGATAAGGGTTGTTATTTGGGTTGATATAAGGAGGATAAGGGTGAGTAATGGGAGGAAGAGAGGTGGGTGAAAGTGCAGGATTAGGAATAGTTGAGGAGATTTGAGGTATAAGGGTTCTGTGAGTAGTGGGGATAGGTTCAAGGTCAGTGGGATCATGATTGAGGGTAGGAATGGGTGGGAGAGAATGGTGATCATGGGTAGTAAGAAAGGGAAAACAAGATTCATAAAAGGTAACATAGAGATCTCCTTGTCTGTTAGCTAAACCAATCAGTGTCGTGGAATTTTTCTACAAAATTAGACATTGTTGATGTTGCGTCAACAAGAGCATAAGTGGTAATGTTGTTGATGAAGGGTTTTGGGTTCTTGTAGTGATAACCTGGTGGATAGCCATGCTTCATTAAAAAAGTATCCACAGTATGATTAGTATGCCTGCATTAAGTGCAAACACGTTGTGAAAAAGATCCATGATCCATATTAGAGCGACCACAACCACTAGAGAAGTTTGTGCCACGAGCTCCCCCATAAATGGAGGTTGGTTTGAAATGCATAGTCATTAACGAGTTATCAAAAATAGTATGAGTTATTAATCGGCGTTCCTGGCCTAGAACCATGGAAAAGGTCTTGTCCAATGAGGAAAGGAGGTAGAACAATAATATTTAAGACTGAACTTTTGAGAGTTGCTCAGTAAAACCCTTTAGAAATTTGATTATGTGGTCCTGGTCTTTGTATTTTCGTATGCCAGAAGCAGCACCACAAGTACTAAGGATGGAACAAGTACAATCCCGGGTAGGTCAAAGTCCCAAATAGAAGTTAGCTTTGTGAAATATGTAGATACATTGAGGGTTTCTTGATAGAAATGTGTGAGATCATCTTGAATATCATAAATTTTAAAGGTATCACTTTGAGAAAACTGATTCACCAAGTTCTGCCAAACTGCATGAGCGTTATCAATCCATCAGATGGATTGAAAAATGTTCTCAAGGAAAGTTGGAGCCATGAGAAAACCATGTCGTTGCAGGGGAGCAAAGGATCGAAGAGAGTATGATCGGTAGGAGGTTTGAGGAAGGTACCATTAACGAATCGAAGTTTGTTTTTGAAGATTAAAGCAACATGCATGGTACAAGACCACGAGTTGTAGTTGGAGTGGTCGAGAATATGAGTAACACAAATAAGAGAGTGATTTTAGTTAGGATAGAGATAGTAGGGGTTTGAAGGATTAATGACGAAGTTGAAATAGGTTATTTTGGCCATGATTAGGTGAAATAAAGGAAGAGGATTAAAGTGAATTTTATGGGTGAGGAAACTGGGTATGGAAAAAGGTAGGTGGAGTTAGGGTTTGGAACGAGGATGAATATGGAAGGTTGGTTAGGGTTATGAGCAAAATTGTTGGGTTTGGTTGAAGGATATGAAGGAAGAAACAGTGAAGATTGAGATTGAAAGATGATTTTTTTTGGAAATGGAGATGAAATTGTTGAGCGAGAATTAAGATTAGCTAGGTGTGATTGAAGATGTTTGTGAGATGAGAGGAATTTTCTAGATTTGAATTTTACGAGATTCTAGAGCTTCTACATGTAACAATGGTGTTTTTGATTCCAGAGCTTTTATATTCTTTCTTCAATTTCAAACTATATGCTTCCACTTTCAGCTTCAACCTTCGTCCCTAAGTCGAGCTTCCATTTACTTTCTCGAGTACTTCTTCAACATTCCTTCCTAATTTGAGGTTTAACCTTCCACTTTAGAGATATAAGGTTCAAACCATTTTTAATTTTCTTTCACTTATTTAATAATTACTTTTTATTTAAATTTTTCAAATAAATTATTTGTATATATAAAAACGACCTGCCAAATACAATAATCCAACTGAAATATTACACATCATGTATTAATTGTCACATATTAAAAAAATATTTCACATTAACATTTTTTTATCAGACTGTGTTTTATATTTTGAAATTCATCACAATGAATTAAGCTAATTTGTAAGTTAAATGTTTTCTCAAGCATAATATGTCACATTCAACAAGAACGATCACATGAAAGGCACACAAAGGTAGTAATATGATTTTAAATTTTGAAGGCAGTAGCCTCGATATTCTCGGCGTATCGGATTTTAGTGGATTGATTATAAATGTTGATGGTGCTTGGGTTCACGGTTTTGCGCGTAATATTGGTTATTCCAACATCCTTCATGCTAAGCTGATGGAGCTATATAATTGTTTGCGTATGGCCTGAGAAATTGGCATCGAAGACCTAATGTGTTATTTTGACTTCAACTCTACTATCAAACTTATCTTAGAGTTTGTTAATGTTTGGTATCATTATGTCGTGATTCTTCATAACATTAAAGAACTTTTCTCTAGACAATGACGAGTTCAAATATTTCATACTCTTATGAAAGGAGATGTTTGTGCCGACTATCTAACATAATATTGAGCTGATAATAATGTGACGTACCGATCTTTTACATAACCTCCTATTAGAATCTTCACTCTTATACTTGGTGATGCTAATGAAACTTTATTTTATAGATGATTTTCTCTTTTATTTTTTTTCTTTTTCTTTTACCAATGAAAAAAAAAGTCTTTAAAACAAAATATTAGATTGATGAGTTCATATAAAATGGGGAATCAATCACGGGCGAAGACTTTAACTTAAAGAATATTAAAAACTGCATTTAAATTTAGAAAAGTAATACTTCATTTATTCTTTTCTTCATTCAAGTGGGGGAGGTAGAGACATTTGTGTCATTGAATGTTGATAACGTGACTAATCTCTTTCTCTCTTTCTCCTTTCCACACTCTCAAAATCTCCTCGCTCTGTCAACGCCAGGCACTTTTCCTTTTCCATTCCAATTCGCAGATCCATTTTCCCATCCTCACCGGTACATCTCTTTCTTCTCTTCATTTTCCGATTCCCATTACCTTCAAATTATCTCATAGATCTCGATCGCATGATTTTCGATTCGCAATTAATATTTACTACTTGATTTTGTTTTTCTATTCATTCATCCTTTGCTTGATTTGATTTGTAATTATAGTTCATGCTATCGGTTATTATCTTCAAATTCCTTTAATAACAGAAGTTATTAAGAAAAATCTCCAGATTAATAATTTAGATAGAAGCATGATTTTAGACAGAACATTATCGCGAAACTTGATCTATATAATCGACCCCACTTAGTGTGACAAGGCTTAGTTGTTGTTGTAACTGCTTGTGATTTTTTTTAAAATCTACACTAGATCATAATCTTCCGTTAGTCTGTTGCAGGTTTGTTGAAATAAATGGCTTTAGTCACCACTGCTGAAGTGTGTGATGCAAACCCACAGTTAATTTTAAGTGGGGAGCTTCGTGCCCTTCAGCCAATTTTCCAGATTTACGGTAGAAGACAGGTCTTTTCCGGACCGATAGTTACCTTAAAGGTGTTTGAAGACAATGTCTTAGTTCGCGAGTTTCTCGAAGAGAAAGGCAATGGAAGAGTGCTTGTTGTAGACGGTGGTGCGAGTTTGCGCTGTGCGATATTGGGTGGCAACCCTGTAGTGCAAGCACAGAACAATGGATGGGCGGGTATTATTGTGAATGGATGTATAAGAGATGTAGATGAGATCAACGGTTGTGATATTGGCGTGAGAGCTCTTGGTTCTCATCCCATGAAAGCCAATAAGAAAGGTATGGGAGAAAAACATGTTCCCATAACTATTGCCGGGACGAGGATCTCTGATGGGGAATGGCTTTACGCAGACACGGATGGAATTCTTATCTCTCGAACAGAGCTTTCTGTTTGATTCTAATTCATGTGTAACGACTATGTTTACTGGCAGGCAGGCATGTCATAGTGTAGTGCTTTCTGTATTTGTGTTTTTGATCCTTGTTTACTAGCTTCCACAAATTTGCAACGCTATTAGTCTCCATGATAATGAAACTAGATTGGATTGTTTACCCCTATACACCAACTTTATGCATATGTTTTGATGAGCTAGGGGATTGAAAAATCACGGCGAGCCATCATGATTTAGTGAAGTTACAAAGTGTAGTTTGTCAAAATTATAGTAGTTTACCGTGATTTTGTCAACCTCGTCTGATTCCATTGTGCACTTTATCTCTATTTTGAATTGCTGTCATGAGAACTTGATTGTTTTTTTTCTTTCCTCATAATTAAGTTAATGGTTGCATTTGTTACACTAAGTTTGGAGAGATCCAATTTCCAAATGCAAAATATATACGTGCCTTTTTTTGGGACAAAATACATGCCCATGTTTTGATAAACAATGGTATTGTCATTTTTTGTTTGCCATAGAACGATGTTGCTGTCTAGAAACCAAATGAATGAGGTAATGTGATTCTGCCTCTGATTCTAACTACTTTGGACATGGAAGAGGAAAGGTATCAAATGATGCTATGTGTTGTATTGTATTCTATGCATGTTAAATGTCTGGCCCATTGTAAACATTACGATTTACAGGTTAGAAAGTGAGTCACTCTAACCTAATTTTATTCACCTATCACTACTTTTGAAGGGCTGCCATTTGTTGTCGGTTGTGCAGCTGTAAAACTCCCAAACAGCTCTCGTGCCTGATTCTCATACGGTACTATTTGTTATTTTGCTTATATATATGTGGACAAGTGATAAATGATCAGTTTCTTTTCGAGTTATCCATACATAAGAAATATAAAAAGAGGTCACAATCATATTGAAGCTAGTGAAAGACTAACTGTGTGCTGAGAGTGACATGGATCAACGCTTCTTCTAATGGACACTCATTTCGTGCCATCACATGCATCAATTTCATTTCTCGTGAATTTTTTTGTCCTGTAAGCTGCATGGCTTCGCTTTTTATAAGAAATTTTCTATTAATGGTTGAAAAGGATTCACTTTGTTGGGATCCTTGATTGATGACAATGCTTCGGTTAACATGTCAAAAGTCTTTGTTAAGCTAATGACAATGAGTATAATATGTTGGGATTTGACAAGAATTGCTGTGGTTTTAGAACTGCTTCTTGAAACCTCTTTTGTTCATATGCATGAAATTGAAAAGAATAAAATACAACGGGGCAGCATGATTTCAAGATTTCTTTGGTTCTCATATGCTTTGTTTGGGAGTTTGGAGGGAAGGAATGAGAGGACTTTAAATAATAATAATAATTGAGTGAAAAAATATATATCAATTTAGATAGGAAGAGTTTTGGGGGTTTATTTTTATTTAAAAACCAAAATCCTCCTAATTTGGGAACTAAACAATTATGTTATATGAGGAGTTTGAAGGATTTTGAAGGACTTGGATAAATTGTTAAAATATAATTTATGTTGCTATAGTATTTTAAAAGTTAAAAAAAAATATTAATGATAAACACTCTTTTATCATTTTATGTAAAATCTTTATTTAAAAATATTAAATATTTTTTAAAATAATTATTTTTTTGAAATCCTCAGTTCCTTTTCCCTCCAAACTTCCAAACAAACTCATAATGTTATTACAAAGGTCCACCGTCCTCACCATTTCACAGAAATAGAACTGAACCTTAACTCTACCATCCACTTCTTTATCTTTGTTAATTCTTTGTCGACCCTCCTTATTCCACGCCCACCTTCCTTTGTCACCCACGTCCAAGCAATGAACATTCATAACACACATTAATATTCTATCTATTTATTATGGAATCTAATCCTCTTCATATTCTTTAGAATTCATTGATAAGAAAACACAGAAGAGAAAGACAACAACACAATTATGGTGAAATGATCTTTCGTTGTTGTTCACAACCTATTTGTTAAGATTCCTTAACCAGACATCTTTTGTATTGAGTATGAGAGAGACACGATTTAGCATTGTCTAATTAATTTTATTTTGATAGGAGGTTTGCACAGTACATTTTGAGGGTTTCATTGTTGCCACGACAACAAGGATGAGAGCAATGATATTTATCGTATGGTATCTCATTTTGAGACATTACATTTATGAGTGACAAGCAAAAAAGTACAATATGAAAAGCCATTGAGAACGATCGAGATTTGTCTATAGCATTAGAGGAGTCTTTAGGAGTGGTTGAGCAATGGATACATGGAAGGTGTATGAATATTCATGCCATGAGTCGATCATTTCATCATCATGATGACCTGGTTCGTGTTACTCATGTGATAAAGGAGGTCAGAAGTCACGTTGTAGGTATTGTAAAACAATGTATAGCAGACTCCGATAAACTCGATGCAAACAAAAGGCTTATTTTGGATGCAAAATTGTTAGAGAAAGTTCTCACAATAACCTATCTTCACCATGAAAAATATACCTCTTAGGTGTCGTCTTGCTTTCTCTCGAGTATTGAAAGATACTCTTTATATGGTGGTTATTAAGTTGGGATCTATATGTGCTTGGGTTCAGTTCTTACTTCTTCTTCATTGCACTTTACAAGTGGTTAAGCCTCAAAATAGGCGGGATCACAGGTCTAGGAATCGAAAGTCCTTACAACAACATTACATTTTGGAGTGGTTAGCTACTTGGAGAGACACATATGTTCTTTCCAAATTAGTTGATAGTGTCTTTGGTAGCTTTAAGAAAGATAATTTGGGTCATGGGTACTTCATATTGAGGAGAAAGATAAAAAAATGAGCTTTAACATCAAGTAATGCTCTGCATGATTGCATAGCCAATTCACAACGACTATAAAATTGTTGGGATCATCCAGAGTGGCCTCATATGATTGACATGTAATGAAGGGTTAAATGCTCATATATTTATTTATGGGTTGAGTTTATTTACGGTCTGGCAGTGAGGCTTTACCTTGGGGATTAACATATTATGTCAGCCACTGAAGTGCAACAAGCTAGCCCATTAAGGACGCTTCTTTTTGTCCTTGTGTTTCATTACTTTATTCGTCATATTAGAGAAAATTGAAAGCTTCTTCTTCATGCCTAGTATCTTGATGATGGAACCATCATAAGAGATTGAGAGGAGATTTCTAAACCTCTTAACATAATTTGGGAGATGAGTCGAGGATTAGGTCTCGAATTGAATATTCGTAAGACTAGAATCTTTTGGTCTTCGTGTGATGGTTGTAAACTTCGTAGGGAGTTTTTCCCTTCGAACATTGGGAAGACAATGTTAGGGATGGAGTTGCTATGTGAGGCTATTAATCAAGATAGAAACTTCATCAATGGGTTATCCATAAAGATTGTTGTTAGGGTTATTGGTTTAATGCATCTTCTACTCCAATTAAGGGATCCTCAAAGTGAGCGTCTTCTAATTTAATCCTACATGGGCATCACTAAACCTTTTTTTGCCTAAGAATAGGTCAACATAATCATATGGAGGAAGCAACTATTTTATTTGATAAACAGTTACAAATGACAGTTGAAGACATCTTGGTTGATAGAGGTCATTTCTTCGGGGACCTTCAATGGAGGATGACTTCTTTATCTATTAGATTTGAAGGAGTGAGTTCGTACTCGAAAGTAGAGTCTGCCTAGTACCCTTTTTGTGGCATCCAAATCCAATCTTGGGTGTTATAGGATCATGTATGAGAGATAGTGATAAATATGGTATGGATTCTAATTTCGACAAAGCTTTTTTCGCGGCGCGAAAAATACTCGAGTGCATCGCATGCTCGAAATACAACAGAGTCACCACTGAACTTTATTTATTCCAAAAGGAAAGAGAAAATATCGATAAAACCCACGAAAGAAAGGATAATATGGTCATCGTAACCAAATTAGGGTTCGGAAGTCAGTTATGCAAGGGAAAGGTATTAGCACCCTCCCATTCGTTGTACTCAACGGGACCCATTTAGTTAGTTTTGCAAATGAGAGTTAGCTTATGTTTACTTGCGTACTTATTATTATGCGAGAAAGAGAAAAGGATAATGTTTTTGGTTTTTTATTATTGGGTCTGGCAAGACTTTGGATCTTGCTCCTACGTATCTCCAGGTGTGGACGAGAACTCAAGGCTACGTAGTTCTTCGTTGAAACAACTTTTGTTTGTTGGTTGATTTTATTTATGAAAATGAGTCTAGTCGCACTTGGGCGGAAAACACTAGTTGTTTGAAAGGGATTCACATTTGGGCAAATTTGCGCTTGGGTGAAAAAAGATTATTTGATGAGTTTGAATTGTTTTTAATGGATATGACTGTCAAATTCCGAGATATTCATCTTGTATTCAAACACTTAAGGAAAGGTTGGAAATTCTTCAAGCTCGCCCGTTTAATCCTTTTGTTTGAAAAAGAGATGTAAAAGTGGCTTGACGTTGGATCAAGTATTTAATTGATTTGGATTTTTATTGTGAAAAATTATTTTTATTTATTGGAAATTGGTGAATGAGCGGTGAGTTACTTTATTGAAAAAAGGGATAATAGACATTTACCCCCTTGTCATATAGGCAAGATTCTGGTTACTCCTCTATTATTTATTTTTTTGGATTACCCCCTTGAAACATGAAAAGTTCTATGATTTACCCCCTAGGACCCCCCCCCCCCCCTGTAAAGTTGTTTTTTTTATTTACCCTCCTGGTTTTTCACTGTTTTTTACACGCTTAGGGGGGTACCCTAAAAATACAGGGGTGTAATTCAAAAAAAAAATTAATAGGGGGGTAACCTAAATCTCGCCTATATGGCAGGGGGTAAATGTCTATTATCCCTTGAAAAAATGACTTGATGTTGATCAAGTAGTTTGAATTTATTTTAAGTGAATACTTGTTTTTAAGTTTTTTTGATTTTATCAATTCCAATTAT
This sequence comes from Vicia villosa, assembly GCF_029867415.1. Lineage (NCBI taxonomy): Eukaryota > Viridiplantae > Streptophyta > Magnoliopsida > Fabales > Fabaceae > Vicia > Vicia villosa. The sequence goes on along the minus strand of NC_081185.1, from coordinate 117,064,145 downwards.
CTAACATAACTATGCATGAGAAATATCAATAAATCAAGCAAGCAAATAAAATCTAAAGATAGAAATTAACACACAAACCAAGATCCAAGCCTAAGCTAGCATAAAAGAGACAAGAGCTTAATTTTTTTAATTTAAATTAAAAAAATGAAAGTTTATTTTTTATATATTTGAAAATTATTTTGACAAGAAAAAACTAATATTATTTGAAATTATTTTTTTGAGAAAGACTTATTTTAAATTTTTTTGAGAAAGACTCACTTGTGCAAGCTCTTTTCTTCAACGACTCTTTTCTATCTCTCTATATAAAAAGCTGAAGACTTGAAGAAAGATAAACAATCCTTGACAGTCAAAAGAGTTATTACTCTGTCAAATCAAAAGCATGAGTTTAACTTAGAATTTCTTATCATTTGTATATTTTAGAAATATATAAGTCTTAAGAGTCTCTTTTAGTTGTATTCTGTTTACACCTTTGATTGTATATCAAGTGTAATATTTAAACAATCTCTTATTTGATTAAGTTATATTGTTAGAAGTCTATTGCTTGTGTGCATGAGCATATGAAGTCTCTTGCTTGTGTACTTGAGCATTATAAGTCTCTTACTTGTGTGTTTGAGCATTGAAAGTCTCTTGCTTGTATGCTTGAGCATTTGTAATCAGTTTTGGTTATAATGAAATCCCTTGGAAGTTCAAGGGGACTGGATTACTCTCGTTTTGTGAGAGGAACCAGGATAAAATTGCTTGTGTCTCTCTTTGTTTCATTTTCTATCTCAAAATTGTTTTTATCTGCTGCAAACACTTGCCTCCGTATAAGATTATAGACTTTGAGTTCAGAATCTAATAAGATATTTTTATAAAGAAAGAAAAAGCTAACACAATTCACCCATTTCTTTTGTTTTTCTCACCTTACCTGAATACCCAGACTAACCTAACGATGACTCCACGAATGCCAACACCTAGTAATCAAAATGTTAAGAAGTTTCCAAGAACTATAAGAATGTGGCTTAGCACCCACTGGGAGACTCATTTCTCCAAAGGGGGGACCCCCTGTATCCATGAAGCAAATATTAGGTTGAATCAAAAAAATTGATTCCACATTAACACAAATGAGCTGATTTTTAGCAAAATTAACACATAAGCTAAAAGAAAATTAAAAAAAAAGGAGGATAGACTTAATAACTCAAATATTTTCAATCGAGGGCTCCTCCATAATGCTTGGGTGGGACACAAACTAATAAGGACATAGAGACTCCCATATAAGATACTAGCCCGAATTAAATTGTGCCACTTATCATAAAAACCAAACTTCAATAACATATTATCATAAGCCTTCTCAAAATCCACCTTAAAAATAAGAAAATCTTTATTGGCTATCTTAGCCATATCCATAACCTCATTAACATCTACCACTCTATCCACTAAAAGTCTACCTTTATGAAAAGCAGACTGATTAAGAGAGATCAACTTGTCCATCACTGATGTAAGCCTAGCAGCTAACACTTTGGCAACCAACTTATACAACAAACCAATCAGGGAGATAGTTAAGAATTCTCGTAGATGCAAAGGATAAAACTTAAGGATCAAAGGGGTGGGAATAGGCCAGACCGACTAACAGGGGCCTATGACCTAGCCTACAAGGCCTAGGCCAGGCCAGACTTTTTTTTTAAATAGAAAAGGCCTATTTAGTTAAAAAGGCTACGCCCCAGGCCATAAAAAAGACTCTTAAGCCTATCAGGCCGGCCTATTTAAATGAATATGAATATTTTTTTATTATCATTATGTTATATTTTGTACTTTGAATTAAAATACATAAATAAAACTTAGTTATCTTGGAGAACTTATGAAAATAAGATGAAAACACCTTTTGAACAATGTCATAAGTTATAATAATCTCACAAAACATATGCTAATAAATAAGTTAAGATAAGTCAATGGAAATAAACTTTTAGTCTCATTGGTCTTTTAGTTTATTATGTTTAAACATTATTTGAATTACGTATTTACATATATCTAAAGGAAATAGGCTTTTAAGTAGGCTAATAGGCTAATCAGACATTCGAAAAGGCCAGGCTCGGGCCTAAAAATAAGCCTATGACAGGCTATAGGCCAGGCTTAGGCTTTGGTTTTTTTGGCAAGTCAGGCTTAGGCTTGGCAAAGCCTAGCTCGACCCAGCCTATTCCTACCCTAGATCAAAGTAACAAAATAAGAAATAAAACTACAACAAAGGGACGTCAGTCTATGGAACTCTTGAAACATTGACCTCAGTCAAACCTAAGAAGCTTTCAAAACCTCTTAAATAAATAAAAAGTAAACCCATCCGGATCATGACTGTTATTCACATCACTAAGAGAAATCACATGGTCTAGTTCCAAGTGAAGATAATAATAAGTAAAAGAAGAATTATCTTACATAGAAAGAGAACAAATTGCAACACTATCTAACTAGGGCCAATTTGAAAAAGATGCTCACGAAAGTTATTCAATGAGTAAGAGACTGTATCTTGTGTGATCTCATATACCCCCTCAAACTTGAAGAGCTATAATTGTATTTCCCCGACTTCTAATTTTAACACTCGTATGGAAAAAAATAGTGTTAGAATCAACTTTCATAAGCCAACATGCCCTAGACCTTTGAACCAAGAGAGAAGTTTTAACACTAAGTAATGACCTCCTAACCTAAGTTTCATCCCTAAGAAGGTTAAGAGTTATCACCTCTTACCTAAGTTCCTTTATCTTAAAGTTCAAATTATCAAAGACCTCCTTACTCCAATATTTGAGAGACCCTTTGAAAGGTTAGATATTTTACTAAGCATGAATGACACCCACCCTAAAAATGTAGCGGAGCCTTAACTATACTCAACCACCTCTAAAAAACCCACATAATACAGCCAAAGATTATCAAACATAAAGGGTTTAGGGATCCACAAATTACTGGAATAACAAAGTATAATATGATAATAGCTAAATACAATTCTGTTTAGCCCTGGTGATAAGGTTCTTCTACGGGTACCAAAGGAGACGATGACATCAGGGTTATGGGTGAAACTAGAAAGTTTGTACATAACCAAATCACTGGTAAATCGACTCTACCTGAAGCAAGCTTTGTATTCATTCAAGTTGATTGAAGACAAAGTGTTGGCTGAGCAATTGGATATGTTCAACAAGCTGATTAATGATCTTGAAAATATTGATGTGAAGATCGATGATGAAGATCAAGTGTTGTTGTTGTTGTTGTTGTGCGCTTTGCCTAGGTCACATGCTCACTTCAAAGAAACTCTCTTATATGGAAGGGAGTCCCTGACCTTCGAAGAAGTTCAATCAGCTTTGTATTCTAAGGACTTGAACGAACGAAAGGAGCAGAAATCTTTGATGGTTGGTGAAGGTTTGGCCGTTAAGGGAAAATTCTTACGAAAGGATGGTACTGACTCCAAAGTAAGGAGTGGATAATGGATTCAGGTTTCACTTGGCACGTGACTCAAAACAAAGACTTGTTCGAGGAATTATGTGATTAAGATGTGGATATGTATTGCTGGGAAACAACAAAGTTTGCAAGATTGCAGGTGTTTGATCTGTGAGATTCAAGTTCCATGATAACTCAATAAGGTTGTTGACTGAAGTCAGGTATGTTCCTAATTTGATGAGAAATTTGATTTCTTTTGGTGAATTCGACAAGAAAGGATATGTTTTCCAATGAGAGAAAAGTATCTCAAGAGTCATGAAGGGGTCGAATGAAGTCTTGAGAGGCGTGAAGAAACAAGACTTGTATACCCTTGAGGCTGAAGTTGTAAGTGGTTCGACAAATGTTGCATCCACAAAACCTTTGTTGAAGACAAAAATTTGGCACATGAGATTGGGCCATGCCAGTGAAAGGGGTCTGGTCGAATTGGGAAAACAAAATTTGTTTGGTGGAGACAAAGTCGAAAAGTTGAAGTTTTGTGAACCATGTGTACTTGGAAAATCTTGCAAAATAAAGTTCAACAAAGGCAAACAAAGAACACATGGATCCCTTGATTACATCCATGCTGATCTTCGAGGACCTGTAAGGTGTCTATCACATTCAAGAGCGAGGTATTTTCTATCCATAGTAGATGATTATTCTAGAAAATTATGGGTATTCATCCAGAAGACTAAGGATGAAACTTTTGAGAATTTCAAAAGTTGGAAGACTCTGGTCGAAAATCAAACTGACAGAAAGGTCAAGAGGTTGAGAATCGATAATGGTCTTGAATTTTGCAATGAGGCGTTCGATAGTTTTTGTGCTGTCTCTAGTATTGCAAGGCACAAAACTACTGCAGGTACTCCACAGCAAAATGGTTTTGCTGAAAGGTTTAATCGAACTATTTTGGAAGAGTTAGATGTATGTTGACTAGTGCTGGGTTAAAGAAGGTGTTTTGGGTTAAGGTTGTTTTGATAACAACATATCTTATTAACAAATGCTCTTCGACTGCATTAGATATGAAGACACCTGAAGAAATTTGGTTGGTACATCCACCAGATCTCGACAAATTGGAAGTATTTGGCTGCGTAGCCTATGCTCACATTAGGCAAGACAAGGTTGAAAAGGAAGTGCTCAAAAGGTTGAAAAGGAAGTGTTCAAAAGGTTGAAAATGAACATGACTTGGAAGACTTGGAGCACTTGAATTAAGGTGGTGTGGTAGGAGATTTTGTTATAATTCAAGTGATATAACCGGTTAACACGGGTGTGTAACCTGTGCATGTATCAAAATAAGTCAAATAAGCTGAGAAAATTGATTTTGGCGTTGGTGTAACCAGTTACGCAATCGCAGTAACCAATTACCATTGTTGAATTTTTTGAAGTTTTAACAGTTGTAACTGGATACAGGTTTTGTGTAACTGATTACAGATCCGAGAATTTTGTTTTTTAGTTATTTTGACTTGTTGCTTGTGTCTCAATCCACCTGTATTGATTGTATAAATGCTTTGGAGGCATCCTCATCATAATTAATAAAAAATATACATTTTCACTCTCAATTATATTTTCTCTCTGATTCTCGTCTATCGCTCTCAGTCCCTCACTTTCTACGCTCAAACTCTACATTTTCACCCATCAAACTCTTCATTTTCACCAATGAAACGATTATAATTTCTAACCTTTTTTAGATTGTTCCAAAAAAATTGTGTTTAAAGAAATTTGTCTTTAGACTTGGATGGATAGGGAGGCACATCATTCAAAGAAATTTCCAAATATTAGGTATAAGTATAGCTTATAAGTGTATTGGGGAGACATTCACCATATTTTCCAAATATTAGGTATAAGTGTATTCACTGTTTTATGGACCACCTCTCTCTCTCTTTAGCAGTTGCGATGAATAATGGGATCAAGTATTGTAAATTTTAAATTTTAACTTCAAAGTTAGAAGTTAGGATCTGAGAATATTAATACAACCTCTAGGTGGGAACTTGTCAAGAAATTGTTGTAGCTCACACTATTGCCCTATTTTATATAATAAGATATGTAGAGTGCATAAGACTGATTTGGTAGTTAGCCCTTTTATATACATAAAAGTTATGGAGTGTATAAGATCGATTTGGTGGTTAAGAAATGGGGATTAAGTCACACCCTTCCTTGGTTAACTTTAAAAATATTCGAGTCACGAGAAGAGAATCTTATGCATAACACATGATTTAAATAGTTTATTATTGAACATTGAGCATCCTTTTCATAACACATTATTTAAATAGTTTATTATTGAACATTTGAACGCATACCAAAATCTTAACTTTAGCAACACAACTTTCTGCTAATTATAAGATATTCACCCAGGCGTTAATGTTCTGATTATATTATTATATTATCGAATAACAGAAAGGAACAACGACAATCATACTTGACTATACTTAAGAAACTCTACTCATACAGTTCCATTTTTTATTTGCCCGTAAAATATCAACCTTTGATGGCATGCTGCAAGATCTCTGATTTTATGTTAACTTGTGAATTGTCTTCATGTCAATGACCTCCCCAAGGGTCCCTTGCTCGAGATGGTCCCACCATTTGAATAAGAAATTGTCCACAACTAGTCTGAACCAAGGGGACAGCTTCAAACCTCCCTCCCCTGCGTCAGCTTTCCTTAACAGCTCTTTCAACTGATCGCGGTTCACATATTTGATATCAGCCACTTCATCAGGATTTGGATTAACATTGACATCCCGGACAATAAACAGCAAATAATCCACTGCAATCAAGGAGAGGGGAAAAAGTCAATAATTGTGTATGTCCAAATTGGAAGAGCTATTAACTGTGCATGTTCAAACTTATATGTTTGGACAACCTAAACTACTGTGTGTGTGCATTAATTCTAGTTGGATACTTGTACAACAAAACGAGGTTGAGGTTGCAGTAAAACTTGGAATAACTTAAATTAGCTTACATTCATGCTCTCCCCATTTGCCATCAGAAGGTGCCTTGTAATGTATGCGGCCCAGGGGAGTGAACTGGTCAACTGGTACATCTTGAGCAGGAATACCGAGCTCATCCAAAAGCTTCCTCTGAGCTGCATTTCTTACTCCTGGTAATACAAGTAAAAAAAATTTAACAAGCTGCAACGACAAAGTGCATCATAGTCGTTTCTACATAAATATTTTAGAAGGTACAGAGATTATACCAAGGGCATTCTCTTCAATAAGCTCAGATTCGCGGTACAATGGATGGCTGCAGCAGGTATTTGTCCACACAAGAGGGAATGTTACCTTTGTTGCAGATCGTTGCTTCACCACAAAGAACAAAAATCTCAGTCAACAAACAGAGAAAATTGCACCGAAAAATCATGCTGAAGGGTGGGAAATAAGAAAGGCAATAGCTAAATTAAAATTTACAACAAGAAGAACAATTTGGAAAAGTGGCAATCAAATGTCACAATGTTGTTCATATTACATGTTTAAATAGTTCAATGTGCATGTCATAATGAAATTCTTAACACAATAGTATGTCTTGAATAAAACTAGTCACAAAATGATGTTACTGCTTTAATTGTCACACAATTATTTGTTTGCAGAGAATCTTCAACAAACGATTAAATTATTTCTTGATTTTCTTTTTTCTTGTATGCCTACTGAGAAATTGAGAATAAGACACCAACCCCGTAGTAAAAGGGCTGCACTGAAGTAGTTAACAGCAAATATCTGTTTCCCCTTTAAATATTGTGCACTAGGTCTTCAACCAGCCTAGTGATTTAAATGCAAAAGTGAAACTAAAAACTCTCTAATCAGTGTCCACAAAACACTATACAAATGAAAACTAGTAATATCAATAAATTTGCGGCCCAGGGATAAAGATTTACAGCGCCTAAAGCAAATCTGTTTAATGTTTAGAAAATGAATAGATTTGCATCAAAACAAGTAGTAAATATCATATAAAAAAATTAATGCATACCTGAAGAAGCAACTCATACTTTGAGTTGAACAGGAATACACTGAAAGCTCTATGCAGCCAATTTTCAGATTCAATCTTTTCCCACAAGTGGCCTGTAAAATTGTTGAAGATCAAAATTAATGAATGTAAAATGAACACACTCTATATCAAAGCACCAAAACAAAAATACCGCAAAACAATGTGAATCCTTGAATTTGCAAACTAAATCGGATTTCAAAATGGAAAATATCGACTTACAATTGTATTTAGATTCATGACCAACCGCACGGTCATTCTCATCCACTAAAATGCATCTGTAAAAGTTCAAAAAAAAAAATTACAAACTCCATGCAAAATGTTGAAACATACAAAACATAATGTTGAAACATGCAAGTGGAAGTTAGGATATCAAGCGTAAACAGATCTGGAAAATTGAAGAGAGAAAAAAATACAAACGTGTCCTTGAAATTCACAAGAAAGAAATGCCCGTCCTTGAATTTTATCAGGTTAAAACCTAATGCATATTAAATTAAATGAAGGATGAATACAAAGTTATGTACTCGATCATGATTCATGACGCTTACGAACAAGCATATGTGAGCTGAGCATACTATCACTAAAAATTTATACACTAACCTCAATATAGAAAAGTCATTTACTAGTCTAGAAATCAGATAATTTGAAAGAAAAAAAAAAACTAAACCTATGATCTAAACTCCAAAATTAACCAAAAACTGGGAAAAGTGCAATAGGGCCAAATATTTAAATGAACAAACTGAAAACTCCAATCTTCTAAATAACAGTTCTTCTTGAAACAATTCATGCTTATGAATGACATGCATGAAACAAATACCAAAAGAAGAAGCCAATTAGTCTAATTCAACCCTCCAAAGCTAATTAGTCAAGAACCCTAAGAGTTAGAATTTTTCTCCACATATTCGTCCCAGTTCTCAACATACAGCACACAAAACATGAAGCACATAGAACCTCAATAAACAAAACAGCATAATGTTAACGAAATCACAGAAAAACACAGAGTAAAATAAATGAATAATAAAATTGAAAAGGATGGAGAAACGGACTCGTCGTCGAACATGAGACGGCGCTGAACGGCGTCCATGCCAGCATCAACGGCAACTGGAGTTTCACCCATGGTGGTTGCTGTAGAGAGAGACGCGGAGAGAGGGATTTTAGGGTTGAAGAAAAGCGAAGAAAATAAACGAGATCTGGAAAAGGTAGAAGAAGAAGAAGGAGGGAAAGAATGAGGGAAGAGTCCGGTTGTAACGTTCGTTTTAAACACTTGCCGGTTAAGCATCGCGACAATTAAGGATTGTGCCGTTCTCATTTCCTCGTCAATTCGATGGTTTAATTAACTATTCTATTAGCTCAATCGAGCTGTAAGGAACGTTTTTGTTAGGTAAAAAAAACAAACATTGTACCCAAAAAAAAAAAACAAAAGAAAAAACAAACAATTTGTTTTGATTATGAAAATGTTTTTTATATATCTTTGTTAGTTAAAAATTTTAAAAAGTTTTAAAAAAAACAAATTAAACCGCCGGTTTTCTCGATTTTCACCGGTTTGATGGCATACCCGATCCGACTATTGAACCAGACCGGTTACATGGCCGGTTCCCGGTTCGACCAGTCTGACCGGCCGGTCTGGTCCGATTTTTAAAACACTGGGTAATACACATGCAGGATCAAAGTAGAAGAGGCTCACTCTGAGGATCTCTTAATTGTGATAGAAGATGCATTAACTCAACTGTCTTGGAAGCTCTCTTTATGGAGAACCCCTTGATAAAGTCTTTTCGACTAACAGCCCCTTCAAAAAACTTCATCTCAACATTAGCCTCCCAATGTCTGACGGGAACAAATCCTCACAAAGTTTACTACCATCACACGAAGGCTAAAAGATCTTTATCTTACGAATATTTAATTCAAGATCTAAACTTGGATCTGTCTCCCAAATGATGTCAAGGAATTTAGCCACCTCTTGTGAAGTCCCTGTAATGTTCTCATCATCAAGATATCAAGCATGAAGAAGTAGCTTACAATTGTCTCTAACCTGATGAATGAATGAATGAATGAGTGTAACACGAGAGCAAAAAAGAGCGGCTTTAACGGGTCACCTTGTTGCACTCTAGTGGGTGACATATTATGTTCATCCCCAAGGTACAACCTCATTGCCTGACCATAAAAAAACTCAACCCACAAAGAAATAGATTGACATCTCCCACCCACCTCGCACATTAAGGCTGATTGATCTACCATTTTAAAAGTAATCGAGAAATCTACAATGAATATAGCCAAAGAACCCTCTATGTGTCGCTTGCTTAACACCTTGTTAGTACTGTGCATAATGACCTCAACACTACCCGATACCCAAATCCCAAACTGAAAGTCGTTGAGATAATGTGCCATATCTTTACTGACCCCTTTCTTAACAACCTCGGATATTAATGGTCTCTAAATATTTCATAGCAATTGGTTGTATCCTACCGTCATACTTTAATAACAGCATCAAAGGTGTGGAGGCAACAAACTTTGTCAAACTCGTGAATACCATCTAATTTAAAAATAAAATTATAAGTGGTTTATTTCGATTTTAGATAATTAATATAAAAAAATATGATAATATTTAATTTAATATTAATATTTAAGTTGTATATTTGTTTAAAATATTAATATTATAAAAATATTGTAAAAACAATACTCTAATATGTTAGTGTAATAAATCAAAACTATAATTATTATTGTCAGATTAAATAAATAAGATAAAAAAAAAAAACATTAAAAATGATGGTTAACAGGAAGGTGGTTGGACCAAAAACATACCTATGGAAATATGAATTTTCTTAGAGACATTAAGAGAGTAATGACTAGTGTGCTGACACAATGTGAAAAACAATAGACAACTTTTCCATTACAATAGAATTGCATCAAAGTTCAACCCTAAACTCTTATCTTTTTATTCTAATTTTGAATGTATTCATGAAACACGTCCAAGAGTTAGAACTGCAATATATTATCTTTTTATTCTAATTTTGAATGTATTCATGAAACACGTCCAAGAGTTAGAACTGCAATATATGCTTCTTTTTTTTCCAGATAATATAATACTACTTTAATTTAGAGGTTAAATTATAATTTTTTGATAAATTTATAGATCAATTTGAAATTTTTTTAAAAAATCTGACAAATTTGCAAAATTTTAAAATTTTAATAATAATTTATTTAGCATTTTAAATTAAATTGAGTTTGAGAGAAATTTCAAATTCTTTAATTTATATATTATTTAAAAAAAATTAAGTTTAACTTAGACAATACATCATATATTTTTATTATTTTAATAAATTTTATATTTTTTAAAGAGCAAAATTAGATCAATTTTTTTTAAATTTTTCAAAACAATTATCTTATTTATTAATATCCTTCACTTTTTTTGGAACATTGAATATCTTTCATTCAAACACACTTTTAAAACTTTAAAAAAAGAGAATTTCTTCACCCACCTCCTAACCTTCTTGCCCACCCCTGGTGAATTTACCACAATACCCCTTGTTTCGGAAGTTCATTTCCGAAACGGTACTTTTTTTTGGAAAAAAGGTGTTTTCGGAAATGAACTTCCGAAAACGTGTTTTTTTTAATATAAAATATTGATTTCGGAGATGCATCTCCGAAATAAAGTCACTTTTCAGAAAATGTGGTGTTTCGGAAGTTCATCTCCGAGCGCACCCCCTTGGAGGAATTCGGAAATGCACTTCCGAAAATAGGTCTGGACAGAAGAAAATGAACAATTCGCTTTATTTAATCGGGTGAAAATTACAACGATAATATTACATAAAATTAAAGTTACATATTGTTAAACACGGGTAGGTGGGGATGAGAGAGTGGTGGGGAGAAAAAAAGGCTTCCAAATTTCAAAAGGTTTATTTATTATTTTAATAAAAATACGTACAACTGAAAGTAACAAATGACGGAGGAGGTGTAACCGGAGCCGAAACATATGACGGATGAGGTGGATGTCCGGAGGAAGAAGACCCGGAGGTACGTCCACCGCGAGACAAAGGAGCCAATCAATGTAAGCTATAATTTATCATTATCATCAGGGGACGTCATTACAAAAAATTGGAAAAAAAATCTTATTATTTTTAATCTTGATTTTTTAGAAATGACCTCCCCAGATGATAATCATAAACTATGGCTTACATTGATTGGCTACTTTGTCTCGTGGTGGACGTATCTCCAGTTCTACTTCCTCCAGACATCCACCTCATCCGTCATATGTTCCGACCCCGGTTACCACTTCCAAAAACTAACATGATAAATCCAATACAAATACACTGTGCGATACAATCCGAAATCAGAACAAAACAAAACAAAAACATGTTATTCTGCCCGACGAGCGTTAGAAAATACACATCAAACAAAAAAAAACACGTTATTCTTCCCGACGAGCGAACTCCTCCGAATGAAGATAATTATACCAATCCTCATCCCACTCAGTCTCAGAACCATCAGCGTTGATCACGACTCTCACGCCTGAAGACTGAGCTTGAGCATCCGGCCCCCGGGCCCCCTGGGAACGAGAAGTAGAGCCGGTCGAAACCTTCTTCTTCTCCTTCACTTCCTTCACCTCCTTCACCTCTTTCACCTCTTTCTTTGAAGAATCCTTTCTTCCCTTAGCGCCCTCTCTAGAAGACATGTTCCTGTAAACAATTGAAATCGATTAATATGCGAGACAAAATAAAAAACAAAAAAATTTGAACTTCTGATATATTTCGGAAGTTCATTTCCGAAAACTGGGATGGAGGTGTTTTCGGAAATGAACTTCCGAAACACCCCTGCGATGCAATTTCCTGCAACTTCCATGGCAGACCCCTAAATCAACCTTCAAACCAAATCAAAATGCTTCTAAACAACCTAAATACTACTAACAACCTAGTCATATATCATTTATGCAATTAAAACCCTAAATAACATGCATTTGAGTAATAGATCTAAAAATTTCAAAACTTACAAAGTGTTAGGATTGAGGGCTTTTGAATGTTGTTTAGCAGTGTGATTGGAGCCTTGATGCAGCTTTGGAATTCTGTTTGCACAAATTTTCGCCTCTGCCACTTTTTGTTTTGATTTAGGGTAAATGATTGGGGGAGGGGGAGTGTTTTGATAGATCTGCAGAAATCGCAGTATTTCGGAAGTGAACTTCCGAAATAATTGTTTCGGAAATGAACTTCCGAAGTAAGTCAATTTTTTTAAAAAAACACGCTTTCGGAAATGAACTTCCGAAGCAGGGGTAGTTTTAGTTTTTCGCAGGAGGTGTGTAAAGAAATTTTCTAAAAAAATATACTTATATTCGAATAGAGCAGTACCATTTCAACAACAACAAAATGGTATCTATTTCAGCACTATAATAGATCAGTCATGTTCTATGTGCTCGCGAATCATCCTAGCTGGTGCGCGTGGCTAGCGTGTTTCATATATATAGTAATAAAATGGCTCTCGTGGAAAATGAGGATTGATTTGTTTATTTTTCTCTCTTTTTTTTCTTAATTAAAAATATAAGAAATTGTGATTTGTATGGTATATATTATAGAACACCTTTAATTTCAAATTGGATCTCATGGAAAATAAAGATTTATTTGATTTCAGTTCTTTGTTGACCTTTCTACTAATAAAAAAAATTGTCATTTGTATTTTTTATAACATTGAACTGCTCCTTATAAGAATTATAATCACAATGCTTCCTATATCTAAGAACTAAACTGTGTGTTTATTATAAACTAACTAAAGTAAAATAAATGACAGTTTGGAGATATAAAGGATTGGACACATGGTGGAAAAAAATTATAGAAAAAATGATTCTTTTATTTTTAGTTATTTGGATAGGGTTGTTCATGAAGATTGAATCAATACTGGTGGGGTAAATCTATATTATGATGTTCATTCTGTAAATATTCTTAATGCTAATTAAAACTACATTGATGTCTACGTGGCTTGCAAAATTCTGGATTAAACGAGAAAAACTTGCATGGATACGAACATAAATCATTAGTGTTAGGAACAACAAAAAAAAAAAAGAAATTTTTAAATTTATTTAAAATTTAACTTCTTTTTTAATTGAATACATGGGGTGGTTGTGATTAAGTAGGAGAGAGAAACAAATATTTTTGTTTTTTAATTAATAAAAATTTGTGATTGGTTATTTGTAAAGCCATATGTTATGTTTGTGCTCATGCAAGTATTTTTCGTATTAAACAGTCATTGGCATTTATGGTTACAGAAATGCTACCAATACACTTAAATTTATACTCACAACCTATTATTTACCATGAATACATGCTCTTTATTTTTTTAATATTCATATCATATCATACTAAATTATAATCCTACAACTTATTCTCTTCAAAATTTTCCCGCCAAAATCTATCATAAATTAATTTAATAAATAAATCATACTATTTAATAAATATAATACTATTTGATAAATTATAAAAAAAATAAAACAAAAACTACTCACCATGTTTCAACCCTAAAAAAACTACTTTCATTATAACCATGTTTCATGTTTCATTACTAATTATTAGTGATTAATTATTAAATATGTTAAATAAAATGAACGCTCACCTTTCAATCCTAAAAATAAAAAAAAACTACTTTTATTGTTACTACGTTTGATTACTAATTATCTTATTACTAATTATCTTATTAATTAAAGTTGTTATATTTTGGAGCTAAAATTAGGGTTATTTAAGTAATTTTATTTATCAATATTTATTTATTATTATTACTTAATATTTGTTATTTAATATTTATTTAATTAATTACTATAATCAATAGCCCTTAGTCCACTAATTGTTTTAATCCAGCCAGTTATCCCACGTTACTTATTTAGTAAAAACTCTCTTTCTATTACTCTACCTGCTAATTCATTAATAAATAAATAAAATAATTTTATTCTATTAATTTATCTATAATTAATTGATGTTGAAATCCCACTAAAGCATTAAACAATGTAATAAATTCAAACAAAAATGCATAATCAGTAATATTGTGATAGTTTAGTTGTTCCACTACTTCATCTCATAAACCCATATAAATACTAAACCACCGCGTCTATATTTGATGGAAGTTTTCTTTCTCATAACTTGCAGATTTTCTTTCTTCCTCTCCAAATGTACTTCAAATAGATACTAATATAAAAATATAATAAGAATTACAAATATTTATTGTGCTTCTCTTTATAATTTTATAATGTCTCCACATTAATTTTCCTATATGTTTTGATTTTTTAGGAGAAAATTTCTTTGCCAACCTCCCAACCTTCTAGTTAACCTCTGGTGAAAAACCCAAACTACCCCTGACTTCGGACATGAACTTCCGAACTGCATAAAAAAGGTGTTTTCGGAAGTTCATCTCCGAAAGCGCCTTTTTTTTATAAAAAAATTGTCTCATTTCGGAAGTTCATTTCCGAAAACAGCATTTCGGAAATGAACTTCCGAAACAATGCGCGTTCTGCAGATTAAGCAGAACACTCCCCCTCCCCCATTCATTTACCCTAATCCAACATCAAACAACACCAAAGGCGAAATTTTGTTAAAAGACTTCCAAGGCAACATCAAAGGCTCCAACAAGCTTCCTATACTACATTAAAAAGCACTCCAACCTCTTCAATCGGTAAGCATTATGAGTTTTAGATCTATGCTTAAAATTGATATTAGGGTGTTTACAAATAGGAAAATATGTATTAGGTTAGGTTGGTACTGGTATTTAGGATGTTTATAATGTGTAGACATAGGTTTAAAGTTTGATTTTGGGGTCTGCCATTGTAGGTTGCAGAAAAGCTCTACGCAGGGATGTTTCGGAAGTTCATTTCCGAAAACACCTCCATCCCCGTTTCGGAAATGAACTTCCGAACTGTATCAGAAGTGCATTTTTTTTTTGTTTTTCATTTGTCTCGCATATTAATCGATTTCGATTGTTTACAGGAACATGTCAGGCAACCAACCAGCACGCATCAGATAGGGCAGGGAGTCGCAGACTGTGTCGGCTAGACGCGAGCGGACGGCGGCGCAGTGTTGAAAGTATTTGTGGGTAAATATTTTCTGTAATATATCGTATCCACAGGGATTGGTTAATATCACTGCCGTTCTATAGTTGTTTATTTTGAGTTAAGAAATTTGGTTTGGTTTGTTTTATACTAATAATAATATCAAAAGCAAATAATAAAATAAAAGCAAGTAAAGGACTTTGTGTTAACAAATAAAGAAAGATGTTGAGTCTTTAGGGTTCATCAACCTAATCCTATACAATTATCAATTAATTCTCAATAGAACAATCCTTTGAATCATTATCTTCACTTATCCTCAAATAAGATTCCATGTCTGCAAATCAAATTAGATAACTTTTACCGGTATGAGATTCGATCTCTCCAAATCACAATAACGATAATAGTAATTAAGAACGATAATTATGAAAACCCAATTACAATTCCATCTCTGCAAATTGCAATTGAATCAATATAGTAACCTAGGGCAAAAGTTAAATCCTTTCTTTCGATCAAAGATTCAACGATAATTTAAGAATAAAAACAAGGTTTCTTATTGATAATAAATTCAAACAATTGTTCACAGGGATTAATCAATGGTAATGTATATTCATAGGTTAACTACTACCTTAGACTCAACAAGAGGGATTTAGCTCTCCATAGACATGAAGAACATACAAGAATCAATGGAGGAATTCATCTTCATCAATGGAATGTCTTCGATTGGTAAAGAATCCACCTTCAATTGTTGTTCTCAGCTTCAGAATCAGATTGCTCTCCTAATTTCGCTCCCACAAAGTATCTCCAACCACTTGGAAAACTAGGGCTTTAAAACAGAACTTTTGGGCTTTTAACGCCGAGGCCGCGGCGCGGCAACGGGCTGGCGCGGCGCGCCCCTCAAACAGAAGTATTTTCGCAGCGCGCCTAGGAACTCTCGCGGCGCGCCCTTTGTACTTTCCATCTTTTTCTTCAGCCTTTGAGACTTCCAGCTTTCTTTCCTCCTCATGTTCTTCTTAAGTTCTTATTCAGCTCAAAACCTGCAACAATAACACCCACAAGTGATTCGATTTGCTTTACGCACGAACTAAACTTATTCAGTTCAATTCTTAATAAAAACCTATGGATTCCTCACATTTTTGCATTGGTTTAGAGAAGAAATCACTTATATTAACACATGAATTTACCATTAATTTACTCCTAACAAACTCTCCCCAACTTAGAGTTTTGTTTGTCCCTAAACAAAATTACTTACCTCCAGCAAAGTTTACCGACAATCAAGCAACAAGTTTTTCAAAAAGTTTTTTTCAAGTGGTTCAATCCAGTAACTAAGTCAAATACTCCTCTTCTACCTGCAAACTCAGAATATACACATGAAACAAACGTTGAAAGCAAATTACCTCCAGAAGTTCAAAACACTACACAATTGTAATTGAATCAGCACTAATCACTCTCATCAAAAAGTATGATGAATAAAAGAGGGGTTAAACACTCATCCAAACAATTAAATCAACAAAGATCCATATCATACGTTTACCGAATTGCTCGCATCAAGTCTTGTGGAATCTGAGAATCAGAAGGTCTTTCTATGGTTGTAATGTGGTTTAGATTCAAAGAAAAGAAGATAATCAAGGGTTGTTCCTAATATAGGGAAGCATCCAATTCATAACTTATTTCTTTTTCTCTAAAACTCTACTTCCTTTACCTGTCCATCTTTTTTCATTCGTAGCTTGGTTTTTCTTTTTCACTTTTTTTTCAGCAACCGTTATATTCTAACGTTGTTACTTCTCTTTTTTCTCAAGCTACGACTTCTTTTATCTTTCACCGATTACCATAAGTACTTACTCTTCTTTTGAATGTGACTCTCCCCAACTTGGAGATCAACCTGTATTCAGATTATATGAATGCTCCCCTACTTTCTAAAAAGGTCAAAGAGAAAACACATCACCAAATTTTATGGTTGATGGTCCAAAACAAAACTTTTTATTGAGATCAAACTCACCAGGTATTTCCTTGGTGCATATTATGATACTTACCTTGACCTCAGGCTCAAAGAATGGTTAGCAAAGGATCACACTCTCACAGAAGCAAATAAGTTTTTTCATTGGAATAGGCTAAAAGAACTCTCAGATTCAAACAAGTGCCTCAATCACTTTCACAGATTTCCACAAACGATGCAACAAACGGTTTAGCATGATACAAACACGTCAAAATAATTGATGGTCTCCTGCATATAGTAAACAATGGAAAGCTTTCCTCACAATGGTTAAGGCTAAGCCGATCCAACAAACAATGTACCATAAAGAACTTCTGATAAGAATTTACTAACACCTTAAGTTTCATTGCACACATTAAGAGTTTGAGTTTGAAAATTCATACCTGCTTTGTTACTTATTGAAAAAGAGAGTGAAACTGAAAAATTTTGAACATTCACTTCCTACCACTTTCATACATGTTGCTTCATTGTTGATACTTCGCTTGAGATTCTCGCTTTGTTATGGGACTACCTACTCTAACTGGGAGTACATAATTAAATAAAAAAAAACAGAAAATTTGAACAATTCAAAAATAAATAAAATCCACCCCCCAAACTTGAACTAAACATTGACCTCAATGTTTCGTAACAAGTCCGAGAGGGTGACTTACAGAGAGTAACGCAATATCAATTGCTGCCTCCTAGCTTTCACCAGACGGGTTCCCTGATTATTTCCTGAAATAAAAGCTAAACAAAACAAAACATTAGAAGTGTGGGTTACCTCCCACAAAGTGCTTCGTTTAACGTCGCATGGCTCGACGGTTCATGCTTTCAAGGAACTAAAAATGGTGCATGTTGCTCCACTCCCCCGAAGAAATCTTTTAACCGTTTTCCATTAACGGTTCTCCTCTCTTTTGTCAGCGGATTCTCTACCATAATGGCACCGTGGTCGCATATATCTTTTACTATCAGTGGTCCAGACCATTTTGTTGTTGCTTTACCCGAGAGACATCTTAGTTTTGAGTTGCACAGGAGTACCTCTTGTCCAACTTGGAAGTAGCTCGGAGGTTGATTTTTGTCTTCCTTGGTTGTTCCCTCAGTTGTATCGATTTGGAAGATATCACTCTTGTTCTTAAGATGCTTCTTGGCCTTGAACAGATTAAATTTTACCTCTTCATCTTGCACCCTTATTTTCATGATCCCTTCATCCAGATCAATCATCATTCGAGCGGTTTTCATGAATGGCCTTCCTAGAATCACAGGTACCTCATGATCTTCTTCCATGTCAACAACCACAAAGTCTACCGGGAAAAAGAATTTGTCTACTTTAATTAGCAGATCCTGAATCACTCCATAGGGTGAAGTGATAGACTTGTCGGCCAATTGTAAAGTCATACTAGTGGGCTTCATCACAATATTCCCTAGCTTCTTGACAATGGATAACGGGATTAGGTTGATGCTCGACCCCAGATCAATTAATCCATCGCCAGTGAAATTACCTCCAATATTTAATGGTAAGGTTACTCGCCCCGGATCGGATTCCTTTCTTGGAGTAGTTCTTTGGATTATAGCACTACATTGAGCATCAAGTACCACAGTTTCTTCATCTGTGCATCCCTTGTTCTTTCTGAGCATGTTCTTCATAAATTTAGCATATTTAGGCATTTGCTCTAATGCTTCGGCAAATGGTATGTTTATGTGGAGTTGTTTGAAGATGCTCATAAACCTGGTATATTGCCTGGCATTGTCCTTCTTTGACGGTGCGTGGGGGTATGGTAGATGTTGGCTTGGTATCACATGATCTAATTCCTTTTTCTTAGAACTTCTTCTTTTCTCTGTCATCCCTCTTTCTTTCTTGGTCTCATCTATTTCTCCTTCAACATCTTTGCTCATGGTGCTCACTATGATTTCATTCTCCTCATCTTCCGCAGCCTGATTATTATCCTCTTTCTCGGTATCATTGATTTCAACTTCTTTCTCAGCGCCTTTCTGACTGGTTCTAGTTACCACTGCGTTACAATACTCTTTAGGATTATCTTGAGTGTTGGCGGAGAATGTTGCCTTTGATTGAGTGACTGCAATTTGTTTAGCCAATTGACCCACTTGAGTTTCCAGATTTTTAATTGCAGCTTCGTGGTTCTTCTGATTTGTTATTGACGTTTGAATGAACTGATTCACGGTCTCCTCCAACTTGGATTGTCCTTCTTGTTGCTGTTGTGGTGGTTGAGTGTATGGTTGGAATGCTTGTTGTTGATACCCTTGATTCGGTGGTCTTTGTTGGTACCCTTGATTGTTATATCTTGGTGGATAACCTTGTTGGTATGGCTGGTTCTGATATTGATTCTGCCTTTGTCCTTGGTTATTGTTCATGTAATTCACTTCTTCTTCTTGCACTGGTGGACAGAATCCTGTTTGATGATCTCCCTTGCACAATTCGCACTTAGCAACTTGATATGAATTAGATACCCAGTTCAGCTCCTTGATCTGTTGTGGTAATTTAGACATTTGTTGTGTCAAAAGTTCCACTTGTGAAGTTAGCAATTTGTTCTGAGCAAGTAGAGCATCACTGTTGTTCAACTCTAACATTCCGGGTTTCTTATCTCTTACTGTTCGATCATGATTGCCTTGACGATCATTTAGAGCCATTCGCTCTATTATCTGAGTAGCTTCTTCAGGTGTTTTGGACATGAGCGAACCACCAGCTGTGGCGTCCAAAAGTGTCTTGTTTGTAGCTGTGAGACCGTTACGGAACATATGGATTTGGTCAACGTCTGAAAAACCGTGTCCTTTGCACTTTCTCAACATAGCTTTATACCTTTCCCATGCTTCATTCAAAGATTCATTACTACCTTGAGAAAATACTGCTATTGCTGTTTTTGCTTCGAAGAATCGGTTTTGAGAGTAAAACCTTTCCAGAAATTTTTCTTCCAATGTGTTCCAATTTGTCATCACTACCTCGGGTTGATCCAGATACCAATCCTTTGCCTTAGATAGCAAAGAGTGTGGGAACAACCTCTTAAATAATGCTTCCTCATCAGCTTGAGCGACACCCGTAGTACCCGCTAACTCATAGAATCGAGTAAGATGCGTGTACGGGTCTTCATGGTCCAATCCGGCGAAAGGACTTGCACAAATCAATTGTATGATACCGGTCTTCAGTTCTGTCGGTCGCCCGTTGGCGGCAGTTCTCGCGAACTGAGGATTGAGTCTTGGACTATTAGCACATGGACCATTAGCAGCCATGTTGCCAACAGTAGGTTGTATAAAAACTTCCGGTTCTTCCTCCGTGAATAGTTCGTGAAAGAAGAATCCTTCTTGCGACTCGTCAATGGTTTCAAGTTGTTGTGACGATGTCGCGGTTGCGTTGTCTCTTGCTTTTGCTATGTTCGCTCTTTTTCGTGCTTTGCTATTTAACCTCCTAGCGGTCCTTTCGATCTCGGGATCAAAAAGAAGTTGATCGCTAGAAACTTTGCTGCGCATACACAATCTTCTGCAAAACTAGCAAACACGTGAAACAACCAAATAGAGAAAATAAAAATTAAAACTCAAAATAAGAACTATTGCAATGCATGCAATATTGACACCAATCCCCGGCAACGGCGCCAATTTGTTGAAAGTATTTGTGGGTAAATATTTTCTGTAATATATCGTATCCACAGGGATTGGTTAATATCACTGCCGTTCTATAGTTGTTTATTTTGAGTTAAGAAATTTGGTTTGGTTTGTTTTATACTAATAATAATATCAAAAGCAAATAATAAAATAAAAGCAAGTAAAGGACTTTGTGTTAACAAATAAAGAAAGATGTTGAGTCTTTAGGGTTCATCAACCTAATCCTATACAATTATCAATTAATTCTCAATAGAACAATCCTTTGAATCATTATCTTCACTTATCCTCAAATAAGATTCCATGTCTGCAAATCAAATTAGATAACTTTTACCGGTATGAGATTCGATCTCTCCAAATCACAATAACGATAATAGTAATTAAGAACGATAATTATGAAAACCCAATTACAATTCCATCTCTGCAAATTGCAATTGAATCAATATAGTAACCTAGGGCAAAAGTTAAATCCTTTCTTTCGATCAAAGATTCAACGATA
This sequence comes from Vicia villosa, assembly GCF_029867415.1. Classification (NCBI taxonomy): domain Eukaryota; kingdom Viridiplantae; phylum Streptophyta; class Magnoliopsida; order Fabales; family Fabaceae; genus Vicia; species Vicia villosa. The sequence continues at coordinate 117,042,650 of NC_081185.1, read as the reverse complement.
ATTTAAGAATAAAAACAAGGTTTCTTATTGATAATAAATTCAAACAATTGTTCACAGGGATTAATCAATGGTAATGTATATTCATAGGTTAACTACTACCTTAGACTCAACAAGAGGGATTTAGCTCTCCGTAGACATGAAGAACATACAAGAATCAATGGAGGAATTCATCTTCATCAATGGAATGTCTTCGATTGGTAAAGAATCCACCTTCAATTGTTGTTCTCAGCTTCAGAATCAGATTGCTCTCCTAATTTCGCTCCCACAAAGTATCTCCAACCACTTGGAAAACTAGGGCTTTAAAACAGAACTTTTGGGCTTTTAACGCCGAGGCCGCGGCGCGGCAACGGGCTGGCGCGGCGCGCCCCTCAAACAGAAGTATTTTCGCGGCGCGCCTAGGAACTCTCGCGGCGCGCCCTTTGTACTTTCCATCTTTTTCTTCAGCCTTTGAGACTTCCAGCTTTCTTTCCTCCTCATGTTCTTCTTAAGTTCTTATTCAGCTCAAAACCTGCAACAATAACACCCACAAGTGATTCGATTTGCTTTACGCACGAACTAAACTTATTCAGTTCAATTCTTAATAAAAACCTATGGATTCCTCACATTTTTGCATTGGTTTAGAGAAGAAATCACTTATATTAACACATGAATTTACCATTAATTTACTCCTAACACGCAGCTGGCGTCGACACGCGGGCGGGGCCGGGGACGCCGTGTGCACGTTCCACAGGACTTGGTGGAGAGTTCATCTGCTTCAGGCTCTAGGAGTAGGCTGGCTCGGGTATCTTCTTCCCGTCAGCGAGAGGAGGAGGATGAGGATGAGGAGGAGGAGGAGGTCATACCGGATGTTGACCCTCCAGTCGGGGAGGAGGAGGAGCAGGAGGTGGATAGCTATCCGGGAGGGCCTTTTGACACTTCCCTGCTGATTCACTACCAGGATCACGTCGCTCGGCGGATCTGGAGGGAGAGGTATTTTTTTTAACTTAGTCGTTTATTTGTCACCATTTTTTATAATTTTACCGTTTATTTCTCGCTTATTTGTTTTTTTTTTGTAACAGGAGAGAGAGCCATTGAAAATGGTGAACCACTCCAGGAAGATTTTTGGTCTGTTTAAACCAGCAGCTCAGTGGTTTAACGACCATGTGCGAGGTTCAGGGCTTTGCGGGCTCTGCATGACCGGGTACACCACCATCAGCACCAGCATGCAGGGGGCATTTGTGGAGCGCTGGCACAAGGAGACGTCTTCTTTCCACTTGCCAGTGGGGGAGTTGACGATCACCTTGCATGACGTCCAGTGTCTTCTCCACCTGCCTATTAGGGGGCCGCTGTTGGACCACTCCAGGATCCAGAGGGTCGAGGCCATTGAGTGGATGATGCACTATTTGGGCCTGCCGCACGAGGTTACTCACTTTGAGTGCGTCACGACTTGTGGGCCTCATGTCCGGTTCACTACACTGAGCATCTATTTTGAGTTCCACCTGGACGCAGCGGCCGAGGCCGAGCAGGAGGATAACGACCTATTCAGGGAGTACCACCGCGGCTGCGCTCTCCGGTGCTGGTACATGCATGTGGTAGGCGCTGCATGCTTTGTGGACAAGAGTGCCAGGTACGTCGACGTGGCCTACCTCCGCTATTTCATGGACCTGGATACCGTTCACCAGTGGAACTGGGGGTCAGCTACTCTGGCATATCTCTACCAGAAGCTGAATGAGGCCTCCAACTGGAGGACGAGGCAGTTGGTCGGATCCTGCACACTGCTTACGGTACGTTTTATTTTAATACATTATCATATTTATTTATTTATATATGTTTCGTATTTAATTTTAATACATTATCTTGTTTCTGTTTCAGAGCTGGATCATCTCCTACTTCTCCCGCATCCACGGCTTTCACATAGATCCTGCGTACGTGGACGCCATGCCCAGGGCCGCCAGATACGCTCTCCAGAGGGGGAACGGTGCGGTGGGACCATACCGTCTGTACTTGGACCGCACGATGCACGACGACGTCACCTGGAGGCCGTTCGTCGACTACGCTCAGATTGTCCCCTTTGACGGCATTGCTCTATATTCAGGCTGGTTGGCATGCGGGACCGGCATCATGGTTCGATATCTCCCTGAGCGGTGCATGCGTCAGTTCGGATTCGTGCAGCGGATACCCAGGTCACCCTTTGAGGCTGCTCCCGACACTGTGACCCGAGTGCAGCTCACTGCCATATGGGAGCATTGGGAGGATCATGTGGTACCGCTGGAGTACCGTCTCACTCGGGTCACCCAGGACTGGCACAGTGAGGAGGGATACGTCACATGGTTCTACCGGGTGTCACATCCTCTTCTGAGACCCGACATTCCCGGCGCTCCTAGGCCAGCACACGAGGAGATCCTGGAGAACCAGCAGGCCGAGGATGATCACGCCATTGATCTCATGCCGATCTGCCAGCAGATATCGATGCTTGGGCGGGACGCGTTGGATCGAGGTATCGTTGATCAGGGCGGTCCAGAGGCAGTCGCCGTGATGGAGATGATCGTCACTGATGCGGGCCGTGCGGCGGGGTACAGGCGGCAGAGGAGGACCCAGGGTGAGAGGGTTAGGCATATCCAGTAGTGGTCGGGTTTATTTATTTTTTGATTTCGGATTGTATATTCCGCACAGTATTATTATTATTTTCGGATTGTATATATTATTTTCATCGGATTAGTATTTTTTTTTATTTATCATATTAGTATTTTCAGTTTATCTATTGCTTATTTTATTTGGCGTTTGCGTTTAATTAAAATGCGAGACTGTTATGAAAAAACATAAAAAAAAACACAGTTTCTGCATAATTCGGAAGTTCATTTCCGAAGACACCCCCCATGAGGTGTTTTCGGAAGTTCATCTCCGAAGGCACCCCCCATGGGATGTTTTCGGAGATGCACTTCCGAATTAAGGAAATTTTTTAAAATAAAAAAGCGCTTCGGAAGTTCATTTCCGAAACAGGGGTATTTTGGGATTTTCGCTGGGGTGACCCCCATAGGGAGGTGGCCAAAAGAAAAAACCTTTTAGGAATTAACATGTCATGTCATGATGGAAAAATTGCATAAGAAATAAAGGTATTTTTTAGTTATGTAGTTCAAATTTTCTTCTTCAATTATTTGTTTATATATTTTTAATTATATTATTTATTTTCATTAATTTTTAATATTTCCATTAACTTTTCTATGATTTTTTTTATGAATCAACGTGTCATGATGTAAAAATTGTACAAGAAATAAAGGTATTTTATAGTCATGTTGTTTGAATTTTCTTCTTCAATAGTTTGTTTATGTTTTTCTATTTATGCGATAATTCTTTTATGTAATTATTATTATAATAGTTGAATAAGAGTTTTTCAAAACTCTATCCTTGATTTTTTTAAGATGTATTTTTATTAATTTTATAGTATATCCATTAACTTTTCTATGTGTTTTATTTTTTAGTAATCAACATGTCATAATGGAAAAATTGCACACGAAATAAAGGTATTATAGTTATGTTTCAATAATTTGTTTATATTTTTTATTTATATTTATTTTCACGTATACGATAATTCTTTTATGCTATTTTTATTATAATATTTGAGTATGAGTTTTTAGGGTGTGTTTTATTTATAACTAAAAATGAATGATAGTTGAGAGTTGAGACGTGTTATAAATTAATAATTTAATTATTAATTAATTAATAAAATAAAATATTAACTCCATTCTATAATCACCCACCACTCATCTCATCTTTTCACATTATAAAATAATAATTTACTTATTAGTTTATTCATTATTAAATTAAAATAATATTTCTATTAATTAATCTTACATCTATTACTTTCTTAATTAATCAAATAAAAAAACCACCCTCCCCTATTATTCTCTATTATCTCCTTTTCATAACTAAATCTGCCACTTATTTTATTTTCAAGCATAGCTTCTTTTTTTTTTTTTTAAGAAACTAAAAAATATATTATCAACAATCAAGAATTTTTTCAAGCACAAGACGTACTTGAAAGAATACAAAACGTTATTACAATACTTCACATTGTTTAAAACCACACAACAAAACGACGACTCCATAATTGAAACTACCTAATACAATTCGTGATACATTGCATAGGATTGAGCCTCCAAAGATTATATTCAACCCTGAAACCCATAAAGTAAGATTTCAGCCACCAGTACGTTTGAAGCTTTAGCTTTTCTACTATTGTCATCATCGACAAACTCGTATTCTGAAATATCCGTTGATTTCGCGCTTTCCAAATTTCCCACACGGTCGATATCCAACAGACATGCAAAACAATACGATACTCCCCCTCCTCACCCGCCAAAGGAACAAACAAGTCGTGGTGAACCCTCCATTGACCCTGACAGACCGTCAAAAAACCAAACCACCCTGTTAAGATCGGCCAAACACCACTAAAATGCGGACACTTTAATCCCACATCTCACTCTCACTCATAATTTTATGTCCATGCTACTTCATTTAATTCTCACAGTGATGTCACAACTTTTACTTGGTAAAAATGTTTTTTATTTTATCTTCTCTTTTATATTTTATATGTTATTTTACTATTGTCTTATTTTTGTTTTACAATTTTTATTTTCTTTTTATTTTTATTATTATGGTTAACTTTGAACTCTTTATTATGTTTTCTCTGCAGGTATTGACTTTGGCATCAGAAAAATCTTTTTTTATCTCTTTGATATTTGTATATTGTTTTATTGTCTTTTTCATTAGTTTAAATTTGTTTTCCTCCATATATATAATTGTATGTTTTATTTGTAGATATATATTCAGAAAATACATTTTTTTGTAAAGATATTATTTATTTAAAGGTATATAGTTTGACATCACAAAATATATTCAACATATTGTTTAGTTTTTAAATAATTTTTTTATTTTCAATTATATTACCATTTTAATTTTATAAAAAAATATGTTTCAATTTTATTTTATTTTTGTTTCACTTTAAGATGTAAAAATTTAATTACGATGATAAAGTTTAACTATAAATTAATTCTACTATTCTTAATTTTGATTATTTCTTTTAGGTATAGATTTTAAAGCATCATAAAATGCTTTTTTTTTTTTTTAAATATGTTGTTGAAACAGTTAATTTCTTAGAGAGGGTTTAGAAGTTTAATATGCTTTTATTATTATTATTATTATTATTTTTTACAGTTTAAAGTTATAAAATTTTAATTTCAAGAATTAATAGATATATTATTCATCTCATCTCAAATAAGCTTAACTAATATAAAAAGTATTCATAATAATATATTCAAAATTATTTCTTTCAATTAAAAATAATAATTAAATAGAATTTATCCGTGCATCGCACGGGTAGACGTTTAGTTTTCTATCTAATTTTGAAATTTGTGCAATGCTTGATCTATTACATACAATATGGTGTTTAGGATTTATAAAAAACTGGTGTACATCTAACATATCACTTATGGTTATTCTAAGAAAAAAAAACATACATGCTCTTTAATTCGGAACTTAGGCAATTGGATTATCTTGAAGGAAAAGCTAGGTGAGAATATTTGGATACTAACACTATTTTTCTTTGGGTAATGCTAATTTATCATAAGGACGCGCGTTGAAAAATTAAATGATGAAATAATATCTTGAAAAATGCACTGATTTTAATAATAATATAAATTTGATTTTTTATTGTATTTTTTAATACAAACTTTTTATAAATATGTTTTTTTAATTTGTGTCTCTAGAGCACAAGTTATTATTTTATTTTATTTTAAAAATATTAGAGAAGGACAAGTTATGAATTTTGACCCACATGAATTTCTTCCATTGCCACTCTCTGAAAATATATTTTTAATATATATACCATTTTTTTTATAAAACAAACACCCCTTTAAGGCCGCCGCCATCTAACATGGAGGTTGTGTTTTTTTTAGTCATTTTTAATTATTTTAAAAATAAATTTTAATTATAAATAATTATAATTAATTAATTAATAATTAAATAATGCATTAAAAATATTGAAAATAATTTTAAAAAAATTAATTTTAATTGGTTAAAAAAATGAAAATTGACATATATTAATTAAATGATTTTTGTGTTGTCCGGATAAAATGTCAATTTCAAAAAATAAAAGTCAATCATGGACATAAGCTTAATGATAAGGTGCAAGAATATCGAAAAGTAAAAGTTGGTGTGTGTCGTTGAGGCGAGTGAAAAGTTTAGTAAAACGGTTCGGTTCAGATCAAATTTGCAATTAAAAATACCCGGATAAAAAGGCTCTAACTGGTAAAAATGCAATTGTGCGCAAAGTCGGAAAAAATAAATGAACATACCAAAATGACCTACACCATAGCATTTTGAACAGTCAGAGTCTTTTTATCAGCAGTGGCGGAGCTAGGAAAAAATAAAAGGGATGTCCGCTAAAGTAAAATAAAAATTATAAATAAAAATGTAAATCATATTTCATAGAAAGCATTTAAGTTGAAATAAATATAAAGTTGATTATCAAAAAATTAAATAACATGAACTTGAAAATACCTTATAATAAAGCTTTACGTGTTTCGAGTGACTTGAAATCTTCAATAATAGACTCAAAACTAATTTGCACTAATTTCCCTTTCAATTTAAACTGTCATGCTATCTCTTAGAAACCCAACATCCATCTTGTTTCTCAATTTAGTCTTGATAATTTTCATTGCTGAAAAAGACCTCTCAGTTGTAGCTGTAGAAATTGGAAGAGTCGTGATAAGGCGAAGTAGCCTATCAATCAAGAAGTAAATTTCAACTTGTCTAGTTTCTACCAAACATGAACATAGTTATTGAATAGTTGATAAATTATTCAAATTTGATGCTTGGCGAGCAACAAATTGAAAATGTCGAAGTTGAAATTGCAAACTATTCTTCTCTTGATCTCTAAAATCTATAGGATAATATTTTTCAACTAGAGAACAAATAGTATCAATGTTAAAAGCTTTATATTCATCCTTAGGAGACAAAGCACAAGAAAGGGTTAACAAATCCATTGCCCGCTCACTAAATTTGCTATTCAACTCTTGTAACTGTTTGTCAATGGTAGTGAAAAAGATTTCAACTTTGGAGTAATGTTGAATTGTGACTTGATTTTCTTCACGGCGAGATCGTCCAAATCTTGTTGCTAAATGAATATCATTAAGATCGGGAATCTCAATACCATGCTTTTCACAAAAAGATGTCACTGTACTAAACAATATATCCCAACCATTTTCTCTCAAGTCTTGAATAAAACTTTTTGTTGAACGAACCAAGTCCATAGCATTAACTACATCTTGATTTTGTTTTTGTAAGGCTTGACAGAGCATATATGTTATCCCCATAAGTTCTTTCATCAAATGCAAAATAAATATAAAATCAAATGCTTTCAAGTAATTGTAAGAACTATATGCATCCCCACGTGTAGCATAATTTCCTCTTTCTTTTGCAATTTTTTTTTTAAACTGAATAAGTTGCTTCATACATGTTTATCAAGCTACAAATAGAATTGTAATGTGATCCCAATGGGTATCTCCATCTCATTTCAAAGAACCAATTTGATTTGAACCTTTACCCGTTACAATCTCACCAATCTCTAACAAATGTGCAATCTCTTCTAATTGGGAAGCTTGTAACTCATAATGGCGCTTAGTGGAAGAACAAACAACATTGACTACAAAAATCAGTTTATCAAAGAATTTATGAATTGGTTTGACTTCTCTTGATGTTGTAACCAAGACAAGTTGTAATCATTGAGCAAAATAATGAACATAGTATGCATAAGGACAATCCTTCATAAAAAGTGCTTGTAAACCATTCTATTCTCCTCTCATGTTGTTAGCACCATCATACCCTTGTCCGCGAATGTTATACACATCAAGGTTATGTCGAGAGAGTATATCACATATTGCTTCCTTAAGAGTTAAAGACGTGGTGTCTTTAACATGTGCCGCATCAAAAAAACTGTCTTGTATTAAACCAACTTTATCAACAAATCTTAATACAAGAGCCAATTGTTCCTTTTTTGACTCATCGCGAGCTTCATCTACAACGATACAAAATTTAGAATCACCAATTTCCTCACGAATATGTTTTTTCACCCTATTAGAAAGAATTTGCAAGAGCTCTTTTTGAATTTGATGTGAGGTATATTTGCAATTTTATGGAGCATTTTCCAACACAACTTTTGCGATTTCATCATTATAAGATGCTAAAAGTTTTAATAACTCAAGAAAGTTACCTTGATTTCTTGAATTGCTAATTTCATCGTGACCCCTTAAAGCACAAGCTTGAAGTGTTAACCAACAAACAATGTCAATTGAAGCTTTGAGATGAAGCCGATTACTCATTCTTTGACTTGAACTTTGAACTTTAATAACATTTTTGATATGACCATCTTGTTTTTAAAAGAAGAGAGATACGAATAAAGTTTAAATTAGAATAAAACAAATAACTTTTTATTATTAAAGTAATTAGTGCATTTTTCATCACAATTCACATACATACACCATCACTACAATTAAATTAAGAAAATAACAAAAATAGAAAGAGCTTCAAGTTGTTTTCATCCACCGAGCTAAGTTTTCCTTTAGACTCAAGCATTTCTCTTTATTCTTCTTTAAATCTCTCCATGTGAGCCATATTCAGCCATCAAGCCCGCTATACTTGTGCATCGTTTCTGCCTCTACAAGCCATCTAGCCAACTTCAAGTTTCATCAAAGTCAAGTCACCGGCCCACGCGTGCATACAAGACAAAACAAAAGGAATGAAATAATATTACCGTTAACACATTCATTTACAAATCATCAAAATTCTTTAATCAATACATACATCACAAAGGCGGGGCCACAAGCATGAGAAGAACACTCACAAACCAAACAATAACAAACTTTGCAAAACTTCAAATTTCACACCTCAAATTCACAGTGCAAACAAACACAAATTACATCTCATTTTCATCTTACAAACATTTTCAAAATCAATCCTAATCATCCAAACCCCAAATGTCACACAGATCAAGGAACTATGAGCTAGTCTAATCATTGATTTTTCACTTCATTACTCAAATTCAACTGAAATTCTATCCAAATGAACCTATAATTTCATTAATTCACTTTTTGATTTCCCTCCATTTAGAAATAAACTCTCACATGCTTGAACAAAAATTCATAGTGTAAACCCCATATAAAACCATATTATTATACTATTCGATTTCATCAACAATGTTAGTGCCATTACTCTGCCAAAAAACTCTCCTAACCACCTGACCTACAACTCTCTACAAATTTCATTTGAGCTTCAAATTGAAGCTCTGAAGGAGGCGAGCTAAATCTCACTCAATACACAACAACAACAACACAACACATGTAGAGACGTAGAAAAACTAGAAGGAGTAGAATCAAAAGCAAGTCATATAACCATAAAGGGAAGGAGTTAGAGAATTCATACCTGTATGGAATCATCTACCGGTAACTTTCGAGCGGTAACCTTTTTTAATCCTTTTAGTGTAGGTTAGCCGTTGTTGATGATGTTTGACTTTGCTTGCTTTGAAACATATTGATGTTCTTTGTAGACGTAAGCTTTATTTTTGAATCTTTAGTGTGAGTTGTTGTGGTTACTTTGAATGCTTCACTGAGTTATAGTGTTTGCAACTGTCCCCTTTAAATCCCTTTCGTTTTCCTTATTTTTGCTTAATTTTGTGTCAAGTTTGAAGTGTAGAGGGAGGAATATGTTCATTTATAGCTTAATGTCTGGTGGTTTGTACTGTATGTAGAAATTACGTTTTCAATTTGAGGGTGGATTCGATTCAAAACTTTGAGGAGTTTATTGGTTGAATTGATCCCATTTTTAAACTCGGGGAAGGATTTAGATTTTAGAGAGAGGTTCGTGTTTGAGATATTAGGGTTTTGTGAGTTTGGTTGGGTATTTAGAGGTTTTAGTGCCAGTTTCGGAACCCATATAGACGATTTAGAGGGTAGGAAGCTTTTTGAGTTGGTGGTGGTGGTGGTTCACCGGAGAAAACGGTGGCACCATCGCCTATGGTACGTCTATGGTACATCTAAATTTGGACACTCGACACCCATGTTGGTTGCAAGTCCATTTATAACATATAGACTCCCAACCATAATATAATGCACCTTCACCCTTGGCCATCTGATTAGATCTTTGACCCACGAGTATTATGATCTAATACATTGGATTGGGTTAACTATTTTGACTCTAAATCTGGGCTTAGCACCTTTTGGGCCTTCGCCCAATCATATCCTCACCCTCCAGATTGCTCCTTAAACCCTTTTGGCTAATTTCTTTAGTATGGGCTTTGTTTTTTTGGCCCGTTTGTTTTTTATGTCTTTTTATTTTCCTTTTGTTTTAATAATTTAGTTAAATTAATTGTTTTTAGTTTATTTAGTTAATCCCTTTATTTAATTTTAATTAATTTAGTTGATTAGTTAAATTTAATTTGATTAATCCTTTATTGATTATTTTTTATTAATTTGATTAATTAACTTAGTTAATTTGATTATTTCAATTAAATCTAAACAATCATCATTTGTCATTTATTAGGCCACAAATACTTTTTCTTTCTTGTTTGTTGTGTGATTTTATTTCTATTGCTTATTTTATTTTTATTTTACTATTTTATTGGTGTTATTCCCCATTTGGCAAAATGTTATCCCACCCTTGAGTTGTAATATTTTATTGCTTGTCTTTTTGTTGTTTAATTTTATTGTCTTAACTTAGTAATAATTAGAGATTAAAACAAACTATTTAAAAAAAATAACAAAATTAAGCTTGATCCAACGTCAAGCGTTTTTCCCCAAATCTAATTCAACCGAACGTATTGCAAAGTGCTTGATCCAACGTCAAGTATTTTTTTCTCGATCACACCAATCTATCATAAATCACTTGAACACTTTAACTAACATCAAGTTGTTCGTTCTCAAAAGCTTTTCATAATAAATGGGAATGAAAAAGAGAGTGATTAGCCATAGCTCTCTTCCTTTTCCAAATACTTGGACATTGTCGAAAGGCTCATTGTTAGAGTACTTGTCTTCCTAATTAAAACACGATAACTTAAATGTATTCAGTCCGTTCTTTCACAACATGAAAAAAGATTAATTGGGAGTAGGCCTCTCCCCCCTGAGTATTCAGATATTGTTGTAGAACTCACTGTGTGAATGTTTGTCTTTCGTTAAGAAACAATTATTGTATTCGCCTCACACTTTTCCTAAAAAAAATTGATGAAAAAAAAGTAATTGGGCGTAAGCCTCATCCTTTCCCGAGTATTTGGATACTGTTGTAGAGCTCCATAATTAAATACTCGTCTCCATTTAAAATCAACCTCGACCTTTTTTTTCACAATAGCGCGTCTCCGAAAACCTTTTAGAGAAGAGTATGCTTAATCCATTTTGATGCGAACTAAACCAACATTTCAGCCTCCAAGAGCGAGCAACAAGCAATGTTTAACCGCTCAACGTGATTTAAGAACACTCTTTAAAATTAACAAAAAATTGTGTGGTTTTCTACCATGAACTATGGAGCTCTGATTTTCCTATTGTAGTTGAAAAATACGTAGGCACATAATTTTGAAATCTTGGTGAGCACAATAATAAAAAACCTAAAAACCTTTTCGTTCTTTTTCTCGCTCAATAAGTAGAAGATCACAAACGACATCACGCTAACACTCATTTGCAAAACTAACTAAACGGGTCCTGTTGAGTACAATGGATGTGAGGGGTGCTAATACTTTCCACTTGCATAACCGACTCTCGAACCCGCTTCTGGTTGTGATGACCATTTTTCTTTTCTTTCACATGTTTTATCGATATTTTCCTTTTCCTTTGGAATTAATAAAGTTTGCTGTCGACTCTGTTGTATTTCGAGTTTGCCTTACGCTTAGATATTTTTTGCACCGTGACAGGAACTAAAGATATTGGCGATGAAAGATCAAAGTTGAACGGTGGTTAACTGAACCGAATGTCACAAATACTTGTTTTCTCTTTTCTCAATTATGAGATAAGAGGAAGTAATGGGTGATGCAATTGAAAAACGAGCGTAGATTCTCAAAAACCTTCGGAATCAGAAGTTAAACATGTATCTGATTCGGTAGCATTAAGGGTTATGGCTTGGTAAATTAGAAACTAGATTTAAAATCTTGAAAGTCGTAGAAATCAGAAGTTATGATTTGTATTTAATAAAATCGTTTAATATTTTAAACTAGTCAATTGAAATGAAAAGTCACTAAAGTAACCTCTTTTGTGAATATTACTTATAAGAAATTATAAATGTTAGTGGTTTCTATGTGAAGTGTGACCGCTTTAATCAAATGAGTCTCATGATCATAAAGGGTTACAATTTAGAGGAATTTAGTGTACTATATAAACATGAAGAAATAACAAGTTCTAAGGATTTGCTTGTTGAAATTGAAAAGCGTTTTGCTAAAAGCGATAAGGCAGAAACAAGCACACTCCTTCAACATTTGATTTATATAAAGTATAAAGGCAAAAGAAACATAAGAGAGTATATCATGAAAATGTCTAACATCGCTTCCAAAATTAAGTCATTAAAGCTTGAGCTATCAAATGATCTACTCGTGCATTTGGACCTAATATATATTATGCATAATTTAGTTAATGTAAAATAAGTTATAATATTCAAAAGGAAAAGTGGTCTCTTAACGAGCTCATTTTATACTGTGTGCAAGAATAAGAGATGATAAAGCTAGATAGGATGGAGAGTGTTTTCTTGGAAAGTACCTCTAAAAACAATGTCACAAGGAAGAAATATAAGAATGTAAAAATGAAGTTGCTGAGGGTCTGATACAAAAGAAGCAAAATAAGGATGATGGTTATTTCTTTTGTTGCATGAATGGACATGTCAAGAAGGAATGTCCTGAGTATCATGCTTAGCGTGAAAAGAAATGTATGTTTCTTTCTCTGATCCGTTCTAAGGTAATTTTAGCTTCAATACCTAGAAACACTTAGTGGGTAGATTATGTTGCTATTACTAACATCAGTGTTTTAATGCAAGGTTGCACGAGTCATTGAAAGTCAGATGATGCTGAAAGACACATTTATGTAGGAGATGGCAAATAGGTATAAGTATATGCAATATGGCATTATAGGTTGTTATTAAGTATTGGTCATTATTTGGATTTATTGGATACTTTGTTGTAATGTTGTTTAGACGAAATTAGTTTATGTTCCTTATTTGGACAAATTTAGTTATGAATATTCTTTTGGAAACAATCAATTCAAAATATCTATTAATTCAAATTGTTGGAATTAATACTCTTATGACGACAACAATCTATATTTTCTTAATACTAATGTTTCTTATAATCAAACCCTAAATATGAAATCATGTGGTACTAACGTCCAGGTCATGTCTCTAAAAATAGAGTTTATCGACTTGTGTCGGATGGGATAATTGAATCCATTGACTTTAGCGACTTAAATGTCTGTGTTAAATACATTAAGGTTAAACATACCAAACAAAAGAAATCAGGTGTGTATAGAGCTACATATATCTTAGGATTGATACATACAAATATTTGTGGGCCATTTTCAACACCATCTTTGGAATGGCCAATAGTACTTTATATCATTTATAGACGATTACTCTATATATGAATACTGATTTCTTATACATGAAAAGACGTAATCGTTGGACATGTTTAAGTCATTCGGGTTGAAGTTGATAACCAAATTAACAAAATAATAAAATGTAAGATCTGACTGTGGTGGGGAATATTACAGCAGATATGACGATTCTGGTGAACAACATCATTATACATTTACCAAGTACTTAGAGGAGTGCAAAATTGTTCCACAATACACCATGGAAGAGTCAGCTAGCATGAATGGTATAACTGAAGGACGAAAACAAACTCTTAAGGATATAGTAAGAAGTATGCTATGTCATTACCATACTCACTATGGGAAGAGGCACTAAAGCAACTGCCAAAACACCTTATGAGCTTTGGATAAGCAAAATGCCTAACCTAAATCACTTTCATATACAGGGATGTCCGACTGAGGCCATATCTTATAGATCAAATGAAAAGAAACTAGATCCTCAAATAGGGAGCAATTACTTCATTAGTTAATATGAACGGTCAATGGACTATAAGTTTTATGATCCCAAATTAAAGACAACTTTTGAGATAAGAACTGCCACATTCTTTGAGGATATTGAGTTTGAGGGACAGATAAAGTTAAAGACATTGATTTTAAGGAATAATTAGCTTTAATTCCATGACCGATCGATGCATTTGCTTATGACGACGCAAATTCTAAATATCTTGAAGACACAGTCATTCAAACGCCCATTCGAGATGTAACTAGGGATGCAAATGGATATCCATGGGAATAGATAGTATGATATCCGTGTCCGCCCCGTTGGATAAATATGATATCCATATACGCCCTATATCCGTGCGGATATCCGATAAACGAGTAATTTACAGATTCTAAGGTATCCACAAATATTTACATATATCCATGGTTAACACCATTTTTATAAAATTATGTTTTGAAAAAAATATTTTCAGTTTCTTTTAAAGATACAAGACGTTATTATCACATAACATTCATACAAATCTCTCTTATTTTAACAACAAAATTTTATCAAATTTATTTATTTCATTTTCACCAAAGCATAATATTTCATACATTTCATTTTTAACAAAAAATAATAATATTGTGATTGTCATTTATGGTGGAAGAGCGGATAAATGAGAAGTAGAAAGGATGACTCTAGTTGGACGAGAAAAGAGCGATACTGGTTGGTTGGATGGTGGAATCGTTGAAGTGCGGTATGGAGTATATAAGAAGCTTAAATATGAAATGACCTATAAAATTTGTATACAATATAAAGGGTTTCTTCATATAAAACTTCAAAAAATATAAATATGAGGAGACTAGTTTTTTAGTTTTTTAGAAGATGAAAAGATAAAGTATAATAAATTAATAATATTTAAGTAATTTTCATAATTTATTAACGAATACGGATATATGCGGGTACGAGTAACATAAACATGTATCCATATCCATTAATAAACGAGTATTTAAATATCAATTTATTTTATTTGTGGATATCTATTAAACTACCCGTCCCGTACCCGTGATGGATTTTATCCGCGGGTATGAATATTTTTGCCATCCATAGATGTAACAATTGATACTGAAGAACAAAATCAAGATCCTCAAGAACCAACGCCTCAAGAACCAATGCTTCACGAACTAGTGTCATTGCGACAATCCAAAGAGAAATAAAAAATGATGTTACGAATGACTACATTGTATTTCTGCAGGAACATGAGGAAAATGTTATCATGATAAAAAATGATCCAATCAATTTTCTTTAAGCCCTAGGAGATCCAAATTCATAAAAGTGGGTTGTCTCATTACTTGAAGGTGTGAAACCTATTGGTTGCAAATGGATTTTAAGACCAAAAGGGATTCCAAAGGTAATGTTGAAGGGTATAAGGCTCTTCTTGTATCCAAGAGTTATATACTAAAGGTAGGGATTGACTTGAAAGAGATCATCACTCTGGTTTCATCAAAAGACCCTTTTAGGAGAATCATGACTCTTGTTGCACATTATGACCTAGACCTCTGTCAAATGAATGTCAAAACGACATTTCTTAATGGAAACATTGATCAAATGATTTATATGGTGTAACCAGAAAACTTTATGTTCGGAGATCCAAATTTTGCAAATTGACCAAACTCATTTATGGGTTAAAGCAAGCATCCTGTCAGTGGTATCACAAATTCCATCATATAACTCTCTCGTTTGTTTTGAGATAAAAGTAATTTATGAGTGTGTATATCATAAAACTAGTCTCCAACAATGGTGCCAAAAACTTGATAGGTCACAAGATCAATATTCTATCAGAGTAGTATAAATGTATCGTTTCAATGAGGATTATTTGGAGTACCATATTCTCTTAATTCGTTAAGTAGCTAAGATGATGATTAATTTGATTGAAGTGGTTTTAGATTGACTGAAATATTTATAAAAAAATACTTAGAAATATGATTTTCGCCTTTGACTCGCTCATGCAAACTCTTGTTATTTACATGTTATGAGAATTCATGTATTGCATTCATAAATAGATAAAAATGACTGTACCTCATATTGACGGCGTATGATATTGTACTGAACCAATTAATTACCTATTTTAGTAGCATAATTCATTTGTTCAGAATTCTTTAAGATTGACTATTTTCTAAAAGAGCTTTTTCTTAGTTAAACCAGAGACACTTTCATAACCTTAGTTTAGCTGTGCAGTCTTTTTATTTAGGATATCAGTCATATCCTCTAAGTATACGACAAATATCTAAGTATATATCTATTTTCGTGCACACATACACACGCATTAGACCTTAAAAGACCAAAGCAAACACATAATTTATCGTTGATAGACATGAAATTAAGAGTTTACATGAGATATGTCGTATAAATAGTCCTCGTGGTCCTAAATTTAGATATAACTACTCACACATTTTAAGTTAAAAGAAAACATAATTTTAATCAAAGAAGTTACAGCAGTACGTTCGTTAGTGGGGTTTTTGCATAATTTGAAAATGCAGAGAAATATAAACTTAAACTATGCAGAAATTTAGAATGGGTAATATGCCTCTCGTTCTGAGTTTTACAGTGCTTTATATAGACTCAGACATATAAAAAATGACAATAATTGGGAGGTTTAATAACAAATTGTAACCAATGTGAGAAGTGGAAACGGAGAAAATAAAACTACTCAAAATCAGATAATTTAATGCTCGGTGGAACCATTACAACCGTAATGGCTATTACAGTTAGGCTGTAATGCCTTCAGCTCTGAATGCCAAAAGTAGAAGGACTCTTTTGGGGCCATTACAGCTAGGTCGTAGTGTCAATTGAATAATGTAGCTGACTTTGCTCTCTTGTCCAATTCCCATGAATCTTCATGCAGTATTTTACGATTCAATTTCTATCCACTCGATTATGTCACCGCATTTCCAAAACTCTTGAAACATAGAGAAAACTAAAAAAACAAATTAAAATAAAAAAATGGAACTAAAGTAGGCGATAAACGATAAATTCTTTTTCTTAAAAACAATAAAAACAAAGCTTATAAATGGCTTGGGAACCAACTTTGATTGCATAAGCAAGTCTACCATTTGCTTTACTTGACACATGTATATTCTTTGTGAGGAACTAAATTCTCTCCTCCAACGATAGTGTTGAGTGTGCGACAGACCATTATATACTCAATTGCTTCTTCCGACTCTTTATCCTTCAAAGACCGAGGACTTATGGGTTGGTCCCACCCTGAAGGGCAATACTTACCCCATGATTGCTAAAAGGTTTTCTGGACATATTTTCTCAACGACCTTCTTAGATAAGATGCTTTATTTCTCTATTTAGTTTATGACAATCATGTATATGTTGGCCCTCACTTTGTGCTATTTTCACCACTTGTTTGACTTGTTCTTCTTGGCCTCTCACTTAGGAGTTTGGAGGGAGAGATAATGCTGATGATGTGTGTGGAGTACTTCACGCCAAATTTGCCATCGTGTGAGCCACACCCGACTGACATATAATGACTTATATATTGTTGTTGAGAGGAGTCAGACCCTCTAAACCACACTTTTTTTAATCTTTGGCCTTCTTTTCCGTGTTGCTATATTCACCCTTTATGTAACACTTGATCTGTGCCATAATTTTTGTCACAGAAGAGACTCGTTGAAAACCTGTCTTTCAGACCATTAGGGAAAACTCCCACACACATTTCTTGATTGAGATGAACCATCTTGATGTTCGCGTGTTGAACTTACAAAATATTCCTCTCAAAGATCAAATGAATCAACATCCTCAAAAGGGTTTACATTATCAACACATTTTTTTATTAAATAATTTTTTTCTTGAAATTCACAATTTTTACTTTAACCATACATTTTTTATTATTAAATAAAATATAAAAAAAATGGTAAAATAGGTAAATTAGGGATCGAAATTATATTTTAGGCTATTATATACTCACGATGATAAATATCTGTATGTGTTCGTGACCGAACTCAGTTCTGTTCCATTTTTCTTTCTCTTCTTCATCCTCTCTTTCTCTCTCTCCACCACTTCTCCTCTCACCAACAACCACCGAACAAAGACTCACCGATCTTCCGACCCCAATTCGCCTTGTTTATGAGGTATCCTATTTTTCTTCCTCTGATTCTTTTTATTGTTTTTAATTTTTCAATTAGGTTTTCATTTTTCCGATCTACGCCATGGCTACGCGATCTCTTTCAGAATCCCCAATCAGTTTTTACAAAAAAGAACGTTTTTTTCATTCTTTTTAGTCATGATTTTCTTAGATCTAGAGAGTTATCGTTGATTAGGTTTTCTTAGATCCAGAATCGCCTTTCTTTCACTAACCCTAATTCATATTGATTTTAAAAAAAAAGTAATTTTTTTGTCTTCTTTCAACCGCTTTTTATTGATTTATAAGTTTAGGTTATGGTGGGTTTAAATCGATTATCATTTCAGTTCATGAACATCTTTTGTTCAGTTTAATTGTATTATTAATAATAATTTAATGAAATCTGTTTAATTTAGTAAACCTTGTGTTGATTATTGTTTGATTTTTAACTTTTCATATTCAATCCTAATGTTGATTATTTTTCTTGCAGCTCCAAGGAGAAACCCACTCTCGGGTAAGTATTTTCATATTCAACTCCTAATTATGTTGATTGTCTTCATAATGTTTTATACTGTTGTCATATATCATATATGAAAAAATAAATTAATGAAACACATGGGTCACAATCACAAGTGTCATTATGGCTCATATAATTGTGGAATTTGAACTTGAACAAACTGTTATTGTTCCATGATACACTATTTAGTACATACTGATGTCAAATATTTGGTACACTGATTAGTACATAATGATAGTGATGACATAGTTGGTTTTATGAATTTTTGTATTGAGTTTTCTGTCAACTAAATTTGAATGATGACCATCTTGCACTCATAATTCACACCTTAATTTCTTAGACAGGGAAGCCACCTAATGTTTTATTCTTTGTGAATGGCTTAAGTTTTATTGTACCCTATTGTTCAAAGTTAGAAGACTCTTTTCATCTTAGCTAACTGTTTTGCATAAAATTTTATGCAATTTCTTAGTTCACATATATGGATATCATTATGTAGTTCTTGCAGGTGTTTTTCTTTTTATGTTATACTCTTCTAATCTGTTTTGAGGTTCTTATTTTGTTGTTTTTCTTAATTACCAGTGGCACGCGGATTAAGACCCGCAAACGGAACATTGCGGCGCCTCTGGACCCTGCAGCATTTGCAGATGCAGTGGTCCAGATTTACTTGGATAATGCTGGTGATCTGGTATATTATTATTGCATTTTATATCCTTTTCATTTGTTGGTTGTATGTATTGCATACACTGTTGCATTTTGATTGACTTGGAAAGCTGATTGAATAATTTATGTTTTAGGAACTTATTGCAAAAAGCCTTGAATCTTCTGACCTCAACTTCTCAAGATACGGCGACACCTTTTTTGAGGCAAGTTTCTTAAATTCTGCAGTAATCTGTTCTGTCTCCGTTTATATCAGTATTATGTTTTTATTTTTATATATTCTATGTGGAAATCTTATTTTGGATATGATTGTAAAAGAATTGGGTGCATAGTTCATGTTATTATGATATTCATGCTTCTACGGTTATATAATAATATTATAGTTTAGTGTTAAAAGTGGTTTCTGCTACCTGAAAACCTGAATCTGTATAAACATTTTTTTATCTCTGGTTTTTTTCTCTGACATGGTATGTTTATTTTTATAGCACCTGCTAGGTACTGCTGTAGCTTGAAATCTATGTCCTTATATTATATGTTTGTCTTTTTTGTAAAAGTAAAATATTTCCACTCCTTCTATACCATTCTCCTAGGGGTTCTGAAGCTAGTTAGTCTTCACGTTCTTCTGCCATTATGGCAATTTTTATTTGAATAAGACATGGAATACACTATTAAATTTTCTTACTCCATTGACTAAATACTAAAGAATCAGTTAGGCCATCATTCAATTTCAATGTTCTCGATTCCTTGTGATGTTCTACTGTTAGTTGATTTCTATCCAGCTTATAAATGTCCTACGGATTATTTATTGCTTGCTTGTTGCATTACTGTAGGTTATTTTCACTGGGGGTCGCACACAACCTGGAACTACCAAGCCCGATGAGGGGGAACGCCATCCTTACTCCATAATTGAGTATGAGGCAAAACGTGAAGTCATTTTACGATCTGTGATCTACATACAAAAGGTTTTGCGGAGAAGGCCATTCCTCATCAAGAACCTTGAAAATGTCATGCGAAGATTCCTCCAGTCCTTGGAGCTTTTTGAGGAAAATGAGAGGAAGAAGTTGGCAATCTTCACAGCACTTGCCTTTTCCCAGAAGCTTTCTGGTCTCCCACCAGAGACTGTGTTCCAACCACTTCTTAAGGATAATCTTGTGGCCAAAGGGCTAGTTCTGACATTTATAACTGACTTCTTTAAGGAGTATTTGATTGACAACAGCCTTGATGATCTGATTGCAATTCTGAAACGTGGAAAAATAGAGGACAATCTTTTGGTCTTTTTCCCCCCTGCAAAAAGAACCAACGAGTCTTTCTCTGAGCATTTCAGGTAATTCTTGTTAGTGAAAAGGACCTATATCTTTATATGTAATACTTCAAGTAAATTATATCTTTGTTGATTTAATTTCTCTAGGCCAACAGTTCTTCTATTTTATGTTCCTTTTGGCAATTCTAACAGCATTGATCTTCTCATTTTTTGAACGATTAATATTTGCAAAATTCTAATGCCTTTTGAAAGTTGGGTACTTGACCTAAATTGTGTCACAGTTATACCTTCTCATGGTTTAGTTCAAGTTTTCTGGATATGCTGTATCATATTTATTTGCTTGGATTAATCATTTGCTAATCGGTTAACAAAAGTTTTTATTTTTCTATTTATCAGTTTGAAGTTTCTTTTTCTAGCACTGTTATTGATAGAAGAATGTCTGATTGAATTGCTATTTATCATTTTTTACTGTGGTAGACAGTTTTATCATTCCTTATTTGCTCTGTTAACTATCACGGAACTTATATCCGCCTATTCGTTGTCAACTTTTTAGCAAGGAAGGACTTACTGCCCTGGTGGAGTATAATGAAAAGAAAATATTTGAGGTGACACTAAAGGAAATGAAGTCTGCTTTAACAACACAGATAACCGAGGAGGCTGATATATCTGAAGTTATTGAGACTGTGAAGCTTCGGGTTAGAGATGCTAAGTTGCCAGAAACTGAGATTGTGCGGATCTTATGGGATGTTTTAATGGATGCTGTTCAGTGGTCAGGGAAAAATCAGCAACAGAATGCAAATGCAGCCCTGCGCAAGGTAACTTCAGAATTTTTCATCAACGCTGTAGTTGAGATTTTTAACTTTGTTATCCTAAACCATGTGTTCATTAGTTTCTTTTTGAACAGTAATAACTAGTATATAGAAAATCCATGTTAACGTATAGTCAAGTTAACTTGTGTCCTTTACCGTGCATTATTGTGGGGGGCTTAGTTAAGCATGTTATGGATAGGTGGATAGTTCTTAGACAGTGTATACACAGTTTGATTATATAATTGTGCTAACTTTTAGGGATTGGAGTTTCCATCTGTTTGCTTATCAAGAAAACCTCTCCGTTTTCATTCCGATTTGTAGCATTTTACTTTGTTAAAGATGTTGATGACATTACTTTGTCTATGATGAAGGTAAAAACATGGGCGGAACTGTTGAATACCTTCTGCACCAGTGGAAAACTTGAGCTGGAACTGATGTACAAAGTACAGATGCAATGCTATGAGGATGCTAAACTGATGAAGCTATTCCCTGAGATTATTAGATCTCTTTATGAACAAGATGTGCTGGCTGAAGATACCATTCTCCATTGGTTCCGTAAAGGAGCAAACCCCAAAGGAAGGTATGCAGTTATTGTTAAATATACTCACTGTTTCTGTCATCAACATTGCCACTATACTTTGTTCTTACTTATAATTTCTAATTTGGAACTGGTACAGGCAAACCTTTGTGAAGGCACTCGAACCTTTTGTTAATTGGCTGGAAGAGGCTGAAGAAGAGGAGTGAATGTGGTGGATATTGCGATGTCTTTTGCTCTTACACCTTTAGCTATCCTCTTTCTTAGATGTTGACTTAAATTCTCATAAATTTGATGTGCCTGGTACTAATAATCTATTTCCTTGTTGACTTTATTCACATCATCCTTGTTGCCCTGGTGCTTGCATGTTTTTTACATATGCACGAGAGATTATGCTACATGGATGTATTACTGCTGTATTTTGAATGTTCTACCTTTATAATGCATTATCGTTTCTTAAAGTTTTATGGTATTTTTATTAACTTTGATGCGTGAGGATGCCTGTGCATTTTAAGGATGCCTGTGCATTTTGAGGATGTAGACGGGGTAAAAGAAAGATGTGAACGATAAGAGGATTTTGCATTATAAAAGAAAACTAATACTTCCAAAGTCTTCTCTTCTCAAAGCTATTAATTCTTTTCATTTGATTTTGATTTTTTTTTTCTCGAAGTTCTTTCCTCTTGTAATCTCTCAAATTAAGTCGAAGTAAGATTAATTTTCAGATCTCTCTTGTTGAGCAAGGGGTTTTCATTACTTTATGTCTTTCAATCTGAAATTGAACAAATCTTTAAAGCAGAATACAGATGAACTCAAGTTCTTGTCTGTCAAAATTACTTTAGTTCTCGGCCAAGTATAATTTTCAGTGATTTTCTCTTGCTTCTACTGTTGTGTGTACTTTCTCAAAAAAGAAAAACGAAGTCATAGTTTTGTATCAATTTTACTTTATATATTTTTTAAAATAAAATAATAATTTTTGTTCAAAAAATAAAATAAAATAATAATTTTGTATCAAATTTACTTTATATTTTTTTAAAAAATTAAATAAATATACTAAAATATGTTTATTCAGGCTTACCACGCATTTCCGTTAAAGTTTGTGGGTGAACATCCCACTATCTTGTGAAGCAGGTAATTATTCTATCAATCATAAATATTGGTGTGGCAAGATTCATTCGAAAGAGGTAGTGTACGTTAGTTATTTAGTTATTGGATTCATTATGTTTCATCAAAATCCAAATATCACATTGGTTAATGTATCAACAATAATCTCTAATATTTGTCAAAAATCAAAAAGAGGAAACTGAAAGCATAAACTTATCTTATGATATCGTTTATGTGCCTTAAGTATCATCTGTGTTTTGATGTTTTTTTTAATTCAATTATTGATTGATTACATATTTGTAATTTGTATATTGTTTCATTCACGTGTTTGTACGTTTGTACGCTTTTATCATTTGAATTTGTTTGTAATCGCTTTGGCTAGTTTGTATTACTAAGAACTCTCAACATTGCATCAATTATGTTTCCCTGATTCTTGTTGGTATTTCCTTTTTGAGTTCATGAAATTGTTACTTTGTCATTTTTACATGCGTAGTTTGAATCACAAGTTAGAACATATAAATTTGGTTGTCTTGGTATTTGATTCGAATCACATGTTATATCTAATTCGAATCACACATGTGAAAATTGAAATTTGTCTTTGGACAAAATAATTCGAATCACAAATTAAACATGATTCGAATCGTAACCTCATTTGATCCAAATCAAGTGCATATCATGATTCAAATCGTGCAGATTGATTCAAATCATATTTTCTTCTTGATTCGAATCACGTACTTTAAAATCTATTTTTTTTATCTCTCATTTAAATGGTTGATTCTTTTGGTGAAAACAATAAGAGTGTGTAATCTATGGTAATATACCCATAGAGACAAAAATGTCATTTAATCTTCTATTCTTTGTGTGTCTATCCCCATAATCATGTATCTTTTTCCTTTTCACAAAAATAACTTTTTGATTATGAATTTATGTAAAAATTTATTCTTTGTTGTATCTCGTTCTTGTGCAATTTGTTGTTGTATTTGAGTGAATTGAGAGAGATAGTTGATTAATCTTCACGTGTGTTTATAGTTAATTAATTTCTGGATAACAATCAAAGTCGAGACCTATTCGTCTAGGAATTTGAGAGAATTTTCTGTGTGTTCTTCATTCATCATTATCTACAAACATAAGGTGTTACAGATTGTTGTGAGATATTCCACTAGCGGGGATCTTCATCTCTAAAGAATGAGTGTTGAGGAAGACTAGTGACTCATCAGGGTGTCTAATGTCTTTTATGTGAAGTTTGTTGTTAGTAACAAGTGCGAGTATAGATTCTTGAATTCGAGTTGATGTTTGTTGTTATTTATCGAGAATATATTTTTTATTATACTCCAAGGAAGACTTTGGAGAGATCTAGTATCAATTGTTCGTAAGACGGGGATGGAAGTAGTCCGTCTTTGATGGCATTGGAGAAAGTTGCTCGTAAATAAAGTTGGAAGTTGTCCAATCAGTTTTTGGCTATGGCAATCACTCAAATAAAAGAGATCAGTGGAATCAGGTGAATTGCCACATATAAATACTTGGAGCAGAATTATTTTGAATAACAAGATTATTGGATCAAGATTTATTAGAGATCTTGTCTTTTTGTTAGCAATTTAGTGTCTGCATCAACAAGGAGAATTATCGTATATAATTCATTAAAATCAAAATAGTGTAATCAAACTTATCAAAATAGTGGAAGATCATGATTATTTTCTAATGGTTTTTAATTCCGTTGAAGAGTAGAGTAGGCATTTCGAGGGCGACAACCAAACCATTATATATTGTTGTGTATCTTTTCCTTTTTCCCTACTTCCTTTAATTTTTTAGTATTCATTATTATGTTATTGCGTTCTTGCATCTTTGCATTGGTTGTATGTTACATGAGTTAGACTTTGCTTATAACGGTTTAATGTATAAGCTATGTCAGTGGTGTGTTAATCTTATTGAAATATCATGACTTCAATTTTGTCTTGTTAGAATTTATGAGCAAATTTTTTGAAATAGCTTTGTTTAAAAACTACTTTAATAGTCTTGTGTTTAACTTGCATTTGAAGTCATCAAATGCATACAAAATATCATGTATAATTTCATATGAGTTAATCTATTAAGATGCTTTTAAGCTCTTTTATTTTGTGTTTTACTTCTATGCTTATCAATTTTTTTTATTATACATGAGACCTGAAATCATTTTTGAAATTGTCTAATTATGAAATGGTCTATTCAATCCCCATTCAATCCTCATTCTAGACATTTTGATCTCCATATTCTCATCCAACAATTATGACTAAATCATACACTAAAAATATTGAGAACTCTCTCATTTTTTAAATAAAATTCACAACAAATGTTTTTTGGGGCCTGACTGATTAGAGGTTTGTCTGTTGGATTAGGAATTTTTTTATAACAGTCTAATCGATTAGACTTTGGCCTAATTGATTAGATGATGTATAATCAAATCTATAATCGATTATAACAATTTTTTAATGATTAATAACGATTCTATATTAAAATCTTCTATTTTAGGTTTCAGTCAATTATTTAAGGTGCCTAATCGATTAGCCTAATATATTAAGTAACTTTAAAAAGTCCATATATAAATTATTTAAGGTGCTTAATAGATTAGCCTAATATAAATAAATAGTTTCTCTATCACCTTTTTCAAATTCAGGGATCATGAAAAATCTCACTTTTCATTTATCTCATCATGTCTCTAAATTGTTCTTCTTTATCTCACATATTTTAGCTATAGTACTTTGAGAGTGTTCTTGAATTTGGTGAGGAAAAAATTATAAATTTATCAAGAGTAGATTTTTCTCTTGAGTAAATAATTCTTCCTTAGAAAGTGATTTATTTTGGTTGGGAGCTAAGCCATTTAAAAAGCTCTTATTTGTATTTGGGGGATTAGTCTTAGTCCCCATTTAGTTCTTGAGCTCTACAAATGAAAAAGCTTTCTTTTGGTTCGTGGAAATCAGTTAGTGAAAATCTGTACAAAGATTCTTGAACTCAACGCGATTCAAAGCTTTATCGGTTCAAGATCAACTTGGTGTAAAATCTCCCTTGATTTTTGTATTCATGATGGTGTAAAAACTCAGTAGGTTCGGGATCATTCCAATATAAATCTCAATTCAATTGTGGTTAGTCCGTATAAACCCCCAGTTCGGTCAAGAGGATAACCAACTCAAAACTTCGTATTAGTTTAAGATTAGTCTGTGTAATATCTCTGCTTGGTGTGAAGACTAACAACTTCATACACGTTCATTGTTTAGATTGAAGACAAACCGCTTCAAGTCATGCTTGTTATTTGGTTGAAAGTTGGTCTAAAACTTTATTTCTTTGTATCAGGGAACTCGTGGGCATAACTTTTAAAATATCTCAAGACATAGTGGATATTCTTAAGACTAGCTCTTGGGAACATGATTGAGTATTCTTGACTAAACTTGTATAATTCTCTAGTGTTATTTTACTTTTTTTTATCTCTTTTATTTTTCACTTATTTTCTTTACTTTGAATTTCCACCGCATTTTATTCAAACATTTTTATAAAGGTTTTTAAATGCTAATTCTGAAAATGATTTTGTTTTAAATCAATATTTTTCAAACGTCCACAACTCATCTCTCCTATATATGAAGTCACATGTCTAACAAACATAACTTAAGTCTTTGAAAGCTCATATGATCCCGTACCTTAGTGTCATTTATCTGATTAGGATCAGTAATGTATAATAAGTGCAAGTAGTCTTCAAGGTATTAAAATAATGCGCACATGCACACACACACCCTTAAAAGGATATTATAAACCTCGTTTATTTCAAAATATTTTTAAAACTTTTTTAACCATATGCTAATCGACCTGTAAGAGTACTTAGCCACTTAGGAAAACAAAAACTTGCTCTATAATAGATTAGGACATGTGTTTAATCAATTAAGGAGAAAACTCATCACCTAATCAATTAGAAATCCTCATAATAGATTAATCTTCGAACGTTGGTGTTTTCTTTCCTAATTAACTAGGTTTAATGCCACAGGCTAGTCGATTATAGAACGGATCCGACCCATTTTTCTTTCCTTTTTTAGCAATTTTTAAATCTAATATAAAAGAGGCCGTATGATCACTTCTTAAAACAAGAAATCTGCTATCCCATTCTTATCTATTACTCACTCTATTTTTTGAAACAATTTTATAAGTTTTATACTATTTTTGTGCTAAGACAGTGAAAAACTTAAATAAGAGTTGTGTAATTGATGTTTGAATCAAATCTTGTTGAAATTGTAAATCAATAGTCCCATTCTCGTGTAACATTGTAATTGGTATAAATGTTGCAAGGTGGACATAAGTAAGATCTTGATGTAAGGAGGTTGTGAGTTGATTCTATGATAAAGCTCAAGTTCATAATGAAATTCTCAAAAGGAAACTCTTGGGGACTGTAGTAGGTCGCATGGTTTTTTAAATTTTCTTGCAAATTATCTTCTGCGCTTAAATTTGTTCTTAACCTCTCTTCTTAAAATTGACCAAGTTAAAATCAATCTTTTCGAAAAAAGTTTTCACAATTCATCCCTATTGTGTTTGAAGTCACTTAGTCAACAAGTGGCATCAAAGCCTAACTCATGTTATAAGACTAATCATCTCACAAGGAGGAATGGTGACTTTAAATAGTTTGTTCTGTCCGCTGACTTTTGTGTATAAATTTGTCTTGACTTATTTTGACTTTCCTATTTCGGTCATTCAATTATTATCCTTCAATTTGTCCTTCCCTTATTCAGGACAATACATATTCATTTATGGCTATCACTTGTTTTATTCGTTATGAGTATTATGTCTTCACGCTATCATTATTACGCTTCCTAGCCTATGTTTGGAACTGCGACACGTTTAAGAAAATCACAACAATAAACCACGTCAGCGTGAAAGTTGTGTTATGTAGCTTCTATATTTTCACGATAAAAATGCCTTGGGACGTGCTTTTTGGCTAAGTCATCGTAGTTCTAAACATATTCTTAGTTCGGGACTCAGCCTCTTAATATATGACAAACTGTTACGTGACTCATAGCTGAGTCAACTCTATTTCTTCCGAGTTAAGTTATTTTTAGGTGGCTTTGTCCTCTCAACATATTGTGGTGAGCTGATCAATGTGACTTAAGGTCAAATTGACCCTGCCTAGACTAGTCTAGGCACTCTATGAGAGTTCATTGTGTTATAGATAGGGTGAACCCGTTTCTATTAGTCCACGACGAGGAATGTTTGATATTACAAACATATTGGTAAATAATAGATGTTGTTAACCTTAAAGAATTTTTTATCAAGAGAAATATTTATTGTTAAGAGAAAAACTGACACATTTGATCCCACGCTCACTAATTTTTTTATTTATAAAATATCTCTTGAGTTATGTTTGAATTAATGGAACATGAGAGATTAGATTGAAATATAAATCTCACTCTTTGTTTGAATATTTTATTAAAAATGTCTTAGTTCTTTACATACACCCTAAATAAATGAAAGGATGAAAAAAAAAAGAAAGGTTTACATAATGAAATAAAGTAAATTCTATTCTATTTCATTCCACTCTATTCATTATTTTAAAAATTCAGTATGCATTTCAAATTTGATTAGAAATAAAATGGCATAAATTTTCTTTTGTAAAAAAATGATTTACCAAACTCGCTCTCAACAACAAGACACGACACAGTTGTGGACTGTGTGGTGTTGTTGATTATGCGATGTTCTGTCTCACTCCAATCGCCAACTCCTTCTCATTCTCATCCATCATCTGCAAATGCAAAGCATCCCTTGACACTAACACCCACGCGCTCGACGCCGGATATATCCGACGCGCCGCTCACCTCGCCGACAAATCCGCTGGCTTCACTTCCCCTCATCCCAATTTCGGCTGCGTCATCGCCACCCCATCCGGCGATGTCGCCGGCGAGGGCTACCTCTACGCGCAAGGCACCAGCCCGGCCGAAGTTCAGGCCGTCACCTCCGCTGGTGAACGCTGCCGTGGCGCCACCGCTTACTTAAACATGGAACCTGGTGACTGTGACGGTGACAGCACTGCTGTATCTGCTCTACTTCAGGTTCTTCCTATTCATCTCTACTTTTCCAAATTCTTGCATGCGTTGTTTGGGTGTGTGTATGTTGACTTCAGTTTGTGTTTGTAGTTGATAATTGACCGTGTCTGTGAAACCAAACTAGGGTGGTGTCAAAAGGGTTGTCATTGGAATGAGACACCCTTTGCAACATTTTAGAGGCAATGCTGTTCGTGCACTCAGAAGTCAAGGATTGCAGGTTGATCTTCTTGGAGAGGATCTTACTAGTAAGCTTATAGAGGTGTGTTACTAATTTACTAGTAATGTAGTGAGGATCTTTAGCTTTTTATCACACATATGCATTGACGCGTTCGGTTTTATTTACAGGATGCTCTGAAAGAATGTATTCTTGTTAATGCTCCTTTGATCTGTAGAGCCTCTTCACGCGTTCCCTTTTCTGTTCTCAAGTATGCTATGACCCTTGATGGTGAGGATTCTGTTCATTCTCTTGTTATTGGTCTTTCTGGCACAAGCTTTAAGTGTAGAATCTTGGAATTTCATTAGACTCTTGGCTGAGTAGTCTTGTCTCGTTACGTTCCTTTTGGTACAACAGGTAAAATTGCTGCGAGCACTGGTCATGCATGGTGGATAAGCAGCAAGAAATCTAGAAGTCTAGTTTTTGAGCTGCGAGCTAGAAGCGATGCAATAATTGTAGGAGGAAATACAGTTCGAAGGGACAGTGAGTATCATCATTATCATTATCATCGACGTTATTGTCTATAAGTTTCTTGAAATTTGATTTTTGATACCTTCTTTCCTTCTAAATTCAATCAGATCCAAGACTGACGGCGAGACATGGAGGTGGGCATATGCCAATGCGTATTGTAATGTCTCAGTCCCTCGATCTTCCGGATGAAGCAAACCTATGGGACATGACTGAGGTTTCTACCATAGTTGTAACACAGAGGGGTGCGAGGAAGAGTTTCCAGAAGCTGCTTGCGTCTAAAGGAGTTGAAGTAGTCGAGTTTGATATATTAAATCCCCGAGATGTTATGGAGTATTTTCATGATCGTGGTTATCTTTCAGTTTTCTGGGAGTGCGGAGGAACATTGGCTGCATCTGCTATTTCATCTGGAGTAATTCACAAGGTTTCATTTATCTTTTTTATTTTTAACTGTTTTTTCTGTGTTTTGATCATCCACCAAAATTGTCAGCAATATAATGTTTCTATGCCTTTTGAAATTGCGTGGTTGTTAGAATTTGTATTGCATGGAAAATGAAGGAATATGATAGAAATAGAAGGAAAATTGAATAGGGTGGTAGAGAAAATCTTAAATTGGTAATCTTAGGAGCCTGAAGGGCCCAAGCCCAATATTGAAAGTGTATTCTAGAAGTAACGAACAGTAGGAAAAGGTTAATTAGAAAGTTATCAGTTAGTTAGAATGAGGTGCTTAAATAGCTCATTAGCCATCAGCGAAACACTTTTTGATTGTAAACAAACTGTTAAACCCTCAGTAGAAGAGTGCTTCTGATTGCTCGTAGCAATTCATTGCAATTCTTAAAGGATTTGGATATAACATTTTAGTCTGACCTACCGGATCTTGAGATGGAGCCTGTGTGAATCACAGTGGAAGCAAGGGTGGCAGCATTTAAGACATCCATGGAATTCGTCAAGTAACTAGCCACGCAGCATATCACGCAATTGGAAGAGATCAAAGAGGGAATGCCTACTACAAAAGTATCTAGAATCTGTTATCTCGCAGGATGGAGAAACAAGGCATAACATGGGAGGATGATGGCGAGGAAAGTGAGAAAAACAAACAACAACAACAACCAAGCCTTATCCCACGAAATGGGGTCGGCTACATTGATCAACTTTCGCCATACTGTTCTATCCAGAACCATGCTTTATCCGAATCGAAAGTGAGAAAAACAAACAAGTGGGATAAATCAGCCCAACCAAGATCGACAAAGTGACCTCCAAAATCAGCGCTGAGAAGCGCCCTTGGGTCAAGGAAGTGCAACCACTAGTGCTCTAAGGTGAAGACTCATTCAGATAGATTGCAGGGCCTGAGAATTTGTTTGAGGTGCAAGGTGTTCTTCCCTTGGAATAACATCAACTTGTGTTCGTTAGTATGGAGGGTGCAGCAGTACACTTGTACCGTTTCTGGTGATAGAAAAGCTCAACTGTCCACATGGGAGACCTTACCACCACTTTCATTAGTAGGTTTGGAGATCGAAGTGAAGGGAATGTGTTTGAACAGTTGGCAACCATGAAACAGGAGGACTTGGTGTTAGAATATTGACACCAAGTATTAAGTTGACTACTGATGTAGAGTCATCCCTGCTATACTTACCATGCTGAATCATCCGGAGGGAAGAATGAGGATCAAGTGAGTGAAGAATTAGATCAAAAGCAACAACAGCAGTTGTGTTTGTGGGAATTACTAATTTGTTTTGAAGGGGTTTTTGCTACTCCAAAATGTTTCCCTCCAAAAAGAGAAATAACCCTAGGTTCCCACGTGTAAAAGAATGGGATAGAAAGGCTAGTAGCAGAGGTGCTGGAAAGTGGAATGATTCAGCCCAATTGGGAATCCATATTCCAGCCCAATAATTTTGGCGAGGAAAAGAGATGGGAGCTGGTGTTTTTTGTGTCGATTATAAAGCCTTAAACAAGGCCACAATACAACCACCCCATCCCTGTGATAGAAGAGCTGCTGGGTAAATTGCAGGGAGCAGTTTTCTCTCTCAAAAATAGACTTGAAAGTAGTTACCATCAAAACCGTAATACAAATGAACAAAGAAGACATCCAAAAACAGCCTTTAGAATGCATCATGGACCCTTTGAGTTCAAAGTAATGCCATTTGGGTTAACGAACGTCTTTCCGGCAATGAATTCAAGAATGTGACATTACCTACTTAAGCTTGTACTAGTGTTTTTTGTTGACATACTAGTATATACTATATACCAAGACATGACTAGAACATTTAGAGCACTCGAAGACAGTGCTGGCTACCCTACAACAGTCTCATTAATTGTCAATTAGAAGAAGTGCAGTTTTGGAAAAAGAAAGTTTGAATACTTAGGACACCTTATTTCATGAGAGGGCGTCACCATGGACCCTCAGAAGGTGGAATGCATGTTCCAATGGCCAGAGGATTGACGGGATATCGAAGAAGATTTGTCGAAGAGTATGGGAAGAACCTTGACAGATTTACTTGACCGTGATTACTTGTATTTCGTTAATTGGCAGAAAAAGAAAATTCTATCAGAAATTAAAATACATAACAAGAATACATTCTTGGAATTGGGGTGTTATCCCCCTCTTCATTTCTGCCTTAATGTTTGGGTGGTTGTACTTATTATAGGAGACAAATTCCATTTAGAATGAGTTTTGCTCAGTTGGCTTTATCTTGTTTTGATTTAATTTATAAAATGTTAGGATAACAAAATCTTTATGTCCGTCAGGTTTATGCATTCGTTGCTCCTAAAATTATTGGTGGAAAGAATGCACCATCTCCTGTGGGTGATCTTGGGATGGTTGAGATGTCACAGGCTATAAATCTAGTTGATGTTTGCTATGAGCAGGTTAGTCCAAATTTATTTGCTTTTCCCTTCGAAGTACTAATATGTTTAATCTATGCATTTATTGTTGAATAAATTACTAATGCAGATTGGGCCTGACATGCTTGTTAGCGGATTTCTTCAACCGATACCAGACATGGCACCGACAATCCCATCACCAGAGGAAACTTTCGTTGTTGACCCTACTGTCTCACCGTATGATTCCAGGATCATATTTTTCTACAAAACATGGGATCCTTATGGTGCATTGTCAAATTTCTCTCCTCATCCCATTGAAATGCCTGATGAAAATGGCGATAACGTGACTTGGTTGAGTGTGGAGCATTACTACCAGGTACTTTTTCGCGTGCATAGATTCTATTTTCACTTTGCAGTATTATTTCATTGCTTATAAATTTAATTCGATGCTTAGGCACAAAAGTTCGTTGGAGTGGATGATACTGTTGTGCAGGATTGTTTGGAAAGGATCAAATCTTCAAAAAGTCCAGAAGAAGCTGCAAGAATAGGAAGGTCAATGCAAAAGCAGCGTCCTGATCTGGTATGAACTGACTTATTTGAGTCATCTTTTGACATAAGCACTTCTAAGACCGTTCGAGAGACTTTATAAAAACAGCTTATGACACGTTTATAATTTATGGTGCTTGCAGATAAGGCCTGATTGGGACAACATGAAGATCGATGTCATGTACGCAGCACTGAAATGCAAATTTTCCACATATCCCCGGTTGAGTTCTATGCTGGTTTCAACTGCTGGTTCGGTTCTAGTTGAGGCTTCTCCGCATGATCTCTTTTGGGGCGGCGGTCGAGAAGGAGAAGGCTTGAATTATCTTGGACGACTTTTGATGAAGTTGAGATCAGAGTTTGTTGAGGAATCATCGTCGTCGTCAAGTGAATCCCCTAGTTTAGCTTTATAGTAGTTTCAAAAAGAGAGAAGAGAAACAATAACAATTCTTTTGTTGTAGAGTTCAAAGTTACTTGTTGCACAACACATGCAATACACAGCAAAATGTTAATACATTTTTCTAAAAAATATTTATCGGTTGTTAACGAATTAAATTGATTGAAAACAATAGGACACGGTTATCCTCTAGTTTGCTTTCTTGATCATAGGGACCCTTGAAAACAATATGACCAAATTAATTATAGTTTGAAAATGCCTAGTAAAAAATGAATGAAAGGGGAAAGTTGGTGGTTGTGAAGTGTTCCCTAGTCCTATCCTAGTGTCACGGAAGGTATCTGATTAATGTGGACTTATCAGTCAGTCAGGATTCAAGATCTGTTACTTTGTTTGCCTTAGAAACAAGGGTTTAAGCAGTAACCACTACTTCAAGACTGATGTTACTGAAATCATTGAAGCTTAAAGCAATTGCAATATGTTAATTGGCCAGACCTGTTTCATATCCAGAATTCATTGTTTTAAAACCCGGTCTAAATCGACAGGTGAGACTCGTTAGACCGATAATCAGAAGGTAGAGTGGTGGTTCGGTAAAGTCAAAGATTATAGTTGTAATTAATCTGGTGAAAATCAATCTGATTCAATCGATTTATCAGTCATACTAATGAACTGGCGGATCTGGTGTACAGGATACAAGTTAAGAGTTAAATATAGAAATGTTTTGTTTGAAAATTGTGCATTAATTTTATTAAATGTTTATTATTAACTTTTTATTGCTTTTATTAATATAAAATTTTTATTTGCGAATTTCTTACCATGTTTTTTTTTTACTAAACGTAAGAACGACGTCATTGAGTGGTAGTAAAGAGAAATCTAAAAATTAGAGGAAGAAAAAAAAAAAATCCATTTTTCATATTTTAATTTTTTTTGAAATTTATATTATGTTATATTATTATAACTTGTTTGAATTGTGTTTTTATGGACTAAGTCTAAAATTTATTATATTTTATAATTGTGTTATATTTTGATTTTTAAAAGTATTTGAATTTTAGAAGTTTGAACTTTATATACAATAAAATTGTTATTCAATTTATTTATATGAATAATTTTATAATTTTTTAAAATTTGATGGTTATAAAATTTATGTAAATAATCTTATTTCATGAATTTTATCATTCGACCAACGTGGTCCATTGATCTGACCAATGATCCAATAATTCAATAGTTTAATCCATTAATTTGACCAATGATCCAATAATTCAATTGTTTAATCGGATTCGAATTTTAACATATGATGAGAACTATATTTCTGAATAAAATGATTTGGATTATAAAGTAAACAATCATCACTGATGTAACACTCAAATAATTAGGGATAATTAAATTTGAAATTTTTAACAAATAAATTATGTGTATAATTTTTTAGAAAACACTTTATTTTATGTATAATTATTAAATTAAAAGATAATGCTAACTTGCGTTTTTTGGGACACAATTTAAGAGAAAAATATAAGAAAATATTTTAAAATCAATGTATATATATATATATATATATATATATATATATATATATATATATATATATATATATATATATATATATATATATAATCTTTTTCTGTTATTAAGAAAAGAGAGTACAAATTTATAAATAATAATTTTAATACCAATTTTTTAGTTGTGAGTTCTTTAATATTTGAGTGGATTATTTATTAAATTAATTATTTTGATATTGATGGAGTATATTATTATTCTTTGTCTGAAATTGAAAATATATACACTGACGGAGGGGAGCTAGGACACTGAACCAGAGGATGCAGGCTTTCTAATGTAATATATATATATATATATATATATATATATATATATATATATATATATATATATATATATATATATATATATATATATATATAAAATACGTTAGAAAGCCTGTATCTTCTGGTTCAGGGTCCTACTAGTGCATCTTCTGGTTCAGGGTCCTAGCTCCCCTCCGTCAGTGTATATATTTTCAATTTCAGACAAAGAATAACAAATATACTCCATCAATATCAAAATATTAGTGCATTAGTTCCATCATAATAATATTAGTGTAAATTATGATATCGAAGAATTATTTATAATTTTATCATTTTTATTCTATTTAATAACTATTTTTTTTTTTTAATATTAGTGCATTAGTTCTCTTTGTATTTCAAATGATTTTGGCTTAAATTTTAAATTTGGTTCACAATTATTTTAGAATAATATTTAGTGATGGGATAATTCAAGTGATATATGTTAATTGAGATAGATTTGTATAAGTTGGATACTTAAAAATCAATAATTTGTATTAAAAAACATATGAAATTGGAGAAACAAAAATGTGTAATACAGTAATATACAAAATTATAATCTATTTATATGTACTATATATATTACACTTACAACAAAATTCGGTAACTCTAACTCTAGTTTAGTGATTATTTACTATATGTAATCTATGACACTTACAACAAAAAGTTAACTTCTCCTGTAGTTACCCAAAATAGTGTTCATCATTCTATTGCCATTTTTGAGTATTTTAAGTTTTAGTAATCATAACTATAGCAAGAATTAACTAATAAAAGTATTAATAACATAGAGGTGAAGGAGTCCTGATCAATGTTGTAGTCAGGCGATCCCAACATACGTTATGAGTTGCTACAAGCTAGCAGAAGCGATCTGTCACGGAATTGAATCTTTGCTAGCCAAGTTCTAGTGGGGGTCCAAAAATAGTGAGAGGAAAGTGCAATGGATGAGTTGGAAAAAATGGCGAGAACAAAAATATTGGAGGTATGGGGTTTCGAGGTATAAGTGAGTCCAATATGAGCCTTTTAGGAAAGCAATACTGGCTCTTGATGTCAAGGACCTTATTGATGATGATTTGGGAATTTGAGAACGTGACTTGATATTCCAATCCTTTGATCATGAGAAAGTCTGTCAAATTGTTAGTATTCCCTTATCTAGGAGAAACTTAAATGACAAAATGATTTGGAATTATGAAAAAAGTGGGGAGTTCTCTGTTAGATATGCTTATCATTTGAGCATGCAGTTCAAAGCTTCAAAGTCACCTGGCCCATCGAGCCCACCTTGTAAGAAACTTTGGCAGCAAATTTGGAAAGCTCCAGTCAATACCCGCATCAGGAACTTCCTCTGAACAACTAAGAATATATTGCCTACAAAGGTGAATCTACAGAAAAAGGCATCAGGTTAGATCCGTACTATGTTATGTCTCTCATAACGATCTTAAGACGATTAGACATCTCTTCATGGATTGTGATTTTGCTAAGCAAACTCTTTCCTCTTCTGTTTTGAGCTATAGAATTCCTTGTGATTTAGAATTTAATGACTGGCTTATGAGCATTCTTTCTTGTGGGGATCCTTTTAGTTCTCAATTGATTTTCACAATAGTCTACAAGCTCTGGTTGGAAAGAAATATTAAGTTGTATCAATCCAAAGAATCTTCGTCGGTGCAGGTCGCGGAGGAAGCTATGGAAAGTGTGGTGGAGTTCAATAAATAGAATTATGTTAGGGGTGTGTAATCTAGGGAGGGCACTAAGGTAGGCTCGAGTAACAGGGACACACATACTATACAAGTTGATGCTAGCATTTCTGAAGGTGGGATCACGACTATGGGTTGTATCATCAAGGACCAAAACCAGGAAATTTCAATAGCAGCGTGTAGAAGAGATAATATTACAGTTGAGGTTGCTGTGGCAGAGTCAATGGCTATTCGTTGGGGGCTTGAGTTTGGAAAAGGACTTGAAGCAAGAAAAGATAGTTGTTCAATCTGATGCTAAGGTAGCGGTACATTGTGTCAATTCTGTTCAAAAGTTTGCAGTGTTGGAACCTATTGCTATAAATATTAGAGGCTTACTAAGTAGTTTTAAATTTTCTTCTCTTATGTTTCATAGTAGATCTTGTAACATGGATGCTCATAACTTGACTAGATTAGTGTTTGTTGTTGGGTCTCGGATCTGGATTGGAGGTTTTCCAAATGTGGAGCCCTATTTGTTTGTACTAAATTCTGGTTCTTCTTCTTAATTGAAATTATTTTCCCATAAAAAAAACATAAAAATAAACGCAATTAAAAAAAGTCAAAACCTGTTTTTCTATTAAAATTATAATTATGTGTCCCACATATTAGATTCTTATCCATATTAATCATTGACAAGTAAAATAATTTATATTATAAAAAAAAAAAATTTACAAAAATAGAAAGATAGGTCTAATCCATTAAAAAAAAAGAAGTTAAAAGCAGAATTCCAAAATGAAGTAATATGATATTCACCTAATCAAAACGAGAATTTACTTTTTATATAACTAAGTTTTTTAAAAAAATTACGCATATAACCAAAATTTCAAATGACCTTTTTTTCCCACTATTTTAACACATTGTCGCCATTTGCATTGGCGAATTGTAAATTGTGGCGGTTTAAAATTCCCGGAAATATATTTTTTAAGCAAATCGCCACATGCATTAGCGACTACACTTAAATTTTAATTTTTTGTGTAAATTGTGGGGGTTCAAAACCGCCGCAAATTTACAAAAAATAAAATTTTAAGTGTAGTCGTCAATGCAAGTGGCGACTGACCTTAAAAAAAGATTTGCGGGAGTTTTAAACCGCCACAATTTACAATTTGTCAATGCAAGTGGCGATAATATGTTAAGATAGTGAAAAAATAGTCATTTATAATATAATTAATTTGAAAACTTAATTATATGCGGAATTTTTTACTTAATAAACGTGGCAATATTATCACACCATGAGAAATCCATTATAACATGATGACTATGATTAGTTGGACCATATGAAAATTCATTTGAATTTTTTTATAGTTAGACTACCTATTTCTATTTCTATTTCTAATTCTAAGGTCTCACGGTATTAATTTTGGATCTATGTCCTGTGAAGGTACGGTGTCAATTGGTTTTGATAATAACAATTGTCAAGCAATTTTTAAAGAAGATAATGTTAACAATAGTAAACGTATACAAAAATAGAGAATAAGAAAGACCTTTTGATTTAGGGTTCCAATAGAATGAACAAAAACTGAAGAGTAAGAGTTACACAAGAGTATAAATACTAAAAGTTAGATAAGACACCCTTACAAAGATACAATAAAATAATATAATAATAATAATATTAATAACTAACATCTCCCCTCAAACTCAAGATGCATTAGCAGAGAGCATCGAGAGTTTGTCAATGAAAAAACAAAAACGTTTAATGGAATGCGTCTTCGTAAACAAATCAGCAATCTGCAAAATAGAGGAGACAAACGATAGAGTAATTGTTCCATGCGGAAGATGATGACGAGTGAAGTGACAATCAATCTAGATGTGCTTGGTACGTTCATGAAAGACCGAGTTGTGGGCAATTTGAGTTGCACTTTTGTTATCACAATACATAGGAGTTGGTTCAGAAAGAGTGACGCCCATATCAGAAAGTAACCATCGTAACCAAACTATTTCTGTAGTTGTGGATGCCATAGCACGATACTCAGCTTCTGTAGAAGAACGAGAGACAATATCTTGTTTCTTACTCTTCCAAGAAATAAGAGAATCTCCAAGAAAGACACAAAACCCAGTGGTAGACTTACGATCTGTGGGGTCACCAGCCCAATCTGCATCAGAATAAGCACGAAGTTCCAATGATGATGATGAGGGAAAGAGAAGGCTTTGAAACTGGGTTCCCCGAAGATAACGACATATGCAAAGAACAGCTGCCCAATGCACTGTAGTAGGAGAGACAACAAACTGGCTAACAACATGAACCACATATGCAATGTCTGGTCTAGTAATCGTAAGATACACCAGGCTGCCAACCAAAGTACGATATAAGATGGGATCTGGTAGAGGAATACCGTCAGATGGAGCATATTTCACATTCAACTCAAGAGGACTATTTGCTATTCTAGTATCAGAAAGACGAGTCTGTTCAAGAATGTTGGCAATATACTTGGATTGGGAGAGAAGATAGCCTCTAGGAGAGTAGGCAAGTTCAATGCCCAAGAAATAGCGCAGAGTACCTAAGTCCTTCATCTCAAACTATTTTGCTAACTCTAATTTCAAATCATTAATTCCATCCATATCATCACCTGTAATAATCATATCATCAACATATAGTGAGAGTAAAATACGACCATGATAAGTAGTCTTGACAAACAAAGCAGAATCATGATTACTAGAGTGAAAGCCAATAGATGTAATCACAATGGTAAACTTCTCAAACCATGCTCGTGGAGCTTGTTTCAGACCATATAATGCCTTCTTCAACTTACACACTTCCCCTTGATTATGAGAAACACCTTGTGGGGGTACCATATAAACTTCTTCTTGAAGATCACCATTTAAAAATGCATTTTTAACATCCATTTGAGAAATATGCCACTGACGAAT
Source organism: Vicia villosa (assembly GCF_029867415.1). Lineage (NCBI taxonomy): Eukaryota > Viridiplantae > Streptophyta > Magnoliopsida > Fabales > Fabaceae > Vicia > Vicia villosa. The sequence continues at coordinate 117,002,661 of NC_081185.1, read as the reverse complement.
AGATGCTACTGCAATAAGAGTGCGAATAGTAGTCATCTTAGCAACAGGAGCAAAAGTTTCTTCATAATCCATACCATATTGTTGAGAGAATCCCTTAGCAACAAGTCGTGCTTTGTAGCGCTCAACTGACCCGTCAGACTTAGTTTTGATCTTGTATATCCAACGAGACCCAATAGCACGTTTTTCAGGAGGAAGAGGTACTAATTCCCAAGTATATGTTTTGTGCAAAGCAGAAAGTTCTTCTGTCATAGCCTACTTCCAAAGAGGGTCAAGAATAGCCTCTTTATAGGAAGAGGGTTCACACAAACTGTGGATAGATGTTAGAAAAGAAGCAAACGAAGCAGAGTAAGTAGAATAGACAAAATCAAGCAATTGAGTAGACTTACGATCACGAGAGGGATAACGGGGAGACGGAGGATCAACAGTCGCAGGAGGTTCTTGGGTAGCCGTGGGGACAAGAGGGGAGTCAGTATTTGGAGTAGCAATAGTATCAGTCCTGCAATTCTCAAAATTACAATCACTAGAAACATTGTCATTATGACCAAAAGGATCGATGTGAGTAAGTTTTGAACTGCTAGTAATATAAGAATCAGAAGAAAGACAGTAAAAAGGAATGTGTTCAAGGAAAATAACATGACGAGAAACATACAGTTTCTTTTCACTAGGATCATAACAACGATAACCCTTTTGGCCATCTCCATAACCAAGAAAAACACATATAGCAGAACGAGAAGACAACTTACTACGTTCTACTTGTGGGCGAAGAACAAAGCCAGTGGAACCAAACACTTTGAAAGAGGAATAATCAGGGATGGAGTTATATAATTTTTCAAAGGGAGACAAACCTGATGTGACAGACGATGGAATTCTATTAATAATATGAACAGCAGTAAGAACAGCTTCACCCCAAAATTCACTAGGAACCGAAGCAGACAACAAAAGAGAACGAGTTGTCTCAATAATGTGTCGGTGTTTCCTTTCAGCAACTCCATTCTGTTGAGGTGTATCAGTACAAGATGTTTGATGAATTGTACCATCAAAAGCAATCAATTCAGAGAATTTATTAGAGGTATATTCACCACCTAAATCACAATGGAAGCACTTTATAACAACATTATGCTGAGTCTTAACCATAGCACGAAATATACAATAAATGTCAAAAAATTCAGAACGATTTTTCATAAGGTAAACCCAACAATAATGAGTATAGTCATCAATAAACGAAACATAATATCTAGATCCACCCTTAGTAACAAGCGGTGATGGACCCCATACATCAGAGTGAATTAAGTAAAATGGTGCATATGAAATGGAAACACTTTTACTAAATGGTAAAGCTGAAAATTTAGCAAGTTTACAATCACAACAATCTGAGATATCACTGGTTTGTAACTTTCCTAAAGCTCTAGTAGAAGCCAAATACTTTAATCTAGAAGCAGAGACATGTCCAAGATGGTAATGCCATAAATAAAAACTAGAAGACGAAGAATTCAAACGAAAAGAGGATAATAAATCAGTTGCGGAAGTAGAGGTTGAGGCTGCAGTATCTGAAACTCTATACTCATCCAAAACATAAAGTCCCCCTTGTCTACGACCTGTCCCAACCAGCCTCCCAGAATGAGGATCCTGCACACAACAAGAAGTGGAAGAAAACATAACTGAGTAACCAGAATCACACAATTGATTAACAGAAGCAAGACTCAAAGTGAGGTTAGGAATATAATAAACATCAGAAACTGAAAAATTAGGTGTGGAGACAGAACAAATGCCTGCTAATGGCATATTAGTGCCATCAGCAGTCATAACTGACATAGATGATGTGGTATTCAAGGACACAAATGATTTTGCATCATATGACATTTGATGTGATGCTCCAGAGTCAAGAATCCAATGGGAGGAGATATACCTGACAAACAAGAAGAGTTCAAACCTTTATTAGAGGAGGCAGACATGGCACGTGACTGAGTAGCAAGAAGCTTTTGGAGCTGCTCTGCAATATCAGATATTTGAGAAGTAGTCTCGGATGGATATACATGATCAAAACTAGAACCAATGGTAGTAGGAGCAGCAGCAGCCACATTGGATGATGAACTCTTGAAATTTTTCTTATTTCCTTTCATCAATCTGGGGCATTGTGCTTTCCAATGACCTTTCTCCTTACAAAAAGCACATTCATCACTACCTAGACCAACCCTACCTTGAGATTTTCCTTTGTGAATTGGAGCAACAAAAATAGACGGAGGAGTAGGGAGAACTCCTTTATTTGGAATCAAACTGGAGTGGGACTTGAGTCTAATTTCTTCAGCCAACAATTCATTAAAAACTGAATCAACATTAGGAAGAGGGTTACGATGTAAAATACCCCCACGGAGTCCCTCAAAATCATCCCTAAGCGCCATCAGAAATTGAACCAAACGCTGCTCTTCTGTTTGATCAGTGTACGCTTTGACAACTTTCATTTCAGTTGATTCCATAAGAGCCAATTGATCCCACAAATTATTCATAGCCGAATAAAATTCTTGAATAATCATATTATTCTGTTTCAGAGCTCTAATGTCACTCTCCAGCTGGTATCGTTTTGCAAAATTAGATTGAGCATGCAAACGTTTCAAATGATCCCAAACCTCCTCAACAGTATCATATTTTTCCAGTTGTACACCTATTGACTGAGAAACAAAATTATTGATCCAAGTAAGGATCTTAGAATTACTAACATCCCATGTTTCCAACTCTTTTGCATATTTTGCTTCATCCTTTTTATCTGTAGGTTTAACGGAAGTTCCATCAACATACCTCCACATCCTTTTTCCTTTCAAATTTTTTTTCATTACGTAACTCCAATAAGGATAATTTTCTCCATTGAGTTGGACACTGACAGACTGAAGAGAATCATCTTTATCATTACTCATTGTAAATAATTATGAATTAACCAAAACACCACAATTAAAAAAAAGTATCAACTAAAATTGGTCCAAAAGAACCACTGTCACGTCAAGTCAAATATATCCAAATATATTCTTCTCCAAACTATCAATTTCTTTTTTTCTTTTTTTTTATTCAGTCATGCCTTTATGGAAACAAGTACCATAACTAAAGAAACACCATGAATATGACGTCAAACATATAGGAACAGTATGAGAAAGCAAATAAACATTACCAAACCACTAGTGAAATTTGCCAAACACTGTAAAGCCAACGATCGTAAGATTTATTTCAAACAGTACCATCAGCATTCAATAAATCAACACCGTAAAGAATATGTGACCACTTTACCGCAAATCTGAAATCAAACCGAGCTCTTTGATACCATGTTAACAATAGTAAACGTATACAAACATAGAGAATAAGAAAGACCTTTTGATTTAGGGTTCCATAGAATGAACAAAAACTGAAGAGTAAGGGTTACACAAGAGTATAAATACTAAAAGCTAGATAAGACTAAACTACCCTTACAAAGATACAATAAAATAATATAATAATATTAATATTAATGACTAACAGATAACTCCACGAGTCAAATGACTTTTGAATATTGAAGAGTTTTTTGTAACTATTAAAGTTTGACCTAATTCATTCTTACAAAATTGGTTGATAAAGTGAAGACTGACATTCTATATAAACTCTTTCAATGCTCTATCTCCAACCAATGTGGAACTTTAGGACCTTCCTAATACACCCCCTCACGCCCAACATTCTTTTTGGACTTGGTGTGTGGACATTAACGATGGGCGGCCCATGGTCACATTGATAGACTCTGATACCATATTAAAGTTTGACCTAACTTATTCTTATAAAACCGGTTGATAAGGTGAGGAGTGTCACTCTATATGAACTCTTTCGAAGCTCTATCTCTAACCAGTGTGGAACTTTAGGATCTTCCTAATATTGACAACTGTCATACGGGGTTGATATCAACTGTCAAATGTTTCTTAATGATTGCATTTGATCATGAAAAAATTATCCCAAGCTTCATCAGTCAGATGATTCAAAGATCAGCTGAAGAGCTAAATCCATCGTTGAATCAAATAGAGAATCTTGAAGTGTGAAAGTGTAAAAGTTCATCTAATCCTGCACTCAACATATTAAAGTGATCAGTTTAAATTGTAAAAGGTCAAGAGTAAATCTTGCAATACTAAGACAATCACACACACACACACACACACGACATTCTTTTTAAATCATATAAAGTGATATATGGAATTGATTAAGAAATGTTTCTAATCTTATAGAGAAGTTAATCCACTAGAGCCAAGGTGAAAGACCTTTTAATCGATTAGAGACGCTTTTAATCAATTAATTCATATAGCAGTTTTAGGGTTTCTTTTTCTAAATTTGGGTTGCCTCCTTTTGAAGCATCTTAATTGATTCAAATATGTGGTAATTGATTAGGATTAATATATTAAAAGCTACAAAGGACACTTTGAAAAAGGCCCATTGATTGTTTTCTTTTTGAACTAATTTCCCCCCTCTATAATAGAGGTTTCTTCTCGTTTCCTTTCACACTACATTTCTGAATAGAAACCTCTATATTTTTCTCATGCTCTCTTTATTTTTGAAATTGTTTGGTGTTGTGCTTAATCTACTTTATTCAAGAGTGTGATTCTCTTGTTAATTATATTGGTAAATGATTTGAAGATTGCAAACTAAACTTGAAAAAAGCTTGGGTGAAGATTCTTGAACTAATTATGTGTAAAAGCCCGTTTGTTTGTTGTTGAAGGTTCGTAGGTTGATCATGTAAAAAGTTAAGTCTGATTTTAGTGAAACTGTCAAAAGGAAACTCTTGGGGACAAAAGTAGGCCAAGTGGTTAGGTCAAACTTGTATATATCTCTGGTGCAAATTGTATGTAATTCTCTAGACGAGTTTTCACTTGCCAAATAAATTTCTCTTTAAAACCAGCCATGGCCTTTCACATACTTCCCATGGTCTTGAAAGAAGTAGTTCTATCTGCACAGAAGGGAAAACTACAACCTAATTGGGAAGGACCATACTGCATATATAAGAAGCTCTCACATGAGGCGTATAAGTTATAGGAACTCGAAGGGTCGCTTTTGCCCAGAACCTAGAACGATCTTCATCTTTGATACTACTATAGTTAGAATCATTTGTAATTATTTATTAAACATTATGTCTATGTATATGTAAACGATGATTAGGTGATTTTTTTTTCATACATGGAAGTCCTTTCTTAAAAATGTTGTATGCTGGACTTCATAACGAAGATCCTTGTCGCCCCTTAAGGAAAACATCTCATATGATGAACTTCATAGAGAAGATCTTTGTCACTGCTTATGGTAACATCTCATTGTTGGATTTAATAGCAATGATTCTTGCCACCCCTCAGATTATTGGACTTCATAGCGAAGTTCTTTGTCCCCATTCAGGGCAACATCTCATTACTGGACTTCATAGCAAAGATCCTTGCTGTCCCTCGGGACAACATCTCATTGTTGGGCTTCATAGCAAAGATCATTGCCGCCCTTCAGGGCAACTTCTCATTGTCGAACTTCATAGCAAAGAACCTTGCCGCCCTTAAGGGAAACATCTCATTGCTGGACTTCATAACGAAAATATTTTCCTCCTCGAGGAAACGTCTCATTGCTAGAGTTCATAGCGAGGGTCCTTGCTTCCCCTCATGGAAATACAAGTAAGCTATATAGTTTCTATCCTGAGGGACTTAGTATCTCCTCACGCGGGACAAAACTCAAGGGTCACCCCTGAGAGGTGCGATGTGTAACACCTCAATTTTAGTAATTAATTTAATTTAATTTATTTTGATTTAATTATAATTTTGTGTATTTATTTAATTATTATACGTGGATGATTAAATATATATGGGTGAGAGCGAGGGTGTGTGACCTTGTAGTAGGGTGTGGAGAGTAAATAAAGAGAGAATAATTAGAGTTATTTTCTTAATTAAAATAATGATTTAATTTTATTATTTAAATAAAATAAAGAGAGAAAAATAAAATAGAAGTTGTAGAGATATTCAGGGCAAAGTGGGATTGGAGAGAAAATTAAGGATAAAGTACTTGGAGTAGTCTAATTAAAATAATTGAGTTTTTAGTGTAAAAAGAGAATTAGAAGGGGAATTTGACAGTAGAAAAAAGGTGAAAAGAGGCAAGAGGAGAGAAGAGACTAGGGCAAAAGAAGAGCATCTATTGAAGGAGCTTCGAAGAATTTTTGTAGGAGAAATCTAAGGTAAAAGTGAGAATAACTTTCAATAAAAATGACTTATACATGAGGGTATGGGTGTTCAAAACTGAACCGGCCCAATAGAAAATCGCAGAACTGAAACAAACCAAATCGAAACTGCATTTGGTTCGGTTCTATTTGCGGTATATATTTTGTAAATCAAACCAAACCGAACTACACTGTGTTCCAAAATTTTACTAACAAATGTATATTTCTTTAATTTTTTAGAGAAATCAATTAGTATTATGTGTATATTATAGCACATTCTTTGTATGATGTTTATTTTAATTTATATATCATCAAAAAATAAAATACTATTTATTTATAAATACTATTTTGACAAAATATATTTTGTCGTATTCTTTGTATAATATTTGTTTACAAATGCAATTTTATGTATATCATTCTTTAAACCTAAGATAAATATAAGACGAATTTTTATGTATCAAATTATAAATTTTTTTTGATAACGTGGAACGATTTTATTTTTGAAAACCAACCGAACTACACGTTTTTTTTTCTCTTGTAGTTTAGAAGATTTTTAGCAACAAAACCGTCTAAACTACACCGCGAACACCTCTATATGAAGGGTAGGATAGAGAAGTCCTTAACCTCTAATAAGGATGATGGTTTTGATGAATTCCGTGTGATTTGATTCTCACACACACATATATATATATATATATATATATATATATATATATATATATATATATATATATATATATATATATATATATATATATATATATATATATATATACATACATATACTATTGAAATGCACTGTAGCATCAATTTTGAAGTGCCCTGTAGCGTTTTTTTAAATGCATGGAGCATCAGGTTCAGTTCACTAATATTGGAGATCATGTTCCAAATTTACTATTTATATATATATATATATATATATATATATATATATATATATATATATATATATATATATATATATATATATATATATATATATATATATATATATATATATATATATATATATATATATATATATATATATATGAGGAGGGATCAAATTACACCCGAAGAGTTACACCACGAGTTACACTCGTTCAATAACTACATCTCGAATTAATATTTTTTAAATTCAACCGTTGGATTGAAACATAATATCATATAGATCATACCTATAAAGTTTGAGCTTAATCTATAATGATTTACTATGTCATTGAATTACATCAAAATTAACGCTATATGAAAGCTCATTTTGACGTTAATCTTTGGATATCTTGATAATATAGTAAATCATTATAGATTAAGCTCAAATTTTATAAGTATGATCTATATGATATTATGTTTCAATCTAACGGTTGAATTTAAAAAATATTAATTCGAGATATAGTTATTGAACGAGTGTAACTTGTGGTGTAACTCTTCGGGTGTAATTTGATCCCTCCTCTATATATATATATATATATATATATATATATATATATATATATATATATATATATATATATATATATATATATATATATATATATATATATATATATATATATATATATATATATATATATATATATATATATATATATAGTATTATAATAATAATATTAATAATGATTTAGTATTATTAGTATAATAATTTTTAGAAGTTTTGAGTTAGAGATAAACATTTAGGTTAATTAACTAATTTAAATCAATTTCAGTTATGTTAGAGTTGTTTTATTATTATTTGAGTTAGACTGTCAGCCAATTAATTTTATGAGTTATTTTTATATATATATATATATAAGGGTTGTCATTAGAACATTTTTTGAGTACTTAAGACTTTGTTTGCCAGTTTGAAGGGGGGAGAGAGAAGGACTTTAGAAAATAGGAAAGATTGAGAGAAAAGAATAGAAAAAATTTGAGTAGGAAGATTTTGGAGGGTTTGATTATATGTATAACACCAAAAACCCCTTAAAATGGGGAAATTAAAAAATTATATTGAATGAGGGTTTTGAAGGGTTTTGGAGGGCATATATAAATTTTTCAAATATCTTTTAGATTGTTATAGTATTCTGAAAATTAAAAATTTAGTAATGATAATGACTCTTTTATCATTCTAAACAAAATTATTTTTTTAAAAAATGTTAAATATTTTCCTATATTTTTTTAAATTTTCGTTTCTGAAAGCCTTCCTCTCCCTTTCCCTCCAAACTCACAAACAAAGCCACAGTATTCTAGAATTGTAGGAATTGTTGTAGAGTTGTTTAAAGTTCTGTTGGAACTTTGTTGAGTTATAATTATATATTGTTATAACTTTTTACGAGTTAAAAATATAGAATAAATTAATAAAAAATACTTTGTTGAGATGTTTTGAATTCATAAAAATTTTATTTTCAATTATTTTAAATTTTCGGGACTGTTGGCTACCTTTGGGTAGTTTTAGGAGCTGTTTGGCGTGATTTAAATGATTAAAAATAATTTTAATTGATTTTATTAAAATTTTACAAGAGATGGTTGTGTATAGACGAGTTGATGATGAGTTGCACATATGTGAACCAATAATTCATTAAGTTGATTTATTAGATGTGTTTGATTTATGTCTATTGTATGGTTGATATATTGATGTTGTCATGATAATGTTGTGAAGTGTTGGTGATGTTGCTGTGAGGTTGATGTTGTGTGAACATGATTATTAAGTTGTGAGCATTACATGTTGTTGATAAAACATGTTGGTGGGTGTATTTGTGCATATTATTGATGCTTGTGAATAATTATGTGAAGGGGGGATGTAAACATGAATTGTTGATGTTGGTGAGTTGTTGCATCTATTATATGCCATGCATCATTTGTGTCGTTGTTGTTGAAAGAGACGAGTTCCAAGTCTAGAAGGATGGACCGATAATTTGTCTCAAATCTAAAAGGATGGATTCACATATCTAGAGGGATGGATTAGGGGTCTAGAAGGGTGGACCGGTTCGTAAGAAGAACCAAATATTGAGTTGGTACCATATGCATATGCATCGAGTAGCATAGTTGAGTTGCATCACATAAATGAGTTGTATGCATTTTATCCGTAGAGTGTGATTGTTGAGTTGTGTGTGAGAATGCATTGTGTAATAATGTAAGAGATTATCTGTGAAATGTGTGTGTGTTAATATCCTACCTTGTAGTATATGCCATTTATTATTGATTGTGATTTCTCACTCCTTCTGTTTGAATGTTTCCTTTACATTGGCATCATGCAAATACTTAAGAGTAGAGTCGCTGCTGTGAGTGGAAGTTAGCTCCTAGAGCTATCTCTTTTAGTTATTCGATTTAGTTTTGGTTATGCTCTGATATGTAACACTGGGGAACGAATTATTCTTTTATGTTGAGATTTTCTGAGAGACAATGTATGCTCTCGTATTTTCTTTATGTTTTTGTGTGATAACACTTGGAGAAGACTCACGAGTCAGTGCTTTTAATTTTGTTATGAAAACTATAATGAGATTTTAAATTGGTATGTTTTAATTACGGTTCTGCTACGAAGATATCAGATGAGTTAGATGTCGTGCATACATTTCAAGTACATATCAGATGTATTAGATGTCGTGTAAACATCCTAATTGCACATATATGCATTAAAATATTTTGTTGTAACCCGTGTTACGGAGCAGGTCATGTTTGACTGTGTGCGACACCCTAAGTGATTGTGTTTATTTAATTAAATTCTTTGATAATTATGCGTTGGAGAAATAAGGTGTTACACAACGAATATCCAACCTGGGAGACTTGATAACAAGTCTTTCTTGAGAGCTCGATGGAAGTCCCTCCCAAGTAAGTCAAAACGCCTCACCCGAAGGACTGATAGTTTCATTAGTCGGACTATATACAATTATACCTGAAGGACTTTGATTCCCTAGGATTATTATACTCTCACTTGAAGAACTTATTGCCTCCTCGAACAGGACAAAACTCAAGGGTAACACCCGGGAAGCGCGACATATATCCATCCTGAGAGACTTGATAACAGGTCTTTCTTGAGGTCTCGATGGAAGTCCCACCTAAGTAGGTTAAAATGCCTCACATGAGGTACTGGTAGTCTCATCAATCGGGTTATATACAATTCTACACGAGGGACTTAGATTTCCCAGGATAATTACACTCTCGCCTGAAGGACTTAATGTCTCCTCGGACAAGACAAAACTCAAGGGTTACGCTTGAGAGGTGCGACAGATATCATGCTTGAGAGACTTGATAATAAGTCTTGCCTGAGGGCTCGGTGGAAGCCTCGCGCAAATAGGTCAAACATCTCGTCTGAGAGACTGGAAATCTCGTCAACTGGGCTATGTACAATTATGTTTGAAAAACTTAGATTCTCTAGGCTAACTAAACCCTCGCCTAAGAGACATAGTGTCTCTTCATTCGAACCTCCTTGGGTAGCTAAAGACCACTCTCCCATCAACAGTGAGTAAAAACCCACTTCTTTTTCTACCAAGGCCTCATGTCTGAGGGACTATGTAGTGTTATCTTTGTAAAAGGTCTCACCTAGGGTGATGCCCTTGACCATTATAGAAGAGGCAAAGAGTGATGGTCGCTCGGAGGGACGTATCACTTCACCCCGTAGTCTTCATCCACTCCTACGTGGGACACATGAGATAAGACGTTTTTCAGGAAAAGAGAAAGTCAAAGTCAGTAACTGACCCACGACTCCCTTGGAAATAAGGATTAAACTGTCCATTATTGACTAATTGGGAGGCGACCCTTTCTGAGGAAACCTTAGGTTATAGAGACCTCTATAAATACATCTCATCTCAAAGGAGAAGGACGGATCCCAAGTAATACATATTCTCTACACCCTAAAGAGCACAACGCTCACTACAGTCTAAACACACAACCACCAGTGATTGTATGCTAGCTACCAAGCATCATACGTCATCAGTAAAGTCTCTCACCTAACATGAGCATGTCTCCTAAATCACCTCAAAACACAATCATACAAGGTTTTTCGCTGTCGTGGACAAGCCCTCACCATTGAATCGTGTTATAAATCTTCTAAGATCTCTGATTCTCTCTATGATTATAGGGGAAACATGCACACGTCAGGTGGGATCAATGACAATTATATATATATATATATATATATATATATATATATGAAGAGAATAGTGACAGAATAGTATTTTACGTAATTATATAATGGTAACAAAATAAATAATTGAAAATACCGGCATGTTTCACGTTTTTAAGAGTCAAAGTGAACATTATACTTCCTGGAAAAAAATCATTGTGAAAATTTGGGACCCTTGATGCATCCTTCATTACAAATAATATTAATTAATAATACACTATATATATTGTCATGAGAGAGACTGATAGAGTCATGATCGTCCCGAATAGGCAAATTACAGGATAAGGTGGAAATTTTGGTCAAGAAATTAAATAAAGATAAGAAGGGAAGTAAAGAAAAAGCATTGTTTCAAGTTTTCAATGTCTGAGTCAATATGGACACTAATTGTTGATGGAGATACTGGGACCCTTGATGCATCCTTAACTAATAAAAATGCTGCATTTTATTGTAAAATATATTGAAGTGAAGCAATAGTGTAGATTGTAATGATGATTTTAAGGTTATGATTAATCAAGTTGATTTTAGCATTCCTTCTAAAAAAACTTTTCTAATTAGGTTTTGAGACTTTAGAGGGGGAGAAGAATGAAGGGTTTTGAGGAAGGTTATTAGTTAAAAAATAATATTTTTTTTAAATTGTGGTTTTGCGATAAATATATATTTAATATTATTATATTTTTATTTTTTAAAATATTATAATAATATAAAATGTATTTAAATCTTTATTTCAAAACTCTCCTCGGATATAAATTTTAAGTTTCACAAATTATGAAAATTTGTAAAGAATAAAAATAAATTCTCTAAAATCTTTCCAACAAAAATTCGTCAATTCTTTATAGTATCATTCTATTTTTTTTTTTTAAATTATTCTCTTCCTTCTTCTCCAAACTCTCAAATAAAACTCTAAAATTTTGTCATTTTACTACGTAAGACATTCTCATGGATATGTCATCCTCTCATCCTCAATTCCCGTGTCAAGAAACTAAAGATATAAATGACATGATTATGGATGTACATCAATTAGGAAATTTCATATTGATTTTCTATTTATTCCATATAGGAGAAAAAAATGGAAGCCCTAACTATCAGAGGTAATATTATTTTATTATTTTATTCTTTTCCATTATCCATGTTGAATTTTAATATTATATCTTATTAAAATATCAAATAATCTCCAGAGGATTACAAAACAATATGTTTGTTATATAGTTCCTGAACAACTTAACAAATATTCTTGAAGGATAGTAATGAGTTTGTTACATAGTTCCTGAAGAATTTAACAAATATCCCTGAAGTATAGTAATGAATTTATGATATAGTTCCTGAAGAACTTATCAAATATCTCTGAAGGAGAGCAAAATAATAATTTATTATATAGTTCTTGAAAAACTTATCAAGCATCCTAGAAGGATAGCAAAATAATAATTTAGCAAAATAATAATTTATATAGTTCTTGAAGAACTTATAAAATATTTCTAGAGGATTGCTCAAAAAATGTTTATATTTATCATTCTTTAAAGATCTATGATCCTAAGAGGATTGCTAAAGAATGATTTACTTTTATGCACTGATAAAAAAAATGATTAGCTAAACAATTCCAGAATGATTGCATCAATAATACTAAAGAGTCCAGAGAAATTATATCAATAATGCTAAAGTAAAACAATCTCAATTACATTAATAATATTACAGAATCCCAGAAGGATTATATCAACAATGCTAAAGTAATTAAATATTATTAATTTGTTATAAATTATTGATTGATAGATTTAATGTGATTAATTTAATATTTGTCTCACAACGAAATGTTATAATTTTGTGACTAATACTTGTTTGCGAACCTTTCTAATATCATCCTGATAGAAGAGTTGGACAATTTTGTTTTGAGTTGTAAGTTCTGTTGATCATTTATCAGCTTTTAGGCATTGAGTGATTGTGTGTCTTATAAGTGTGTCTTCTAAAGTTTTTAAACTGATTATTACAGTTATAATTGGGGGGGATTGAAAAGGGTCTCATACCTAGGTGAGTCTTAGGTAGAAGTATAGCACAAGTAGTGATTAAGTGAGAAGGCAATAGACTGGAGGTTGGTTACATATGACTTCAAATTGATACTACCATAATTGACTTATCCTTGAATTGGTATCTCCCAGAGTATGTGTTGTTATACACCAAATTGGGTGAACAATTCTGTGTGTTCATTTATTTTTCAGTATTGTTTTAATTGTTTTTACCTTGTCATTGTGTGTTGTTTAGAGATCAGTGTCTCGACATCTCTTAGGACATCTAAAATCTGAATATTAGAATTCCAGTCAGTAAACTACCAACTCAATAGTTGGAGGTTGAAATATAGCAAGGAATACCGACTAAATGGATGACGGTAAACTTCAGGGGATAATAAGCTTCCGCTAAGAATAAGGGATCAACTTCTTTAATCAAGTCTTCCACTTGAGAAAAGGACTGGATGCAAACTGTCTCCGCTAAAGGGACTACCATCTGCTAAGCTTCGGCTAAGAATAGGGATCAACTTCTTCTTTAATCAAGTATTCTACTTGAGAAAAGGACTGAATGCAAATTGTCTCCACTAAAGGGACTTGCCATCTACTAAGCTTACATTAGGAATAAGGATCAACTTCTTTGTTAATAAAGTCTTCCACTTGAAATAAGGACTAAATGCAAACTGTCTCTACTAAAGGGACTTTCCATCTGCTAAGCTTCCTGTAGGAATAAGGATCAACTTCTTCTTTAATCAAGTTTTATCTTTGAAAAAAGGACTAAAGAAAAATGTATCCGCTAAAGGGACTTGCCATCTACTAAGCTTCTGCTAAGAATAAGGATCAACTTCTTATTTAATCAAGTCTTCCACTTGAAAAAAGGATTGAATGCAAACTATCTTTGCTAAAGGGACTTGCCATCTTCTAAGCTTTACAATCAATAACTCTACTAGGAATTGGAGATATATCATTTGAAGTAACGGTCGAGGGCTTGATTATACGTGAATCAAGAAGTTCACAAAAGTTGCTCTGTTGAAAATAAAAAATTGAGAGACTACCACTAGCTATGAAGATAATAATGATATATGGGGACATACGAACTGCTCAAATAAAGAGGTCGCCATTTGTTGTCAATCAAAACATGCTGGGGATATGAAGATCCTCATCACTTCCTGGAAAGACATATATGAATCTTTACTGGGGAAATCCATATTTTGAAAAATAAATGCATATTCTTGCATATGCTTCCAAAACAACCGTTGGAGACCAAAGTTCAATCCAAGAACGAATTGGAGAGAAACGGCCAATCAAGACTCAATCTGGTGAGGAAATAACTCACGAGAATTGTTACAGTCAGATAAGTATGCTGAAAAGGAACGCTGCAATTAATTTTTCCCACTAGAGATGAACTCGGTGTGGGATTAGAATAAAGGGTACACTTTCTGCTTAAGGTAGACACCTTAATTGGCGAGAGAACACATACTCTGGGGGATAAGCAACACCAAAGAGAGTGGATAATGCAAATAGATCATGCAAAATGAGCATAAATTCTTATTTAGATAAACAATGTATGAATGAATGAGTGAATGTCATGCATATGTTGACAAAATTAACAAAAGGTACTGGGAGATAACAAGGCATCACAGTACAACAGACACTCGATGAATCTCAATAAGCTGGAGATATCAAAGGAAATCCCGTTGAAGATCCATGCTGGGAATTCTTGTGAGGATTCAATTGGAGATAAGCAGAAGCCACTGAAGTCTCAAATTTCAAACATCAATAATCCACTAAAGTGATAACAACATAACTCCGCTGCAAGAAAGTGAAAACTGGCCGGGGAAACCTAATGAGAAAAATTTATGGGAATTATCGACCTTTGAGAGGGATCACATATTATCATCCTCTACCAAAAGGGATGGAAAACACCTTCTTGCAAGTTCTATTATGGGGGATCAAATAAAATTTTCTTGGGGAAAATCATCATTCTGAACTTACCGGGAGAATATGTAGTTATCATCATAGCAAAAAGTTAACATGCGGGGAATTTTAGTTCAAAAGTTAACATAAGGTGAGAGAGAAAACCCAATAGTCAACTGCTGTCTCAAAACTTCTTGGTAGGGAATAACATATTATGGACATGCTGCTTATGGGAGCCTACAAAAGCAAAAGGGTCACAAAAGAGGAAATAAAACTCTGTATGGGATCTTCATCACGTCTCAACACAAAAGGAGATGAAATCCGACAACCTGCACATGAATTCACAATTACACAACATGCTTGATTACGACCTAACTGGGGAAAAGAAACACACTTAGCTAGGGAGGATAAATCAACGCTTGATCGACAAAGAAACTGGAATCAACTGGAAAATCGCATTATGCTTGCTGTAATCTCGACAATCATGGAAAAAAGGGAAACCCACTATTTGATTAACAGCTGCAGGAACTCTGAACTGTCAAACTGTAGGGGATGAGAAGATTTCTAAAGGAAGCTTCATAAGAAAACCTCTACTGGATGATGATTCTTTTCTTGGTGAGAAGAAAACTTCTCGTGAATTCACTAAAGGAAAAAAAACACAAAACTCTGTACTTGGGGAACAACTATCCTAGCAAATCTGGATTGATCATGACAATGGCGTCTATGCTTCAAGCTACTGAGCTAATCAGGGCAACCTTTGATTTACAACTTACCCCATACTATATGGCCTATGAAAGGGAGTTGCCTTTATATGATTCATCGAAATCCTTGGTACCATAAGGATTTAGAGTAATTTGTCCCAAATCAACAGATTCTTTGAGAGATTTGTTGAATTTTGACGTAACTGCCTTGAATTCACTGAACTTAGTACATTCTTTTGCTCGATAGAGTCTTCAAGATTTACCCTATAAGGGTCATCAAACTTGTAAAAGTAGCATACTGGAAAAGAAACATCACACACCTAGAAATGTTTTAGTTTTTTTCTTTGCTGATGATGAGATTTAAATTTCCTTGATGTCAAATAGGTGTTTACAAGTAGAAAAATGTTTATTCTAAGAATGATAATTCAAATGCAACAGTTATGTAAGTCTTGAAGTTTTATTGAAAAGATGTTGCAAAACCCTGTGAATCAATCACTAGTTAGGGTATGACATCAATTTTTTTGTTTGAAAGATGACACATGCATATGATACCAACACATGTTTTTAGCATGGCCTTCTGGAAGTCAGGAACGATATCTTGTTGAAGTATGCTTTCAAAACAAACCTTGCTTCAATTAGGACTTTTAAGGGTTGTAACTTGACCTAGTTCGCGGTTTTTACAAAAAAAAGTTTTTCCATTCTCCGTGATGTTCTCCAGTTTTACGTTCAATTAACTCAACATGAGTGTTCATCTCTCAAAAGGATTTTTGTGCTGTTAAGGGTCCAATGAAGCTTTCTTGGAGTAGCAGTCACCCTTTTGTCTTTGTGTTTGCATTCACACGTATTTGTTCTTTGTTGAGGACTATTGCTTTGTAGTCCTTTCTTTTCACTTTCCCTTTTTCGTTTTTTTATTTTCCCTAACTTTTTCCTGGACATATTCTTTTGAATTAGTCGTCCAGCAGGATACTCTAACTTTTTCCTAAGTCACTTATTTTCAAGTTTTTGACTTAGCGAACTTTCTTTTTTTTCCTTTCTATTCTTTTAACTGATCTTTTGATCTCTCGATTTGAACAAATCGTGTGACATTGAATTTGTCTTGACTTATTGAGAGGGTTGTGACGGCCTCGTTCCTTGGCGGATGAAGGATAACCATTGTGGTTTCACACTTTCATTCCTTTTGATACGTGAGGGATAACCATTGTGGTTTCGCATATTCCAACCTTTGATGTAGATATGGCGTGATTGACCGTTGGATGCACAATGAACACTCAGTCAAATTAATTGAAGACTACCCTGCCCCGGGTTAAAAATTAAGGTTTTTTCAAATAAAAAAGAAACTCCTACTTCAAGTCTCAAAGGGGTTAACAAAGGATTATATTCCTTATATCCCCGGTGTTTGGGAATTTGAAACAATGCTTGTACATCATCAGCAGGGTTTTATTCAAAATCATATAACCAAAAAATTAGTGTTTTCCACTTTCATCATCCTCCCTCCAATCTCTGCCTAAACAAGAGGTTGGCAAAATCAATTGGTATCATAATGCAGAAAAACAATTTAAAATGAATATGAGTGAAAACAAATGGATTTCTTGAAGACAAACATTCTCATTGTATTATTATTAGCATTCAAAAACAAACAAGTTTCTACATGCAGATAATGTATTGAAAAAATAGAAATATTACAAATGAAAAAGCAGTAAGAATACTATAAAACTGAGAAGGCTTTCTCCATATGGACTTATGTTGAAGGAAACATCTTAAATCTTCAGGGTCCACATCAATCATGCTTACGCTTTGGTAAAGGATCGACTTTGATAATTGGGTTCCTATCTTGAAAAGACTGAATTACACTTCTAGTTAGCTTTTTCACTCCAGCCTTCAATGAAAAACAGTGTTCAATATCATGGCTAGGTGCCCCTTGATGAAAAGGACAGCGAACATCAATTTTATACCACTATTGCAGCTTTTTAGGAACAATCAGTGGAGATTGAGTCTGAACTAAATTCCTTTGTACTAGGGAAAGAAATAATTCTGCATAGGACATTGGAATAGGATCGAGATGATATTTCTTCTTCACTTGTTGATTACCTTGTTGATGTTTACGTTGTTGCTAAAATTGAGGTTGATACACAAACATTGCCTGAGTAGTAAGAGCAGCATTCACAAGGGGTGTGACAGAAGCCACATGTTGTTGTTGGTGATTGTTTCTTCCTCTAGTTCTCTTTTTGGAAAATTCAATACCAAAATGCTTTAAATTGCCAACTGAGCTACCTTCTTTAGATAAACGTCCCTTTCGAACACCTTCCTCTATAAGCACTCCCATATCCAGCTTTTCATGGAAATCGTTAGGTGCGCTGATTACCATCCTCTTAGGAAAGAATGAGTTCAGAGTTTCTAGAAAGACCTTTGCCATCTTTTCTTCCTTCATAGGAGGATTGACTTGGGGTGCAGCTAAAGCCTCAACCAGAGCATTTAGATGCTCCATACCAGCCTTCAAAGTAATCATCTTTTTGCGTAGTTGAAGGATCTCTTGATTAATTATTTTCATTTCTTTTTAGAACGAGTGTTGTACTGATGAGACAATGAGAAAGGAAATAAGACTCTGGAAAAACTCTCAGAAAACAAGACTAAATGCAGAATCATGCATGATATGCAATGCAAATGATTTGTTTTTTATTACTTAAGTTTCAAGGAACCTTAAGATAATTATAAACAAAATGCAAACATCATAAAGGAACATAATTTAAATAACTAAATAGCTCATTTTATTAATGGAAGAAGGATTACAGCCAAAGTATATAGTTTGAATAATCCTATCTAAAAGAAAAAGAAAGCTATATCCTAGGGTCCTGAAGAGCTAAACTTGAAAAAGTCCCAACACTAGTGTGCAACATTTTCTTGAGCTTCCTAATCTTAGACTCATAATCCTTCTGCATCTAAGCTTTCTACATCACTAGCTTATCAACAACACCCTTTCAAGCACCAGATGTGGGAGGAATGTCGGAATACTCATGAAGTGACACAATGCTAGAGTAAAATAAATTCTCTCGCACTCTTCTCTTCTTGTCTGCTTTCTCAACTGGAGCATCCTTATGGTGAAGCTCATCATCCATTTGGAGAAGCGAGGCATGTTTTTGAAGAAGTAACTCATCTTTTTCTTTCAGTGCTTTAGCAATTCCAACTTCTCTACATCACAAGCATGGAATTTCCTCATCCACTCATCTCTCTGAAGGTGCAACATGATAGGAACAACATGATCAATAGGGATAATGGATGATATAGAAGACAAAGGTCTCTCAAATGTATATGGTATCTTCAACTCAATTGCTCTCTCTTTCACCCACTTTGTGTAAGGCTCCATGGCTACAAAATCCTTCTTTCCAAGCTTTTCTCTTCCCTTCCTATGGATAATGTTACAAGCATGCACAAATCTACTCTTCAGCCCTTTTTCACACATCCTGTAATAAGGTGGGAGAACTGACTTTTTAAAATGTGCGGATAGCAAGAGTCGTCACCAACTTTTATTTTATCCAATTAGGAAAGGCAAAAAGAACACGAAAGACCTTTGAAAGATTTTGAGTTTGGGGGGTAGGTTATACAAAGGGAAGGTGTAAGCACCCTTTGTATCCATGGGCTCTTAATTCTTAGCTCACTTTTGAATTGTTTGATTTGTTTGAAGAGTGTAGTATGTGTTTAGAAAAAGATTTTTAAAAAGGACTTTAACTTGTAAATAAGTGCAGCCTTTGAAATCGTTTTGAAAAGGGGTGTATGAAAAGTAATTTTGATTTTGTTGTGACCAAGCAATTAAAAGATACCTACCCTAAGCTAGTCTTTCTTGTTCTTTAATTCTTTTATTTGAAGGGGCTATCCATACCAATTGTTAGGCACGTAGTCCTTTCATTGGATGTATTCGGGACATCGAGGGTCATCGCGTAGTCATAGGGCTATCCATACCATAAGGAGGGTAGGAAGTCTATGCATTGGATGAAAATAGTCATAAAGGCAACAAATAAGGATACCTTAGCATTCGAAGGGATTATCATCATTTATCGAGGCAACATCGAGGGACGAGATCATTTATCGTAGGCAAATCGAAGGGACTATGATCTCTTATTCCGAAGGGACTATGATGATTTCTATTCGTAGGCAGCAAACTAAGGTATCCCTACGTTCGAGGGACTTGACTATTTAATCAAAAGGCAGCGGAAGAGGAATTACCCTAAAGGTGTGTGGATGCAGCAATCACGTGGGTTAGATTCAGATATTTATCTTGTATTAGGTGAACTATATTCAATTAATTGTTTTGTCACTCCCTATTTTACTAACCATGCAGTTAATATCATACAGAAATTTAAAGCATTTTATGGTGTGCGGAAAGTAAATTCTACGTTGGCTTCGGGATTAGGGGGTACATAACCAAAAATTGGGGGATGCGAAAAGTAAAGTGCGGAAAAGTAAAATCCTAATTACTATTACAAAAAAATACCTGGCGACCTATACATCGATTTATAATATTTAAATGAATAAATAAATAGGTAGGTAAAAGACGGAAATTAAAACAATCATGCCTCAAACACTGGAGTATGAGATGAGAAGAAGAATCGCGAAGAAATTTAAGGTTTGAAGAGAAAAAGAAGATAAACCTAAACCTTAAAGGTTAACCTAACATTAGCTTAAGGCTAAATAAATTATAACCTAAAAATAAAAAACGAGGTTAAAAATTAATAAACCTAAAATTAAATTAATTAGCCTAAAAATAATGCGAATGAGAAACCCTAACCCTATTTGACAACATTCACCTGGGGGAGAAAACCTAGACGAAGGTTAATGGGCAACACCTACCGGTTAAAAAACCTATTAATCTAATTAAAACCTAAAAACTAATCATTTTTAATTAAATAATTAGATGTACTAAACTAATTAAGTTAACCTTACTAAATTAAATCCTAATCACCCTAAATTAAAATTAAGTGTAAAAAAGTTTATTAATCAAAACCTAATTCTAAATACTAATCCTAAATGTTATTTAAAGGGCTGAATAATTAAAGGTTAAATGACTATTGAAAACAAATAATTAAAAGAAGAAGAAGTTAGGAATAAACCAAAAATAAAGTTGAAGGACCCAGGAATTGATCCCAGACCCTCAAGGTGATGGGATTCCACGTGCTGCCAGCTGATCCATGTATGCTTCGTTGAAAACAAAACGACGCCAAGATATCATGTATGAAAACATGACTTAATGATATATTCAACCACCAGTCAAACCAGAGCCCACCATCAGCGCTTGTATCCAATGAGAGGGGAAGGAGAATTTTAACCCATCAATTAGGATTGGAGAGAGAGGCCTATCGTTTGACCAGCCAACGTCTGTTGCACACGCATCCTCTTCCACTATTCACCTTCTTCTTCGCGCTCACATGCGGATTTTCTTACGAAAATCGCTGCGGATCTACCTGCGGATTTTTCTGCATGTTCTTCTCCTTCTTACCTGCAATTTCGAAACACGAAGAAACATGATACAACAAGCATTCTATCAACCTAGATCGGCTATTTAGATCATGGAGGATTCAGTGGTGGCCTTTGTTTGGCCTAAAACGGTCTATACATGTAGGTTCGAATCAAGGAAGCTCGGAGTCCTATCCATGGAATTTATGTAACGACGCACTTAAACCCTCATGTAAGCGTCCAGTCCTATTCTAAATGTCCTAAGGAACACATTAGTACCATCCATTCACATTAAAACGCAGTAACACACGAAATACAAAAATTAGAAATATGAAGGATTTTGATGATTATGACATCCGGATTTCAGGTGCAACCACATGTTATAAAATACCTGGACTTACTCTATAACCCTTCAGGAATTGAATGGAATGAATGGGAGGCTTTGAAACTCGTTGAATCACCACTTTGGCTTATGCCCTAGTTCTTAATGTTTTTACACCTTTGAAACCCTAATGTTCTTGGCCAATTTTCGTCCCCCCTTGTGCATGAGAATATTGTCAATATATAATGATGAGAATTAGTGTAAAATATTGGAAAGGAATCAAGTAATTGGTGAGAGAAAATTTGAAAAATATTTGATTGCAATTTGCATAAATTCTTGCTATTTTAGTTCAATCTCCTTTCCAAGTTTTTTTCACGTTTTCCTTGGCCTCCAAGATTGTTTAAGATTGATAAAATATTTGGAGAATCAATCATGTGATCTTCTTATTATTTAAATAATAATTTATTTGATTTAAAATTGAATTTAAATAAATAAATTCAAAAGTAAATGGAATAAAACTTTAAAATAAATAAAAATCAATACATGGGCCTTCTATGAGCTTGAATTCACGTGGGCAACTTGAATTAAACGCTCATGACTCAAACTTTCAAAATTCACCAATTAGGGTCTCATGTAATTCTCAAATTTTGCCCAACTTGCTCCAATCATAACTCTTTCAATATTTATCATATGGATATGATCTAAGACTTTTTTGGAAATTCCAAGAAGTCCTCTACAATCCACCTTGGAATCTTTTTTGCATTTGAGGATTTTATCTTGAAGATATGGCTCTTGACAAAAAATAGCTTTTTGCTAGCTTTTAGAAGGACCTGTAATGTTTTGGCTCATATCTCTCAAACAGTGCATTTCTTGGTCTTGGGCCCAACATCAAAGTTGTAGAGGATGAAATTTTCTTGAGAATAGGCTTTGATTGGACAATTTCTGATAAAATATGAGAGACTTATGGCCAGTCAAAGTTGGGTTGACTTTTAGTTTAAAACCCTAATTTAGAATCTTTGTCTTTTGATGAATTTGAAGCTTTCCTTGATTAATCATGGTCAACCCTTGATCAAATGATGAAGGTAACTTCAAAATATTGATGTTGACTAAAAATAAGGAATTTTGACTGTAATTTGACCATAATTGACTTTTAGGTCAAACTAGTCGACTGTTGATCATTTGAGCACTTGACTGAGCAATATGGTGATCCAAGGCTTGAAACTTGGTATGAGGCTTCTTTGAAACATATGAGAGGCCATGAAGTCCACTTGAGGTATCAGAGCTTGATTTTACCTGGAGAGAGACAAAACCCTAGTTGGAGGCTTGTTGCTTAGGAGACAGGTAAGTGTGCTCAATTTGTGCATAGTCTTGAGCAGTTGAAGATCATGTGAGTAAAAATATATGGAAATATGATGGGAAAATTTTGGGGTATGACACACCCCTTCTAGGAAAAATAATCTTTCCACCAAAAGGTTGTTAGGCTTATCTCTCAAGGCATATCCATCTGACGTCTAACTAAGATGGGGTTATAGTTGATTCCTCCTAGTGTACTAAAAAGAGGTAAATTTAAGATAAAAAACATGGGCCAACTTAAATACATTCTTGTAATTGAAATTGTCATTTCTAAAAATAAAATTTCCATTTGGCCAAGAAATAATGTCTTAATCTCATTTATGTTACATGATTCCTAAGTTCTAAACTTGTGTGCACACCCTCTAAGTATTTTGTGTAACTTCAACAAAATATTAGTGCTTTTTTTTATAGATATTCCTAGCAATATAAAGCTTATAGGGAGATTGTTGTACCTCACATCAACAAGACATGACAAATCTTTTATCACCTATCAATTCAGACAATTCCTTAATAACCCTATTATCACTCATCATCAAGATGCAATTAGAGTGATCAAATACCTCAAACACTATATAGACATTGGATTGTTCTTTCCCAAAATGTTGCACTGCATCTACATAGTTTTAGTGATGCAGATTGGGCTGACTGCATAGATTCTCGCACATTAATGTTTGGGCAATATGGTTTTTTTTGTCAATCACTTATATGTGCTAGAGAACCAAGAAGCAATCACCATAGCAAGATCATCTTTTGGGACATAATATTGAACCTTTGCATCTGTAAATGATTTTTATATCTTTTTCAAATATTTTCACATTAGTTGCTCCAAATTATTTGAATTTTACTATGATAATTTGAGCGTTACTCACAGATTTCCAAATCAAACATTCTATGAAAAAATCAAAAATTTATAAAGTTGGAATTCTTAAATAGTTACCCGTGTCAGCAAAGAATCAAATTGCAACTTTCTTTTACTAAATCATTGCTTCATCAACCATTTGATATTCTAAATCAAATTGCATCCTAAGTTTAGAATGATAAATATTTATCACTTTCACTGACCAGTTTGAGAGGGGCTAATATTAGAAAATAGAATAGTAAAGAGACAATAATTTAAATTTATTTAAAATTTAATTTCGTTTTTAATTAAAATTATGAGATCGTTGTGATAATGAAGAAGAAAAACAAATTTATTTTTATTTCTTTCTAATAAAAAAATATAATTAATTGTCTATAATTTTTGATATAATTCAATTGAACTTTATGAATTTCAAAAAAAAAAAAAGCACACATCTATATTTATAATTTTACATTTTGAACCCTA
This sequence comes from Vicia villosa, assembly GCF_029867415.1. Taxonomy (NCBI): domain Eukaryota; kingdom Viridiplantae; phylum Streptophyta; class Magnoliopsida; order Fabales; family Fabaceae; genus Vicia; species Vicia villosa. Next base: position 116,978,353 of record NC_081185.1, on the reverse strand, counting down.
TTTCTTGTCTTCACGCCTCCTAGATTCTTAAATTTTTATTATTATTTTATGCATTCTTTCGACCAAGATCCTAGATAAGTCACTGATCTCATGTATCATACAACTTATCAATTTGTATCACATGCAAATGCAAGTTGTCTTTCCAAGCATCATAACCATAGGACAAGGACACCTTAACCATGTGACAATAATGGACCCCAATGAACCCCACAATAATCTCTCTAATTGGTTACAAAAGTTAGATACACTTTTAATTTTATTTATGTTTTTTGAATTATTCGAAATATGTTATATATTTTGAAAAATAATTAATAATTATTTTTTAAATAATAAATATTAATTATAAATTAAAATAAATATCAAATATGAAATATAAAATTTAATACCATTTATTCTTGCGGAAAACACTAAACAGCGTGGCTTCCTTATATAGGGATATATAAGGTGAGCCTTCATGAGATGGAATTTTAAGATATTCTAGAGATGCTACTATCAGTGTAGTATGCCTAAGAAGATGTCTTGTTTAACTCTTTTGCGGAAGCCCCTTATATAACATTGATCTTAAAGAATCTCATTTAAGAGGAATCTCTGGCATTCTCCTCTGTCATGCTATCATTATCAACGTCAGTCTCCAGCTTTTAAGTGGCTTCAATGAGCGATTATGCAACATCTATATTGATGGTCTATTTCATGACTTATTCGGTTCCCCTAACATAGGTCGCGCCATCTCCATCTTTACATAGTTCGCGTACTAATGCTTACCCACCTGGAAATAGCTGAACACTAGTGTATTTTCAAAATCATACTCTGGCGGTCATAAGACCCGATCAAATCAACATTTTTCGAGATGTGTACACTATTATTAAAGTTAAATTAAATATTATTCAAATACTAATTACAAATCCATGAATAATATTTCACTCCATAATCAAATACTACATAAAAAGTATCCTAATCATCTAACAATTATTACATTAATCCAAAATTTAAAAAACTAGAAACTAAAATAATGTTTAAACATCATCATCCTTTCTCCTTCTCGTCATAATACGTGTTTAAAGTTTTTAATTTTTTTGAAAAATAATATTACAAATAACAATTACTCATACTCAATTACTAATATATATTTATACAAATAAATACAAATATGAGTATTTTTAACTTACAAATTATCAAATACTACTCATACTAATACTAATATTTATCTATTCAATACTAACAAGTGTAAGTTGATGGTCTAGAGTTCAATCTCTAGCGACAATATTTATTTATATTTATACATTAATATAAACAGATAGTTGACACTTATACATTAATCATTTTAAAAAAACAATAAGACAAAAAATCATCATCCTCTCCTTCTCATAATACGCGTTTACAAAATTGAAATTTTATGAACAAAATACAACTAAAAAAAATACTCATAATGATAAATATTGATATAAATACAATACAAATACTAGTTCTCTCTCTCTCTCTCTCTCTCTCTCTCTCTCTCTCTCTCTCTCTCTCTCTCTCTCTCTCTCTAGCTTTTTGTTGTCAATCTTTCACTGGAAGTTCCACGTATTTTTAATTGTTCAAATATTTATCTGAACCATACGTGGACAAACTTCCACTCTAGCAGTACTTTTTCATAAATAAATTAAATTTCTTTCCAGAAATTGATACTTAACCATGAAAACAATTAAAACAAACAGGTATAAATTTATCTTTTAATCATCTTTGCATTACATCCCCTGTAGAAAACAATTGCTTGTCCTGAGGCAACAAAATAATGAGTGGTGCAAAGATGACTCCGCCTGGTCTAGGGATCCTCACTTAGTGCCATTCTGCATTCGAGATTCATCAAATTTGATGTGGCAAAAGTTCAAGTTCAATGTTTTAAGTGTGCATGGTGTTTAGTTAATGCTATACAAGGAAATAACATAAATTCTACAAATAAGGATATAAGGTTATTTATGCAAGATTGTGTTGCCTCCAAATAAGCGCTTGTTTTACATGGTTTGCTCGACATCTGCCTTTAATGGATCATTCAGGAGTATAACAATGATGTTATTGCAATTCTACCCAGGTATAGTTTTAGTCTATGACCATTCACAATTCATTTTATTTGAAAAGTTTGATCTTTTAATTCTATAGATCCATGAGGCCTTACTTCTTTCACCTTAAATGATCTTGGCCATTCTCACTTTAGTTTCCCATGGAAAGGTTTAAGCTTGGAGTTAAATACAAAAACCAATTCTCCTAGTTTAAAATATTCCCTTATCAAATGTTGATCATGATATTTCGTAACTCTTTCTTTGTATAATATGGATGATTCATAGGCTTCTTTTCTTAATTCATCAAATTCGTGCAACTGCAATTTCCTATTTTGTCCAGTTAATGATTGGTCAAAATTTTGGAATTTGAGTGTCCAGTAGGCTATGTGTTCTAACTCCACTGGAAGGTAACAATATTTTCCATATACCATTTTAAATGGTGTCAAAAATATAGGAGATTTGAATGTTGTTCGATAAACATATCCACAAAGCATCATCCAGTTTTTATGACCAATCTTTTTTTGATGAAGGTATTGTTTTCTCTAAAATTCTTTTTTATCTCCTTGTTTGAAACTTTTGCTTCACCATTGGTTTGGGGGTGGTATGGTGATGCTACTTTATGTCTTACCCCATAATGTTCAAGTGTTTTTGCTAATTGACTAGTACAAAAATGGGATCCTCCATCGCTAATAAGTACTTCAGGTGTTCTAAAATGAGAGAAAAATATTTTTCTTTAAGAATTTCACCATTCTTTTTTCATGTGCCTTAGGTGATGCAATTGCCTCCATCCATTTAGACACATAATATACTCCAATTGGAAGGTAATTATTATGATATGAAGGTGGTAATGGTCCAAGTCAATTCCCAGCAATAAAAAATTTCTACTTCTTATATGCTCTATAGTGGCATCTTATTTCTTTTGGAAATTCCCTCGACTCTTTCGCAACTGTCACGGTTTTGTGTGTGTTTGTAAGTATCTTTGAATATAGATAGCCTGTAAAAACCTGATTGGAGAACATTAGTTGTGTTGCGTTCCATTGCAGTATCCTTCGTATGCAGAGTTATGATAATGCCATATTATACTTTGTACCTCCTTGTTGCTCTCACATCTTAAAAGGTGATTAGTCCCTGTTTTATAAAGATATGGATCATCCCATGGGTATTATTTTGCTTCCTTTGGGAATTTCTTCTTTTGCTACCAATCCAAGTCCTCTGGGAGAATTCTAATAACTTTGTAATTGACCATATCAATAAACCATGGTCTTTCTTGTATCTTGAGTAGTTTTTCATCCGAGAATTATTCTAGTACTTATTTCTCTTGTCTGGTTATTTCTTTCTGAACCAATCAAATATGATCTAAATTTTTCCAGTGCATACAATATTGTTAGCAATTATTTTTTAGTTCTGGTATAATTGGCTTGTGCTTCATTCAAAACTATTCTTGCATAATGTATGGCATGGCAAACTTAGATTTTCTCTGACCTAGAACTACACCTATTGCATAATCACTAGGATCACACATTAATTCAAAATCAAGTTTCCAATAAGGTGTAGTGATTATTGGTGCAGTTACTATAATTTATTTTAAATGATTAAAAGCACGTAGACATGAATCATTAAACAAAAATGACTTATTTTTTTAAGAAGGTTGCTTCATGGTTTTTCAGTTTTAAGACATTTTTGATGAATCTTATATAGAATCTCGGGTGTATGAGAAAACTCATGATTCCTTTGACATTTATTGGTGGTGGAAGTTTCTTGATCACTTATGCTTTTGCTTTATCCACTTTGATTCTTATGGCAGATATTTTGTGTCCGGGTATAATCCATTTTGTTACCATAAAATGGCATTTTTCCCAGTTTAAGACTAGATTAATCTCGACACATCTTTTTAGCACATCATCCAGATTGTGAAGGCATGTATCAAATGAATGTACAAATAGAGAGAAGTTATCTATGAAAACTTTGATGCATTTCTTGATCATATCAAAGAAAATAACTGCATATTATGTTGAAAGGTGGCAGGAGCATTGCAAAGCTCTAGGGCATTCTTTTGTGAGCAAATACTCCAAAAGGTCATGTGAATGAAGTATTTTCATGATCCTCATGGTTTACTATTATTTTTTTATAACCTGAGCATCTGTCTAGGAAATAATAAAAAGCTTGTCTGGCTAATTTTTCCAACATTAGGTCCATGAAAGGCAATGGAAAATGATCTTTTCGAATGGTTTGGTTAAGCCTTTGTAGTTTATGCATATTCTCCATTCGGTGACTGTCTAAGTTAGGATTAACTCGTTTTTCTCATTGTTAATCACCATCATACCTCTTTTTTTACTACTTGCACAGGACTTACCAAAGTGCTATTTGAAATTGGATATATCATTTTGGCTTCAAGTAGTTTTACCATTTCTTTCCTAACAACCTCTTTCAAATTTGGGGTTTAAACGTATTAGAGGTTGAGCTATAAATTTGAAATTTTCTTCCATCATGATTTTATGTATGCAATATGATAGAATAATTTCTTTTAGATTGGATAATTCCCAACTTATAACTACTTTGTTCCTTTTGAGGATTTGAACTAGTTTTTTTTTTTGTTCAGGAAAAATAGAGTTGGTAACTATTACCATTTTATTAGCATTTTCTTCTAAAAAAACACACTTTAAGTGTGATGGCAATGTTTTTAATTCTGGTTTAAGGTTTTCTGAACCAGAGGTTTCTCCTAATTTTTCAATTTAATATTTATTAGGAGGAATCTCCCTTAAAGTATTAAACTCTTTTAACTTATCCTTAACCTCTTGTTCCCTTTTTTTCTTCTTTAATCATAGTATAATTACATGTTAGTGCTTCTTCTAAAGGAGAAAGGTTATACGATTAATTCTCAAACTCTTTTATAACCTCCTAGGTGGTATCAATTTGGAAATGAATTCTTTTATCCTTAGTGTAACGCCCATTTATCTTATTCGATGATTTAATTATGTGTTTGTGAATTATTTGGTGAAATGATGATTCATTTGCGAATAACTAGTACTTATGCTAATTTATTATGTAGTTGAATAACAACAACAACAATAATAATAATAATAACAACAACAACAACAGAATAAAAGAGTAAATAATTAGTTAGGCCTTAAGTTATGTTGACATTAGAATTAATGGGGGGGGTGTTGGTTAAGTCCAATAGTGAAATAGAAGTTAGTGAAGGGTTTAATAAAAATAAAGGAAAAGAGAGAATTGGGAAAAATAGAGAAGATAGAGAATTTTGGAGAGAACGTGAAAGAGGGGAAGAGGCACAAAGAGGCTACGACAAAGATTCTATTGAAAGAGTATAACACCTTCAATCCAAGGTAAGGGTGAGGTTCTAACTCTATAAGGTTGGGTATGATGATTTGTATGTAGGAATGAGGTTTTGGGTTTATGTTAATAACTTAGATTTTGAAGAGGAATTTTATGCAATTGATAAAATTGATTCATGTTTGATGATGATGCTTGTTGCTAGGTGTTGTATGTGTATTGTAAGGCTTATATTGCATGATAATTGGTGTTGTTGTGTTTCGTGAAATTTCGTGTTTTGATCGTAAAATTAGTGTTGAAAGTGACATCGTAGAATCGTGTTTTTAAGGTCCCAATAGATGTTATATGATTAGAGGAACGTGAATATATAACTCTTTCGTAAAACCGGATTATCTAAGATGGATTTTTGGTGGAATTAGCGGTTGTGGCAGTAGCGAACAGTTGCAGAATTTTTCTGCATAATCGACAATGCGCTTAGCGAGCTAGACGCGCTTAACGAGCTCTGTCATAAAAAGTTTTATTTTTGAAAAAATGAATCGGGTCTTGGACAATAGTGATTTACCAAGACCTATAATCCAAAGAATCTTCCTCTAATAAACATGACAAAGAAGCTTCATCGAGTAAAAGATTTGAAGGAGCTTCACCGACTAGAAGATTTAAAAAAATTCATTTAGTAGAAATTTTGAAGAATCTTCATCTAGTAGAATCTTTGAAAGACCAAAAAAAGCATTTGGATATTCATCACATGAAGAGGATATAACCTCAAGAAAATCTTGCAAGGATGTATTCAACAATATCCTCGACAACACATCATAATATCCTTATGTAGCATCCTCTCAAAGAAAAGAATTTGGCGAAGAAGAACATGTATCTTTCAAAGCCACTTGAGAAGACAATGATATTGAGGTAACAAATCTAACTTGTAAGCAAATGTTAATCTAAATAAAAATAATTATACATTAGAACAGAGCATCTTGAATTTAAATGAATTTAAAGTGTAAATTTAATTTCTTGAAAATAACAATATAATTCTTGGTGAAGAAATAACTAATATTATAAATCAATATTTAAAATTGGATAAATGTGAAACTTTTGAATCTTTAAGAAACGAGGTAACTAGTTTGCATGAAATCCTATGAAAATTTACTAAGGATAAAGATAATCTAGATTTAATATTGTATAATCAAAGAGCACTATAGAATAACAATGACTTAGATTATAAATCTAATAGATCATTTAGTAATATCTGTCATGCTAGAAAAAAAAATCAATTGTGTTTATTTCAAATGAAATTTATGTAATAAGCTTCGTCACTAGGGGTGAAAATAGGCTAGGCTAAGTGATAACTTGAAAACGTATCACATTTTACAACTCGATTCACATGCTATTATTGTTTTACTTTGCATATTTATTATGTTTTATTAATGTTTCTACTGTGTTTCAGGTACTTTGCTTGTTCGAGAAGAAATGTGCATCGAAAATGAAAAGGAGCCGAAAGAACAAAGAAAATGCAGAAAAATTAAAGATCGGCTAAGACGGCGGTCGCCGTCAGGGAAATGGCGATCGCCATTTTGCTCATATGCATAATTTGAGAGAAACAGAAACTGACCCATTCTCCCCCCACTTTCCTTATTTTTCTCAACTATATGGCAAACGATTTTGTACTGGCTTTACACTGTAACACTATATATAGGACTGGGATTTTAGTTAGAAAATACCTTGGAACGTATTAGCGAAGCGCTGACGAATTGTAGACACAAATTGTACACCGAGATCAAGTGTTTTCATCTATTCAATTTTATTTCAGGTTTCTTTAACTACATGTTCTTTAGAACGGAAAGGTAAACTCTAAGGAACTATTTTTTATGCACTGCGCACTAATTGGAAGAAGGGTAAATACCACTACTTTCATGTTGGCTCATATGAATAGTGTAGTCGTTAGGGTAGCTGACCTTATTTGCATTGGTGGGGTGATAACTTCTATAGCCCTTAAGCTTGGTTTTACTGACAGGATGACATCGCTAATACCATTGCCTACACATTTTTTGGATAAGGATGCGTGCCATGCTATGAGAATGATACATATAGGCCAGATGGAAGGTATGCTTTAACTGTTAAAAAGAATGTAGTTAAAAGTATTGTTCTTCCTTGCCCAAATCTGATTGATATGCGTGTTGAACAAAATTGGTTCTTCGACTTGAGTGCCCCTGAACCCGGTGTTAACATAAATGCCCAAGTTCATGAAGGGGACAATATTGATGGTGAGTTTGATGATACGGAGCGTGAGGCTTCCATTTCTGATACACACTCACACACCACACATAGTACTTATGACACTTTTGTGGGTACATCCTCCGGACGCCGACCACGAAGAAGAAACGACCCAACCACCATTAGCACTTCACTCGATGACATATTCGTTGAAATAAGACAACACAACGTGTTGGATGCTCAAAGAGATCAGCTTAAAAGCGTTAATATATTTTGATAACAAATTTCAAATAAAATACACCTACTAAAATCACATTTAAATTTTTATAAAACCATTTTATGCAAATTAAAATTAATTTATAATAACATCGAAAATAAAATTCATTCGTTTAAATAATTTACACCTACTGATATTATTCAAACATATTTAAATAATTATAAATTATTTTTAATTTGTAAATATGTTAACTTGTTAACATATATTATATGTTAACTTGTTTTTTATGATTGGATGATATAAAATATCAAATTTAAATTACATTGTTTGAGTTCAAACATGTTTTAATAGTATTTGAATACATTTGGATGTGTTTTGTAAATTATTTATATGTATGAATTTTATTTTAGTTATTAGAAATTAATTTTAATTTATATAAAATAGTTTTAAAAATATTTAAATGTGATTTTAGTGACTATGAATTTTAGTTGAAGATTTATTATTAAAATACATTAAGTATTGCTAATAATTAAAAATAATAAGAAAATATATTGATATAAGTGTTATTTATAAGTTAAAACATGCAAATATATTGAATTAGTGGTAAAGAAAATCACATTCTGATCAAGAGGTCCTTGGTTCGCAGTCTAGCCATTATTCAAATTTTGCAAGGGACTAAATAAAGACTTTTTTATCTTAGAAATTAATTTGAACTCTCTAATTTTTGTGAGAGACTAAAAAGAATCCTCACTCTTATTTTAATGAGATGGTTAAATAGGTTAAAATAAAAATAATTTAGTTTAAAATGGTGTCATTTTAATTACAATTATTTATCATTGAATTACAAAAGAAAAATTAAAATAATAAATAATTAACATTTACCTTTTAATCTTGAAATAATTAAATTAAATCATATTTATGAATAAGTTTAAAGTATAGCGTTTCATAAAAATAATAATTTAGATTAATTTTACATGTGTAAATTTAGTTAAGTGATATAAATTTTTAATTTAAGGTTTTTTCTTTTCTTTTTTGAAAAGAATTTTTGATCTGACGATGACATTTATTTATAGAGAAAAGAGGTGATGCACTGACAATATGAAATATTTTTACACCGTCAACTAGGGGTGTTCAAAGGCAAACCAATTCTAATAAAAACCACAAATCGATTCAAAAAAATCGAAAATTGCAAAAAATCTATTTTGTGAGAACCGTACGGTTCGGATCGGATTTCGAATTAATTTTTCAAAATCGATTCAAACCAAACCGAACCGAACCGCATGTATATGTATCATGTACTTATTTATTTTTTATTAGTATGATATGTCACATAAATTTATTATTATATGATAATTAATTTTTTATTAGTTTAATCTATTTATTTTTATTATTTCATTTATTTCAACTATAATCGATCATTTTTATTTTATAATATTAACTTTTAATATACTATATGATATATATTATATCAAATCTATAATTTATTAGTATTTTTATAATATTAATAAAAATATAATTTGTAATTTAGATATCCAAAAACCGATCTAAATTAAACCACTTTAAATTAGATCGGATCGGATTGGATTTTTTTAATATATCATCCAGAACCGAACCAAACCGCAAGTAAATTTATTTTTGGATCGGATGAATTTTGCCTTAAAACCGATTCAAACCAAACCGCGAACACCCCTACTGTCAACTAATCACCACCGTTTATCCAGTTAAACTATTTTTTATTTATAATTTTTTAATGACATAGCATGTCGATAGTTTTCTATTGTATGACAGTATAAAATTATTTTACACTGTTAGTACACTATCTCTTAACTCTTATTTATATTAATTATTAATTTGAATAATTCTTTAAAAAATAAATAAACTAATTTTGCAAATTATTCAGCTTTAATGTTTTAGTTTTAGTAATTTATTTTTCAATACTATAATTAAAAGATAATATCTAATGTTTTAAGCCATTTAAATTTGAGATAGAGATGCCACATTTTTTAATAGGAAGCTTCCTTAATTATGTATTAATTAACTAACACTTTTTTAAATATTTTTTTAAAAAAAATATCTAGAACTCTTTTTTATTACTACATTTTTTTCAAGATAAAACCCTATCCAAAAACAATAATAATGATTTATTTAATATTAAACAAAAGTCTAAAGAGACTTTCCCGTTTCTTCAGTCTATAAACTCTCTCTCACACATCAATTTTCTCTACTTTCTCTCTCTAAAACCGAGATTTTACAAAACTCATCACAAGAACAACTCTCTGGTTCACTTTCTCCGCTTGTTTCTCCATTTTCATCTTCTCCGCTTCTCACTCTTTCCCAATCAGTTTCTCTCTCTTCACATTCCCCTCTTCTCGTGTCTGAACCCATTTCAGCCTCTCTTTCACCCCCATTTCTCGCTTCTCTCTTCAATTCCATTCCCATCCTCAACCTGTGATCCAAACACCACAACTTTCTTTCCGGGTCCCAAAATATACTCATATCTCTATCCACCATTTGGGTTTCTTTTGTTAAAAAAAAATTGTGTCTTTTTGGGGAAATTCAGTGGATTAACATAGATCTACACTTTATGTACATGTGTCTATAATCTATTACTCTACAATAAACAAAACTTATAAAAAAATAGTTCTTTTGTTTTTGGGTTTTCTATATATCTCTTGTATCTTATCCTTATCTTATTTGATGATTGTGAATGAATGAATGAATGACTTCCATTTACCAATCTCAATCTGGAAATTTTGTAATTGCAACTGTAGCTGTGACAGAATCTTCAGAAAAGAAAAGGTTGTTTGAGTTTTGAGATTGTAGGTGAGGTGTTTGTGAAAAGGTTTGATTTTATTGTGTTTTTGTTAAGTGGGTTGTGACGGATTCATCAAGAGAAGCAAGCTTTTGTTCAGGTGGTCTGGATTGTGTAATAAGCATTCTAAGGGCTCTAAAGATGGGGTCCTGCTTCTCTGCGGAAAGCAGGAGCCCTCACCCCTCTTCGCCCTCCTCCTCATCTTTTAGGAAAAGCAGAAGAAATAGTAAAAAGAAGCATGGATCAAGAGGCTCTTCAGTTGAGTATTGGAGGAATGAGCCTCTTCATAAGATCCCTGATAGGGTCTTCCTTAATGGATCATCGGAATTTGCTTCCTTGTTCACTCAACAAGGCAAGAAGGGTACCAACCAAGATGCCATGGTTGTTTGGGAGGTTAGATCTTTTTCACATTTTATATAATTCGAACAATATCCCCCATTTTTTTTATTGTATTTTTGTTTGTTGTTTAGCTTTTGCAACATTTTTGATCTCATTGTTCTCACAACTCAAGATCTTATTCAATCCAAATATTAAATCAGATTCATTCCCAAACCTTGGATTTCATACCTTGCATTACTTGCACATATATTTGTATTCTTCATGTTCCTGTGCTTTCTTTGCAAATATATATAGTTTTGTACATGGTAGTGGTAGCCTATGTAGCACTTGTACTTCCGACCAAAGCATGTCTGCTGACCAACATGTGACATATGTCCCGCATATGTGGTTAAATTGAATCTCATTGTCTTAAGTTATTTCTGGTGCATATGTGTGATGTGAGTGCTGTGTCTAGTATTTGTCTGTGTCAAAGCTCCATAGTGGTAGACACCAATCCTTATCCATAATTCAGTTCATAGTGGGCTCTGTATGACACTCTTTTCATTTTGCTTACCTAACTTTGCATTAAGGATCTAATATTGTATCCTCGGTGAAAGGAGATGGATGGTTCAAGTCCTAAAAGATCTTAGTTGTGATTCTCCACCCCTTTGTGATTTTGAAAGAATTTGATTATGATTTGATCAAAATTGAATTTGAAGCAAATCAATTAATGTTTGGATGTCTATATATTGTCGCACTTTGTTAGCTATGTTTTGATGATTCCAATTGCTGATACTTGCCATTTGTTTATCATATATTGCAGAACTTTTGTTCTAGAGAAGATACAATTTTCTGCGGAGTTTTTGATGGCCATGGTCCATATGGTCACATGGTTGCAAAAAGAGTGAGGGATTCTCTTCCTCTAAAACTGAATACTCATTGGGAACTTAGTGTGTCTGGTGGGGAAGTCCTCAAGGAGATTAGCAATAATGCTACAGGAAGCGCAAACTCAGAAGATACAGCATTTATATCTGCTGATGAGGAATCCAGGGTATCCGTTGATGCTGAGGAAATGGAAAAATTCCCGGAAATCTTTCAAACACTTAAAGAATCCTTTTTAAAGGCTTTCAAAGTTATGGATAGAGAATTGAAGACGCACCAAACTATTGATTGCTTCTGTAGTGGGACAACAGCAGTAACTTTGGTTAAGCAGGTATTGACTTGTAAATCGATGGAAAACTAGTGATTCTCTCGCATTCAGTGTTGTGAAATAGCGTCCATTGCAGTGCTATCTATAATGTAGCACTATTTAAACAAATCACTATTGTCCTGCAATACACTATTTGATTCAAAGTATTGGTGGCATAACAAAATATTAACAAACAGTAATTTTCTGCGATCTGCAATTGATTTGTTTGCTAAGAATTATTTCTGACAATGGAAGATTTTGTATTTTCTATAGGGTCATGATCTTGTTATTGGAAATATCGGTGACTCTAGAGCTGTGTTGGGTACAAGGGAGAAAGATGGTTCTCTTGCTGCAGTCCAGTTAACTGTGGATTTAAAACCTAATCTTCCAGGTACAGTTCTTGCCTACTTTGTTCAACAGTGGCATCAGACTGTCAAACATCTTCGCATGTTTTTTTATTATGTGTAAATATATGCGCTTGTTGGAAATTATGAATGGTCCATGTAGATGCTGACATAGAATACGTATATTTTATATATACTCTTTTGAATAACAAATCGGCATGAATTATATTAGGGAAGGCTTAAAAGGGACAATAGATATTTTTGCGTGCATATGTTGTCTATAAGTCTTGCCTCACATTTTTCTTAATCTTTTACAGCTGAAGCAGAGAGAATTCGCAAATGTAGAGGACGTGTTTTTGCTCTTCGTGATGAACCTGATGTTTGTCGAGTCTGGCTGCCGAACAATGATTCCCCTGGCCTTGCCATGGCAAGGGCTTTTGGAGATTTTTGTCTGAAAGATTTTGGACTAATATCTGTTCCAGATGTGTCACACAGAAGACTCACTGAGAAGGATGAATTTGTTGTCATGGCAACCGATGGGGTATGATACCTGACTACTATTCTAGTATAGTAATACTTGCACTTGCCTCTATTAAGAACCTGTTTTTTTGGTGTTAACCATTTGATTACCAAGAGAAATAAAGTCTAGCCAAAGAATGTTTTGGTGAAGATTCAAATCTTGGGTATTCCGATATACTCGTTCTGAGTTGAATATTGAAACTCATTAGCCACTTGAATTCAACCATCTAGTTTATTAAGACCCCATTTCCTTTAGAAAAAAGTTTTTTGTTATCATTTCTTGTTTCCAGTTGTAATTACAAAAATGTCACTTTCTTTCCTTTCTTAAAGATTCGCACGCAAAATAATGAAAACAGAAAGAAGAAAAAGATGTTCTCATTTTTTTCTGTTAAAACTTTAAAAATATGAAACAAAGTTAAAACAAAGTGACATTGTGTAATTAAAATTGAAAATATGATAGAGAACAAAATGTCAACCAAACGGGTCCTATGCTTTGTTATCATCATATGTTACTACTTTTTTTGTTTTAGTTATTTTTTTCTTCTATCCATCTCAAGTATATGTGTGTGATTGTATATGTCCAGATTTGGGATGTGCTATCAAACAAGGAAGTGGTAGACATAATAGCAGCTGCACCACGGCGTGCAACAGCAGCTAGATCACTGGTTGAGTCAGCAGTTAGAGCATGGAGATACAAATATCCAACTTCAAAAGTTGACGATTGTGCTGTGATTTGTCTCTTTCTAGACCCAGGCATGCAAAAAATCTCCACTGCTTCTAATGCAAACAATTCCAAAGAGCATCCTCGAAGTTCAGGAATTCAAGTCAGCGACAACGGTGACAACGAAGATGTTTCTGAACCTAATGCTCTAGTAAGATCAGGAACATGCAGAGAAATCAATAATAATAACAACAATGAGGAAGAGGAAGAGATAGAGATAGAAGCTGAGACAGAAAAAGAGTGGTCTGCTCTCGAAGGTGTATCGCGTGTCAACACATTATTAAACCTTCCAAGATTTGTTCCTGATAAAGACGACAAATCAGCTGCAGCAGCAGGGACCAGAAAACTCAAATGAAAATTGAAATGATTCATTCAACCAATGAATATTAAGAGGGCCCTTTACTTTTTTGTTTTGTTTTTTACTTCAATATTATTTATAGGTACATGCATTTTCTTTTGTTCACATATGTTTTTTTGTTTAATATTCCATTTCCACCAATTTGTTGGTTTTTGTTTTTGGTCTTAGAAATATGTCCAGGCTGTTTTAGTGTCTGGAAATTTGTCCTTCCTCTCTTGTGTGCATCAAAATTTTTGTAAAATCTAAACTCTTGATATATTAATAAAATGTATTTTTTTTTTTGTTGGATAATTTTGTTGGTTGTTGAGAAAATCTAGCGTGGTTCACGAGTTGGTGTGTGACTGTTAATAATTATTAATGTGTTATGCATGTTGTTGTTGATGATAAGGAAATTATGATAATGACAGGCCTAGTAGTGGTGGTTAAAGGTTAGGTTGAAAAAATGAGATATATTTTCAAAGTTTTACATCTTTCTTTTCATGTGGAAATTAATGTGAAGATATGGTTTATAGCTGGTGCCAGTGGAAACTCGTGTGGTGTGGCCGGTGACAGCAGTGTGTTTATGCATATATGTCAAAAAAAATCAAGTGGGAGCTAGATGTATGAATAATGTGATGTAAGGTTGATAGGTCAATTTTGGTTGAAAGATAGTTTTACATTTATGTTTGTGTGGAGCACCGTTTAATGAAACTACTACTAACTAGTACAGTGCTATTTATTTATTTTTTAAACTTCTTAGAGGTTCTCAAAAGTGGAATAATCATATTCAATGCACTCTATAAAATTAAATGTGGCCACTTCTTTAGACCATTATTGAATTTATTTACTTTATTAGTTTATAGGGTGTGTTTCCATACTGTTATTTATGCGACCCCCTCTCTCATGTTTCTCATGGTGTCCCGGTCTTCGTCTGTATATTAATTAATGGACCATTGATTGCATATGCTAGACTAAAATAACTGGTATGGATTGAGCATGACTGTTCAGCCACCACATATGATCCATATCCAGTAATCTATTAGTATCAGATATAAAAATAATGATTTCCTTTTTATGTAACCCATCTATCTGTATAATGATTTCCTTTTTATATAAAAGTCGGATATGGATCCTCTCATTCTCTTTCTCTCATGTTTCTATCATGCTCAAAATCTTAACCATTCATTCACTTTATTTATTTGTCTCTTATGAACCATTACTTTATGATGTGGATATATCAACCATTAGATTAAAAATGGAGGGATGGTTGAACCATAAAAATTGGAGAGGATCCAAATCCATAAAAACCTCCTACATTTTTATTTATCTTTTAGGATTTATAATTTATGTTCATCTTCTCTTTTCAATGTCTTGCCTTTTCATTTGTTGTGCTTCAATTATAAATCATGTTGCTAATTTTTTGCCTTTTCATTTGTTGTGCTTCAATTATAAATCATGTTGCTAATTTTTTGAGGTGTTCATTTTTTTTGTCTGAGATAGTAATTTTTTTTTCCATTTTCTTCTTTTTCAAAACAATGTACTTTTCTTCAAAGAAGAAAAAAAAATATTGGGTGGATGACTTAGTAAAATTAATGTGTTAAGTTGATTTAAATAAGTGTACTTTATGTTGGCGCAACAATCAGGGAGGATCGAACGTTGAGCATTTTTATTTTTGTGGGAGATTCTTTTAAGCAACACATCTTTGTGGGAGACGCACCATTTGTCCACCTAAAACCTTAAGGTGATATGTGAGTGGGTTCTCCCACTTATAAATGTTACAGTCACCACATTCCTATCCAATGTGAGATTAACCCACACTACTCACACTTGATATATTCTCAACACTCTCCCTCAAGTGTGAGTCTACAAGGCTCCCCTTCAAGTGGAAGCTCTTTCTTCCACATAAACTTGTACTGCACGTAACGTTTCTTACTCACCACCTTTGTGGCGCTGTCGACGCGGAATGTTTCTTACTCACCACCCTGTGGCGCCGCTAAGTTTTCCATACAAGTAAGTCAGTCCCTTTCTCGAACCAAATGCTCATGATACCATTTGTTGGCGCAACAATCGGGGAAGGGTCGAGCGAGGAGCATTCTTACTTTTGTGGGACATTTTTTTGAGTAACACACCTTTGTGAGAGACACACCACTTGTCCATCTAAAATCTTAACGTCAAGATTCGACAACATTGTAGTGGAAATCGAAGAATCGAAGGACCTTTCGTCACTGAGCAAGGAGGAGCTTCAAAGCTCGCTTGAGGCTCATGAACTTCCATATTGGTTCTGTATGACAGGGGAGTAATGGATCTGTCTATTCGTACAAGCTCCAAAGAGCTTTGAAGAAGAAGACCTTTGTGTAACTGTTGTGCATCTTAGATATATCTTTGCATTTTGATGTAAATTTATATGCTTTCATGTAAATGTGATTTATCTCTAGAACTTAACTGTGTTTTGGTTGTTTTAGCCAAAACTTGTCAAAGGGGGAGATTGTTTGTTCCATGGTTTTTGTGATTGGCGTAATTTTGTTAAAACATGGTTCTTAACTGATGTTGAGCAAGATGTTGAAACATCTTGTCCTACTGTCATAACAGGTTCAATTGTTGAGTGTTTTGACAGATGTTCTGCAAGATGTTGTGACATCCTACACCAGAATATCCTAATAGTTCATATTGGTTTTTAATCCTTGAAAGATTTGATTGAAAAATATGAGAATCTGGAATATTCATATACTGATTACAAGCGCATGCAATCAAGGAATGTTTAGGACAAATGCAGATTTGTATTGGTTTTTTAAAAAAGAACTTTGAGATTTCTTTTAGAAAGCTAAGATTTGATTTGATTTGATTTGTTCCTATTTTGTGTGAAAATCTTGCAGCTGTTTCAGAAAGGAGGAAGATTGTATTTATTTCAGAGTCCAAGCCCATACTGCAATAGTCTATAAATAAGAACTTGGGAAACCTAGTTTTGTAAACATTCAAAATGGGAAAACATGGGTGCAATAAGGGTTTAGGTTTTGAGGGGAGTTCAAGTTCTTCGTGTGTTTTGTTCTTTGTGTCACTTATGTATCTTCTCATACATTGAGGTGGATGCGTGTTCTCACTCTTGAAGCTTTTAAGAAAAAAAGTTGAGTATTGTTCTTGATCAAAGCTTTTAAGCAAGATTAAGTATTGTTCTTAGTTAAGGTTCTTGACTAAGTATTGTTTATTTGAAAGTGTGATCTTTCTATATTGGTTCCTCTAGTCACGGGGTGTGTGATTGTTTTATCACCATGGTGATTGAAAGTGGGATGTCGATTTCTCATATCTAGATGTTGATTTCTAGGTAGAAGTTGCATTAGATAGGGATTAGGAGAGAAGTTGTAAACTGAGACTGTTTAGGCTTTAAACTAGTACTACTAATAGTGAATTTCCTTCCTGGCTTGGTAGCCCCCAGATTAGGTATTGTTGCACTGAACTGGGTTAACAATTTAGTGTGTTATTTATCATTCTGCATTTAGTTTCTAGATTAGGAGAGATGTTATAACACATGTCTTGACATTGTGTTGTTAGGACACTTGGCTTGACATATGTTGTGTAAGTGCCCGTATTTCAAAGATGATTCAAGAGAAGATGAGAACTTCACATAGTAGGCAGAAGAGTTATCATGATAAGCGGAGGAAAGCTCTTGAGTTTCAAGAGGGTGATCATGTATTTATGAGAGTCACTCCAGTGACAGGTGTTGGTACTACATCAAAGTCAAGGAAGCTTATGCCGCATTTTATTGGACCTTATCAGATTCCATAGAGTTGGAGAAGTTGCCTGCTGAGTTGCCTTAGCACCGTCTCTTTTGAACCTACATAGTATTTTTCATGTGTCTCAGTTGAGGAGGTATATTCCTGATCCATCTCATGTGATTCAAATGGATGATGTGCAAGTGAGAGATAAATTGACTGTTGAGGCATCACCCTTGAGGGTAGAGGATCAAGAAGTTAAAACACTTGAGAGGTAAAGATATCGCTTTGGTGAAGGTAGTTTGGGGAGGACCTATTGGAGGAAGCATGAAGTGGGAGCTGGAGAGTCAGATAAGAGAGGCTTATTCGACTCTATTTCCTTCAGGTAATTTTTGAAGGCAAAAATCCTTTAATTGGGGGAGAGTTGTAACACCTCGAATTTATTTTAATAACGTTAGTATAAATTTACAATAAAAAGAAATTAGGTTAAATTGTGGGAGTTATAGAAAGCTGGAAAAGTCAGAAACGTGAAAGAGAGGATCACCATTGTTAGAGCTTGTTGTTGCAGAAAAGCTGAGATAGGGGAATTGATTCACTTATGAGTGTTTTAATTACATAGAGGATAGAGAGGAGTCCTTACTCTCTTCTTCTTCCCTTTTATTTCCTCCATTAATGGAGTTTTATAGAGTTTTTGGATTTAGAGATGGCTCTAGAAACCTCCCTAAATTGATGTATGGTAATTGCTACTGTTTGATGTTGATTTTATGCTAAATTATGAGTTAAAATCAGGAAGAAAGAAAAAAGGAATATTATGTTGTGAGGGAGACTGGTGAGGTAAGTCCTGTTGTGAACAAAATGCACGAAGGTGGGATTGCTGGAAAAAATCAATTTCTTTGGGAAACTTGAGTAACTATTCCAAAAACAACCACAACAAGTGTGTTGGTACTACATTATTGAACCAATCTTACCTGATGCAATTTATGTTTTTTCAATCTATTCATTAATAGCTAAATGAATTGTTTTTATCGATGTTTTGCAGCACTTCCCTATATGTAAAATTAATAAATGTCTCAGGCTTAGACTGAAGGAGATGAAACTGATTAATGTAGAAGTTGATCAATTTTACAAGTGCATTATTCATAAAGCTAAAAGGAACAATCTTAAAAGAGACAAAAATGAAAAGTTCATTGGAAGGGGTTGATATGAATTCACCAAGAAAAAGAACCTTCGCATTGGTGATGTATTGTTTTTCAGAATCTGAAGGTTTTCAAGATTCATGTATGTTACTTTAAAGAGGAATTTATCTCAGGTGTTACAAAGTTAAATTCAAATTTTGCTACAAGTTGTTGGGTTGTTTATGTGGAAGTGTGTTTTTTTGCTATAAAATTTAGTTGTCTCTAAGTTATTTTTTAACTTTTCAATCACTTTTTTGTATTGAATTTTGACACCTTCTGAAGAGTCTTTTGTTTATTGTAGTTCAATATAATTAATGCTATGTTTAAATTAACAAACCATTTTACATGTTTCGATGGTAATCTTGGAGAGTTAGAACAGGTGGGCCAGTAACAACGGCGTAATCTTCGGTGATGGTTGAGAAAAAAAGGGTTGTACCTGCAAGGCACTCCGATACCAAAGTAAGAAAGAGAGCAATGGTACAACAGAAAGTATAGGATTTTGGGAGAGAGTTTCAATTACCTTGCCTTTTAGGTGGAGAGGGATACTTATATATATATGTTCTCCTTAGAGTTAACTATTGGGTCCAATATTTTGGGCCAGGAGCGATTCTAGGGTCCAAAAGGTGGGTGATGGTTAGGTAAGTCCTCGTTTGTCCGGGCTGTGTAAACTAGCCGTTGGCGAGGAGGAGAGCGTTGACATGCTCAGATGGTTCTTTATTGTGAAGGAGCTATCGAGCATGTGTGCTCGGTAGGGGAGCAGGACGCACATGTGTCCCTTGCTTTTCCCTAATGAGTGGGTCTTATGCTTATTGGGTCGTTTTCCAAGTTATGAGTGGATTGGGCCAATTCTGACATTTGGGATAGTCTAGAACAAATGGAATTACACTTCTCATTTTTTTTTTACCGAATATGAAATAAGGAATATAATCATGGATGGTTTAAAAAAATTATTTCATGTGACACCAACATTGATTTCTTTCGATCGGGAAAACAATTATGCGTCTATAACCATATTCCCTCATACAGCCAATCCCATATATTTGCAGGTGGGCTAATTATCAGATCTTAGTAGATTTAGAATAAGGAGACAATAGGAAAGCTGTTTTGAAACATTCTTGTCAAGGCTGACAAGTTGTGGATACGTTGGCTAAACACATATTACCTTAAAGGTTGTGACATATTGTAGTGGCAAGTATCAACAAACAGTTATTGGATCTTGAAGAAAATTATTAAGTCTAGAGACCAAGTGAGCAACACCAGCTATTGGACTGAAGCTATGGAAAAAAGATTATACAAAACTGAGATTATATACAAAACATGCGGGGAGACAGTATGCAAGTTGATTGGAAGAGAATCTTGTTTAATAACCATGATAGGCCTAGAGCTACCTACATTTTGTGGATGACACTTATGGAGAAACTAACTACAAAAGGTAGGTTGACAAAGTTTGGTATCATCATGGATCGAAAATGTTGTTTTTGTGATCAAGATGAGACCATGAAGCATTTTTTTAGTGCAGGAAACCAAACAACATATGGCAGAAAGTTCTCAAGTGGCTGAAGATTACTAGATGCCCCAATGATTAGACTAAAGAAGTGGTTTGAGTTACTAAAGAAACCAAGAAGAAAGGTTTACATGACAAATATTGAAGATGGCTTTAGCAAAGACAATTTATGAGATTTGGCGTGGAAGGAATGAGATGATATTCTCTCGAAAACCTATGGAACCTAGAGTGACTGATAGGATCATCCATAATATCAAAGTGATATGTAGTATACATAGAAATCTTAGCATACATGTTAGTAAATATGCTTAATCTAGTGTTCTAGGTGCCTGGATCCTAGTGACCAGTTTGTACTCAACTGTTTTTTGGATAGTGAGAAATATAATGCTTTGATTCCAAAAATAATACATTTTTATGTACTATATTATTATTTTAAAATAATCTAACATATTTTTAACTACAATACAAGTTTAAATTGTTCAAAATAACACACAAATATCCAACATAACACAAATTAATAAAATACAAGTTTTAAGGTGAAACGTTAAATAATTAAATGTTAACGTGAATATAATATAAGAGATAAAATTTAGTGAAGTGTGATAATTTAATGTGATTATTGAATGAAACAACATAAATATTAGTACAACTTTTAAAAATATTAGGTATATGGGTCCAACGGGCTACTTGTGGCCCATACGAGCTAGCCCTACCGAGTAACAAATTTTTCAAGATTTGGTTAAATAAGCCTTTACAAAATTCAAACTCTAATTTTGGAAAATGTTCATCCCACCCTATAGGATATGACTCACACCTCTGAAAACTCGAAAATATATTTCCTCCGTCCAGTGATACATCTTCAGACGCACCCAAAAATCACATTGTTCATAGTATCTCAGTCAGTCACCCCATTTTTGTCAAAATTTACTTCCAAGATGCATCTCCGTAATATATTTGGGGTGTATCTGGAGATACAACTCCGTAACACTATTTGTACTTATTTATGGTGTTTTTATTCATTGAGATGATTTATTTAACAACTCACTAATGTTTCTAGAGATGCATCTCCAAAAATGTCTAGTGGGAAATTGGATAAAAGACCACCTTGCATGTTCTTATTCTTCATATTGAAAAGAAAGTTTACTCTCAGAACTCTTAAAAAAATCTTCCATTCTCAATCAAATTTTCAACACCAAAATATTATTATTGTACTTTTATCACACCAAAGAAGGCAAAAGAAGCTGGAATTTAAGGTGAATTTCATTCATTTCATCTTACATTCCTTGCATTAATGTATTTTTTGAGTTAAAAATATGAACATTGAGTCCGAGATACATATTCAGACTAAGTTTCATGTGATTCAGAGTTACATCTCTGGATGTTCGTGATAATTTTTTAATTTGTTTTCTGTTAGTGTTGGTGTTAGATATGGTGCACCCGAATACGTTTCTCAAAGTCACTATGATGATGGATGTTAAACTGGATGAAGTGAATGACGATGTTAAAGATGATGTCAAACTGAATGATGTCAAAATGGGTGCTAGACTGGTTGTTATCGAGGTAGATGTTCGTGAACAATTTACAAATAAACAAGAGCTTATGGTTCGTGAACATGTGCTACAATGGGCCTGCTTGGAGGCCGGGAGATTAGGATTTGGTGTTGGAAGGTCGAAAAATGGTTTAGATAAAAGACAAACATTTGTAACAATGAAATGCGAAAGAAATGGTACATATCAACCGCCGATTAGAAAGTTGAAACGTGATGACACTGGATCGAGAAAATGTGAGTTTTCATTTAAATTGCACGGATATCGTAAGTCGAATGGTACGTGGAAATTTAATGTGGTTTCCAATATATGTAATCATGCCTCATATGATAAGCTAATCGTTCATCTATTTGTATGTCGCCTTTTTCCTGAGAAGAATGAACTTGTTCCGGATATGACATTAAATATAGTGGTCTGACACCATTTGATAAATGGATGTGTTTCCCTGAAATGGGACATATAATAGCAAGTACTTATGATACGGTGTGTATTGATATTACAAGATACGATTTCTCTAAAGCATTTTTTCCACTTCAGAGTAGGCCACCTCAAAATTCCTTTGAACGCATAATGTGTATTGGGTGACTTTCAAAAACACAACATTTTGTTCAGGTATAATTGAAACTGGGATGTCCTATACCAAAGACATCATCGGAGTGGACGACACATTTCATACAAGATGCTGAAACTTGGCCAAATCACTTTCTGGAAAGGATGGAAGAATTCACCAAATTGAGCGACATTGAGAAAGAATCAAATAAGGAAATGTCAAAGAAGGAACCACCATTAGATATAAATTTAGGTAGTGACACGTGTTTTGATACTTTTTAGTTTGTATAGAACAATGTAACTCCTTTTTTGCATGCAATGTTGTCCATAATGTTATATAATTTAGGGGTATTTTTTTGCACAATTTTTCTGTTTCTAAATTCTTCACTGTATAATACACTAGTTTTGTATAAATAGTGTTTTTGGTGGGACCGAAGATTCATCTTCGGACACACCTTATTGTTACTCAACAATGAGGATGGGAATTTAAAAGTTATGTGGACTACATTTTATCGTTACTTAATAAAGGGTCTGATTGAAGAGGATGTGGCGATTGCAAGAGCGTCTAAAGATATTTTAAGGATGTTGCAACGTCCTGAACCACTTGTTTGTAATGAAATGTAATGTTGAGTATTTTCATGTTTATTTATGTTATTTTTCCAACATTCTAATATAGTTTCTGGTTTGACCTAACAGATGATATTTTGGAGATGCATCTCCAAAAACCTCTTTGAATATTAAATGAAGGATGAATACGGATATGCATCTCCAGACATATTTTTTTAAACAAAATAAGGATGTTTTATCAATTTTCATTGAGAAGTGTGTAAAAAAGGTATGTCCGAAGATGCATCTCCGAATTCTAGAGACAGATGTAATTTTCCACTATGTTGTGTAAGCATCATATAGGGTGGGATAAGTAACCCCTAGAGCTAACCCCTATGTTTTATCGCACATTTTAGGCTAACCCATTTGAACTGCTCAATTATAAAAACATTATTTGTTTTTACCCTCTTTCTTGTAGGGTTTGAATCTCTTCATACTATTTTATTAGTACATATAGATTTGAAAAAGCTTTCAACGCGTGTAGAAAAATGGTTAATTATGAGATTGTGATCAACCGAGTTCTTTGGTATAGTTTATATGGCGATTGGATTAAGTTCAATGATGTTACTTACAAGAGATCTACTTTCATTATAGTCTTACTTATAGATATGGGTGTTTATTGGTTCGGGAAAATTCAAACCAAACCGAAATCCAAACCAAATCAATGTGTTTGAGTTGAGTTTTTTTAATTTTAAATTTAGGCAAAAATTGAACCAAACCAATGTAATCCAATGTAAATTGGTTAGGGGGCATTGAATTTCTAAAATTCTACCCACGAGTCCGTCTATTCAAACAAATCATAGTTTTTTTTTTTTTGACAAAACAAACAAATCATAGTTAAATCATATAATTTATATCATCATAATAATGGAAACTAGTTTAAGATATTCAACTTCAAGAAGAAGAAAATGAAACACCATGTTTGACATTCACAACATATTTGGAGAAACGAAAAAAATTAGATATTTCATATTATTATAAAAAAATTGTTGATGCAAATTAGATATTTTTAAAAAATATTTGTGCACATTTGTGTCTAATGTATCCGATCAATTCAATCCAGACCAATTCATTATTTTTTGGTTTGGTTTGGTTTGAACTTTATAGCAAAACTGTGTGTATCCAATCCATATATTTTTAATCGATTCGTACATCAAATTCTCTCGAAATTGAATCAAACCGACCCGCAAACACTTCATACTTAAAGAAAAATATTATCAATGTTACCTAATAGAAAAAAATGTATTAATATTACATTGTTAATATAAAACAACTTATTCCCTAATTTTTTTCACAAGTGTATTATAATTTATAATGGTGAGGAGTAATTCTTTTTGTTCAAATGTATGTTGGTCCAAGAGTAAGCAAGGCTTAAAATAAACGGAGTATTTCTTCCTTTAAATATAAGGCTTTAAGCTGAGTATTTCTTTTCTCCTTAGTTATATTTGAGTTTCAGTATCACTTCTATATTACGTTCAAAACCTAAGATTGAGATATGAAATAAAATAAACTCACTAATATATATTAATCCCTTAGCATATGATTTAATGCAAGGGTAAATCACAAAATTTAATCACTTTGCAATTTTGTTCAAATATATAATATGTTTATTGTAATATATTATAATTTTGGTTGGTCCATTTTTACAATTAAATGAATTTTCCATCCAACCAACGGCTGTAAAAATCGAGTGCCTCCTTTGGCTTATATTCCGGTACGGTGTGCCCAGCCCCCTGCATCATTATCAATATAAATATCATTAGTACTAAAAAAGAATTAGTTTTAATTGCATATATTAAAAAAAACTAATTGGTTGACATAATGTGATAAAAATTATTTTATGACTAACCTTCACTGTGAGGAAGGTAAGGTTGTGCTCGTAAGATTGTAAGAACCTGCATCAAATGATTTTATTATTCAATTCATTTTCTTGTGCCACCAAAATTGTAAAACTTTATGAACAAAATTATTGAAAAATATTGAAATATTGAGAGAAAAATGAATTAATGTACCCAGCAACTTGGTCATTAGAGATCCATGATCTCCATTCATCCACAGTTCTGTATCCCAAAGAACTTGTCCAAGCTTCACTTCCAGTAAATGGTACACACATATCATGGTCACCACTGTCATTAATTATTAATGCACCATATATTAATTTTCAAGATCCAAATAATGCATGATGTTAAATTTTAATATGTGTAATTCATATATATTTTTTATATACCTGTAAATAAGTGCTCGATAGCCCAATTTTGTTAGATTTTTATGGTAAGGAATCATGCTTCCAGCATCATGATCGAAACTTATCCTATCAGTACATAATTCCCACGTACCACTTGCCTGTGCTTAATAATAATAAACTAATTAGGCCTCAATTAATAAATTAATTAGTAGATTATTGCATCTAATTAGAATACTAATATTGGTGATTACTTACCACGTCAACATGAATGGCTTTCCTGACCGCAGGGTTGTTTAGCCACGATGTTGCTACTTCATCACTCTGATTTAGCCGGATCAAATATATACACATCGATTATTCAATAAATCTATAAAAGAAATTATAAATTAGACCACAGTGATGAAAAAACTTACGACGCAAGGGACGTGTTTGGTGTTGGCTAATAATTGAGGCCATAATGTAACAGGACCATCTCTAACTGGTGCTCTGAAAGGCCAAGCTCTACCAAACATCCTCTTTCTTACTGGGAGAGGTCTCTCTGTTAACCCTAAATTTTGGAAACTCAATGGTAAATTAGAACTTAAGTTTGTTGCAACTTCTGGTTCATGGTGGCATGGTTCTAATATATTGTACACATTAAGCCCTTGAATAGCCTGATATACATACACCATATAACATTCATCAATATTATTTATAATAATAATAATAATAATAATAATAATAATAATAATAATAATAATAATAATAATAATAATAATAATAATAATAATAATAATAATAATAATAATAATAATAAGCAAAAAAAAACTCTTGCATTGTGCCATGTATGAATATCTCACCTTACTAACTATTTCCATGCTCTTAGCACATTGATCACTCTGAGAATCAGAATTGTAGTAGTTTTCTTTGCAAGAAGCATGTACATTCTGCAAATTATAAAATTTTAAAAGTTAATTAAAGTTATAAAAATAGTACTATGTCAAAGAAGGTAGGTGTATTTAGCAATTAGTTTTTTTGTTGAACACACCTCATAGATAGTGTCTGATATGAGGCCCATCCCATGCACAAATGGGATAAAAGCATTGTTGTCAAATTTTGGGTCCGTGACACCATTTCCTACCAAGTAACCCTACACATCAAAGAAAGAATAGTCAAACATAATTAAGAAAAGGTTAATATTTTTAAGTGGTAAGTAGTAAATTCCAAAATAATTTAAGGCAATACTGTATTTGCAACAGTTTGTTTATTTTTTGGAATGAACTATTTGCTACAGTTTGTTTATACACTATAAGCAGAAATTCAATTTTTAAATAACTTGAATAACTTATGTATCTAGTTTATTTTTTGGAATGAACTATTTGCTACAGTTTGTTTAATATTATACACTATAAGCAAAAATTCAATTTTTAAATTAATTAAATAAGTAATCTATATATTTTAGTAATATATAAATCAGATACATCTATTATTCAATAAATTTTAAAAAAAATTATGATAATTATCTGAGCAATACTTTAAAATTGTGTCATACCTTCAAATTGATCACTGGCTTTGTTCCACTTTGGATTCCTGGCATGGCATACACAAAATATTTTATGTTACAATTAACTTCACATCATAAATAAAATAAACACTAATCTAATCTTATCCCAATTAAAATTGTTACCTTTAGCAATTTCAAAAGCTAGAGTGGGTACATAAATTCCAGCATAAGACTCTCCAGAAATATAAAATGGATTAGCCTGGAATTCTGGAAATTGTTCAAACCACTGCCAAGAAAAATGGAAAAAAATACATTATGTATATAATTAATAATGAAGATTAATTAAAGTGTTAAATATAATTTAAAATGTTAATGATTGGATCTGTTGTTGGAAGTACTTTTAAGAGGAAAGCATGAGTATCCGAAGCTGTTTGTAGGTCCCCAGTTGAATATTTGCTTATGTTCTTTGAGTAAGAGAACCCAACACCAGTTGGTGAATCCAAATATAAAACGTTGGAAACCTGAAATATTTTAAAAAAATATTATCATATTTTGAAAAATTAATATTATTATTGTAAAATAAACTAATTTTATATTGAAAATGTTTAGGTAGCTTTGGCATTGATTTCAATTTAATTAACTAATCCAATATTGAAAGAGTGAGTAATTTTTTTTCAATCTATCTATATTTGGTCAAAAGAAATAACTTTTTCCAATGCATAATAATTAGATGCAAATAAAGCATTATTTATTTTAGGGGTGTCACGTGTTGTTAACCTTAGACCAGCTGTAAGGATTGTCATGCAAAGTGGGCAGGTTCTCTTTTGATTCTGCAGCCTTGAAATTGAATGGTCCTGCATACATCCATATTTCACAATCACATAAATAACGATCAACATTAAATTTTATCTTTTCTATGTATGCATTGTAAAATTGATGTGAAAACCGACATTTTTCCAATGTTTTACAACCTAGGATGACATCAAATTTGCATGATTCATGTAACTTCTTTGAGTTTTTTTAAAAAAACTCGAAATCTGGCCCTAGCACCAGGACCGACTAATTAGTGTGATCAATTCCGCCGTCCACTTGCGTGACCAATTTAATAACCAGAGTTTTGTTTTGTATAGACAAAATTTGTATAAAAACTACTAACACTCAGTAAAATTTGAATCTGAGATTTTGAGAAAAACACGCACTGCACTCAGGTATCAAGTTAGAGCTTTAAACCCATTGATAAACATGATCAAGACAAAAATGTCAAGATCAAGCATGAATAGGAGATGTTAAAAGTGAAAAAAGATGTTTGAAATTCAAATATTGCTTAGGACCATGAATCCAACAAGGATAGTAATTAGGTCAATTAGTGACCACTATTATATGTGTGCCCCGCCCATACAGGGGGCAGTTGAGGAATTAATAAATTTTAATGAGAGTGACATATACTAAATAAATATTAAAAGTATAACATACCATGTTCATAAACAAACCCATCAAAGCTAGAACAACCAGGTCCACCATTCAACCATAGAACAACAGGATCTTTTCTGGGATTTCTTTCTGAACTAACAAAGTAGTAGAACATGTTCTTTCCAGTCTCAGCATTTCCATCAATACTTACATATCTAAAATCAAAATTTAATTAATTAATTAATTGAGTAAAATTCAAAATTGATTCATGAAATTAAAATATAGTAATGTGTTACATTAACATACCCTGAGTAATGGTGGGAGAGGAAATTGCCAGAATAACCAGGAAGATGTGTGACGAGAGATCTTCGAGGAGCAGCTTTAACAGAGAGAAGCATCAAAAGAATGCAGAGTGGTACTAGAAATTTCTTGTCCATTTCTGACTCTGCAAATCTCAAAGTGTTTTGAAGATGTATAAATACAATAAGTGAAATGAAGAGAGGAACCACATACAGAGTATTTATATACATACACAACACATGATATTAATTGATACTTGTATGTAGTCACGTTATAAAATTACATCATAACGTTACTTTTACATTATAAACTTGTTACTAAAATATCTTCATAAATACTCAAACTATGTATACAATAATACAACTATACAAAAATGTTGAATGTGTGTTTGTTTCGGTTTTTTTTTTTTGTCTTAAAATAAATATTTTATTTGAACGTTTTATATAAATTTAAAAAATTATATAAATTAAAAAAAAATAGTACTTTTACAAAGTATTATTGTATTTGACACCACTTCCACAAAACAAAGAGAAAAATATTAATTTTAATAAATTATTAATAAGAAGAAAAACAAATAATATTAAATTAAAATTTTAAAATATCATTTATTTAAAAATAAATTTTTAAAGGAAGTGCTAAATTAAGTCTGTAAATTTTTTTCCGTAAATTGTGCATAAACTTTTTCAAAAGTTTAAGTTTTGTTTTGTTTTTTTCAATACAAACATTTTTTTTAGTCTATTTTCTTTTACATTTTCCTTGACTTATGTTTTATGACACAAGTTAGAATGACTTTATTTTAAAGGATGATGTTAACAAGTGTTCTAGAACACTTTTTAAGTATATTAAATAAAAAAAATATTTTTTATAAAAATTAATATTTAAATTTTCAATATATTTCAAGGCACCAAATACAAATACTTTTAAAAATAACTTATCACTTTAATCACTTAAAAAGTATCCAAGAATACTCGTTCATATTTTCTTATTTTAAAAATAGGATATTCATATTCATCTTGGGATAGAGCTGGTATTTAATAGAGAATGTATAATGCGAAACATTTGGTCTAAATTCATAAATATAGCAGAAAAAATAAATAGAAATTACAACTAATAATAATGACATTATACGTCATTTTACAATTCTGATAAGTGATATCTTCTATTTTTGGCTAAAAGAAAAGTGAGAATTGAATCATATTTTAGAAATTACTGTATTTAGTCAAGCTCCTACTACTAATATGATACTACTTGAATGTTTAAACTTAAAAGTGTGCTTTTACAAAATAAAAAGTCATTAAGAAGAAATATTTTTTTATTAATTAAGTTAATACAATCTTTATTAAATTAAAAGTAATATTTTTTTATTAATTAAGTTAATACAATCTTTATTAAATTAAAAGTAATTGCCGAACAAACAAATTTTTATTAATTAAAATAATACTTATAACTATTGTATTGTTTTTTTAAAGAATTTTAACTTTAAATTTTATCTTATAACTAAAAAATTAAACTCTCACTAAACTACCATCATCTCAAGTGTACATTGAATTTTATTTTATTTTTAAATAAACACACTATATATATAAGTGTAGGTAGTGCTAGCATGTGTAAGATGTAGAAGTTTAATTTTAATAGTTAATAGTAAATTTAATGATAGTTACTAAACAAATGATTTAATGTGTATATTATAGAGATTAAAAGTAGTGGATTAATCTAAATTAGCTTTACACCATCATTCATTATCAATGTAAATTAATTTGACATCATTATCTAATAGAATTATAACATTCAACAATGTTATAATAATATTTTAAAATTAAAAATATGATTTGATAAAATACACGTTTGTGATTGGTTGACAGAATAAAAATACTTTACACTCGATACATATTTTTTTTTCTATATTATACTAATGGTGTTTTGATTCATTCTAATTTTAGTTTTATGATAAGTGAATTATATTATTTTATTCTATCATATATTTTTATTTAAAATATTATTATTAATAGTAAAAATTAGCTAAGAAACCCAAAAAAAAAAGGGAATAAAAAAGTAATATCCTAAATTATCCTAATAAAATATAATTAAACATATATAAAAAATGAAATCTAATTATAATATATAAAAATTACATAATATATGTTCAAAAATTTATTATTAAAAATGGTGTTGGCGGTCAATTTGCAACCATCTTTCTAAGCGTATTGAATTGAGTGTCTTGAGATTAAAAGTCATATATAATTTAAATAAATTGATTAAATTTTTATTTAATATTAAAAAATATACGACACTTAAAATTAAAATTTGAAATAAATTATACAAATATGAACATTAATTTAATTTTTTTAGCAAAGATTTATTTCTTCTATAATATTCTAGTTTGGAAATCTTGTCCTGAATTTAAACTCTTTTTTATCCTATTATGCCATATCAAACAACTTATAAATTGTTTTAAATTCTACTCTTTTTATTCACTTTATTTCTTTTCACATATATTCTTTACACTTTTTTTCTATCCAAACAAAACATAAAAGCTGGCTAAGAAGATAAGTTGTCTAACCAAAATCAACCTTTTGTAGATAACTTGTTCATACAAAATTCATTATATGGGAGCATTGAGAGCATTTTTTTTTAATGAGAGATGAGAAGAAGAAATATCAACCATTGGATTCATCAAGAGAGAATATTAATACATTAATGAGGCTATTAATTTATCTCTTTTGATGAATCCAATTATTGATATTTCTTCCTCTCATCTCTCATTTAAAAATGCTCTCACTTGATATGCTCCTATATATATATATATATATATATATATATATATATATATATATATATATATATATATATATATATATATATATATATATATATATATATATATACTATTGAATTATTGGTGTGAATAAATCTGGTAGATGGTGTAAACCATATGATAAATAAAATCATATATAAACATCCTCACTTTAGAGTTTGAGATTTGGATTTTTCTGAATACTTATAAGTATGATATTGAACTAATTAACTAAGAGCACTTAACTCAAAAATCAAACAAAGACAAAGTATTTGGTTGGCTATTGTTTTACTAATTGACTACATCATGGCCAATCACATTTAGTTGATTGTACACTCAGACCACGGTTGTTCTAGTAGGGGACCATCCATTTGTTTCTTTAGTGGAATAATGGAATATACTACAAAGTTTAATAAGGACTACTAATAAATTGATTAAGTTTTAGTGATTAATAAGTTTTATTTAAAAACAAAATGTTAGGTTAAATTTGAGTTTTAAAGTCATAAATGAAAAAATATTAATTAATATTATTAATTTTAGAAATTGTAAGGATAATTTTTTTACATAATTTTGTGATTTAAACATGAGAAAAGAAAATATACATTTTATATTGTCAACCAATCATCATCATGTATTCGATTATATCTTAATGTAAAATTTGAATTATAAATATGACATGGAAAATAATTAATTTCTAGTGATTGAAAGTATCAAATTATTTTACACATTAAACTCCTTGAATATTATATACCTTTTACAAAATACTTCTTTTATAACTTTCTCATCAACCTAACATGTTTGTGTTTTAGTGAATTTGTCTCCTTTCGTCACCCTCCACCACCCATATGTTGAATTGAAGTTGCTATCCAATATCATCTAGTACTTTCCGCTGTCCTATTTTCCAAATCTGACTATTATATTATGACCATGTTTGTTCTAGATTCTCTATAAAAAAACTATTTTTTATTCTATTCCGTTTTCTATTTTAAATTGTTTTAAATTTTTAAAATATATTAAAAATTATTATTATTATTATTATTATTATTATTATTATTATTATTATATGAAAATGAAAAATTATAAAATTATTTTTTATTAATTAAATATAAAAGAAAATTTTACATAATTAAAAAATAGTAATAATAAATATATAAAAATATTATAGAAAAATATCATTAATTACTTTTTGAAATAATAAATTTATATTTAAATATAAATTGCGACTTATAATAAAAAAAAAAAGGGGTATATACTAGTATGCTTCATATCATAAGTTGAAACCTATCCATAGGCATGTTAAAATAATTTTTTTATTAATATGTTTGAAAAGTATAGACACAAAAATTGTATTTTTGTTCTTCTATTTATTAAATTTATTTTATTTTATTTTTAACAAAAAATTAGTATTTCAAAAAAAAAATGAGAACAGCCTACAAATAAATTTAATTTAAAAATAAAAAATTATTTATGAAAATTAAAAACAAACGACAATAGTAGTTTTTTCCAAGTGTTATTATATTTAGTTATAAAAGCTAAACTAATTAATATAATTTAAATAGTTAATAATTTTTTGTCAAAATCAAATTGAAAATAATATTATAATTAAAATTAGTCCTGCAGATAGTTCCTTCTATCCCAAAATAAAAAGTTACATTAATTCAAAAAAATCACATTTATAAAAGTTATTCCTTTTTCTATAGAAAATAGGATGATTAAGAAGAAGAAAATTGTTAAGTGTGGGGCACCCCTACAACAAGCGCACGCTTCAGTTGCTTTTTCTCTTCTTCTTTTTTTTTTTTGGACTCACACGCTTCAGTTCGAAGCACAAAAAACCTTATCCCCATATATACCCTTACCTTGCCCCCATAAATTAAGCAGCAACATTAACGACTAAACATTATTTAATTAATATAATTAATTCCAACTAATTAGAAGATTAGTAGTTTAAGAAGCATGATTACTTAAAAAAGCACTTAATTCTAACAATTTATCAAACCAGAGAATTAGGGAATTGATAGATACTTACAGGTGTTTGTAATGGAGAACGATGCGGCGGCGATTGAGCGATGCGGCGTTTCGAGCGACGGCGGAATTCCGAAAGTGAAAATGAAATGGCTGAGTCTGAGAGAAAAACGGTTTTATAACAATAACAAGAACAAGAAAAATAAGAGACTTCACGGATTTGGCTAAGAAAACAGAACAAAAAGAGAAAAGAAATAGCGACGGATATACCAATGCTATAGGTGATAGGAACAAAACTAGGGTGATTTACCGTAATAGTGTAAAGTGAACAACAATTTACCTAAATAGTGGAAAAATTTTGATTTACGTGGC
This sequence comes from Vicia villosa, assembly GCF_029867415.1. Lineage (NCBI taxonomy): Eukaryota > Viridiplantae > Streptophyta > Magnoliopsida > Fabales > Fabaceae > Vicia > Vicia villosa. The sequence goes on along the minus strand of NC_081185.1, from coordinate 116,944,761 downwards.
TGGGGAAGTTGTGGAATCAATTGTGACTTGTCACTAAAATACAATCGCATATACAAACAATGATTTTTCATTTTTTAGTTTTGTATTTGAGAATAAATTTTCAGCATTCTAATTTCGACCTCATACTATTTTTGCTGGTTTATCTTTAATTAGAAGTCGGCCACGTTTCGTACTAAATGCAACTTGTATTTTTTGAAAAATGGTTAAATAGATAAGTTAGTCTATAAATTGTAAATGAGATTAATTGCCATTGGGGACTTGAATTATTCGAAGTTTTGTTTGTGTTGCACAAAAAGTTAATGGACCCAATGTGTCCAAATTTGAAATGGGCTTGAGAGAAGCCCTTGTCTACAACCTTTCAATTGTGACTTGTTGTTTTCTTTTTACTAAAATACAATCGCACAAACAAACAATGACTTCTCATTTTATAGTTTTGTTTGAGAATAAGTTATCAACATTCTAATTTTGACCTTATTCTATTTTTCTCCATTTATCTCTAATTAGAATTCGGTCACGTTCATACTAAATGCAACTTGCATTTTCTTTTAAATAATTATATAAATAAATTGATGGAATCAAGTAATTTGTATTTATTAGTCATTATTGTTTTGGATCGACCACATACTCAATGAAAGTAAAGCCTAGTCATGATAAGGTTATCTTCAATAATGTGCACGTTAAGATATTAGTGACTCGAAGCGTTCACCGCCGTCAAATATAATAGTGCGGTCCCTAATGTGAGACGTCAAATCACACGATGATGATTCTAATTGTTCACACTATATAAACTTGTGCACGTGCCATTATAAATCCTCTCTGACGTATACACTTAAACTATTTTCTCGCTCATTCATTGACTAGAGTATTTGAGAACTAACCTCACAGGTCTACTCTCGTTTCGTTGTATTGAAAGTTCACTCTGCCACTTTAAAACTAAGTCCATCTAATTTATAGATATTTCTAGTTGCACTATAGAATAGTGGCACAATCTATAGAAATTTGACTTCTGATTCTCACGAATTTCCACAATCAACTTCTCGTCTCAAAGTCATTGATCGTTATCGCGATCTCGCTTTGAAGAAGACGATGCTGTCTAATTTCACCTGGTGAAGTCACCACAAATATGTCAGCTTCGAAATCATTTTCTTACCTTGGCGTTTGTCGAATCAATGGTGGATCATTTAGCAAGTAAGAGGAGAATGAAAGGCATTCATTGCAATACTCTTCAAGATTGCATATGGTATCTAAGAAGCGGAAAGAAGACACACCTATGTTAGGGTTTCAAGAGCGCAAAAAAGTGGATGCAGTTTCTAATGTGACGCTTTCACTAGTCATAGCTGTTACAATTGGGAATCGCTTTATGTCAAGTGTAATATTTGAAATGAAATTAATAGTAAAATTATAAATTAAATTGTGATAATTGGTAGAAGTGGAATAAGTGTAGTTAATGTTAAGTGGTAAGAGAAAATTGGTACATTTTCTTAGAAAATGACTTAAGCCAAGAATTAAAAAAAAATAGCAAAAATTCCTCTTTCTTCTCATTCTCTCCCACCAAACCTTAAACTCTCTCATCCACCATTTTCATCCAAACCCTAAACCGTCAATTCCTTCTGTCAAATTCACTTCAAATCATGAATTAATCACCAAAAGCAATTCAATAGGAAGAATAATGCTATATTTTTTAGTTCATCCTATTTTCCTCAATTTTAACCAAATCCTAAAATAAAAAAAAATTGAAAACGTAAACTCGTGAACTTCATCTTCTTCAATTGCATGTGTGAGTTTCTAACAAATTTGAAAGTTATGACCAATTATACTACAAGAGGTAAGCAAAACAAATTTTCCTCACTCTTTCATTCCTTTTTGACCGAGACATCCTACGAGTATACAAGAATTTGAGTTTTGGTTGTCTTTTATTGCGCTCATTTGTATGCTTGAAGCTAATGTGAGTTGTCTCTAGAATTTTAAAACTAAAACGATGAATTTGGAGAATGTTTAAGGCCGAGATTGAACGTAGGGAACTTGGGACAACTCTTTTGAATAAGTGGTGATTTTCTTTAGAACTTGATTATGAGGTTGAAGTAATAGTGCAATTAGTTAGATGGTTAATTAGAGAAAATAGGCCAATTCTTTAGAAATCTCCAGAATATTAGTTTAGTATTTATTAAGCATTTGATTAGAATGTTGTTGTTCAATATTATGATGTTGAAATTTAGAGTTTGTATGACATACCTGACATGAAATTGGGCATAACTTTTAATTGGAAAATCCATTACATATTCTGATTTGGAAATTGAAAAGTATATTTAATTCCCTTCATATTTAGTACTAATTTGATAGGAATGATGAAATTCTATTCTTATGGGGATAGATGCCAGACACTATGTTTTGGACAACATGTTCAACAAGTTTATAACAGATGATAGATTCTTCGCAGGACATGTGTTATACACGATGTTTAGGACACCATATACTAGAAAAAACAAAGACTATGAATTAAATCATAAAGCAATAAAGAATACAAAGGAAGTGGCAACCCAGTTTAGTGCAACGTCGCCTACGTCTGGGGGCTTCCAACCTAAGAAAGGAAAACCATTATCAATAGTATTAGTATAAATAGTCTTATATGCACAACCCCTTGTTTAATGACTTTTCCCTAATACTAATTGTGTCTTAGTATTCATGACTCCCCATAGAACTATTCCATTATCAATAGTCAGAAAGACAAATGAACTTACTATGAACTCTCCTAATTCAAGGCCATTTTCCTAATACTAATCGTGAAACTTCGTCCAGGCTCCCCCACCCCTCTCAATTTCTCTCAATCATTAACCCTAGTGGTTGATACAATAAACATATTAAACAACGGTGAATTACAACTCAATTAACAAACCAATCTTTAAGCCTTTATATATGAAAATCTGGCGCTTAGGGAGGTGCACAAATAACAACACAAACAAAGACTCAAAATAGAAACCCTAACACAATGATCTTCAATTATTGCGCACACTTCAAACGTTAGGTTTGAGTCTCCTTAAATAGCAATATATCAAATGGGATTTTCTCCATTGGGCATAAGATTTGATAATAGCATATACGATTTTTATGCAGCTTTAAATTGGATTATGTTTTGATTTATTTTGCAACAACATCCACCAGAAAGATTTGACTTGTTTTGATCTCCATATAAATATATTTAAGCTTATGGAATCTTTCAAACAAATCTAAACAACAATTTATAAAAGATAGCAACAACTTTGTTTTGGAATTAAACACAATCAAACACAAATTCATGCTAAACCAGTGCAACAAAGAGACCATATGACGCGCACAAATGTTGTAACATTTGCCTTGACATTTGTACTCATAGAAGACTTCTGCATCTTTAATAAATCAAATAAATTTTTTACTTGATATAAATCACAATTCCAACTTCTCAAGGAAAGGATTCAGAACAAATTTCTTGCAAAAAGTGAACCTACACTTTAAATCATCTGTAATAGAGATTGGAGATTTTCTCATATTTTAATTTAAAAAAATCCAATAAATAGCTTGCAACTGAAATAGAGAAAATCAGGAGTAATACCATCATTCTTAACCACAAACTCCTTTATGCACTTAGGATAACCAGATCCAACATTCAACGCTGCCTTCACAAATTGAGCATAACTAAGAGACTTCATAATTTCACTATACTTCAATGGTTCAACATAATGTTCTTTTTTCAAGAGCCAATCTCCTATAATTAGCAATATTCCATTTCTTCCTTATTGATTTCTTACTAACAACCACATATTTCTTCTTCTTATTGGGTGTCTTCTTTGTCTTGGTAGGAGTAGGGATTGCCTTGGAAGGAGTCTTTTTAGCCTTCAGTGTAACACCCCTTTTCTAACCCTAAATATATCATACAATCACACAGAGTAATCATGCATAAGGAAAAGCGAGTCACATGTTATTTTCATCACAATGAAAACCTAAAGCAAAACATCCAACATTCTTAATATGCAAAGATCATATTTGTAACACAATGTAAATCTCATGCTTTCATACATTATGCATAAACGCTTGCGGAAAACAATAGAATTGCTATTAAAATTTCAATGAATATATCCCATACTATATTCATCTACCAATATCGAATTAACATTTAAATCCACAATCTTGGCCACATAGCCTCAAACAACATATCCGGAATCTCAAACAAATACATCTGAATATCCAACAAAACATAGGAAATAGCAATATCCAAACATAAGCATAAGTCTAAATAAAATCCCCCCAAGTGTTACATGATCAGAGCATATGACTCGCTACCTAATCCAATAACAAACTCAGGAGCTCCTCGGCTAAATCCTCGGACAAGCTACTACTCGTCGGAACCTGCACGTTATCAACGAAGGATAACATTCAAACAAAAGGGTGAGAATTCAAATTCTAAATAGAAAATATAACAATGGGAAATGCAACATAAGTAAGCATACATTTCGAGAATTCATCACTCTTCACAAAACATGTATTTATCTCCAATATAAAGTTAACATGTTCAACTCAATTAATCATCACAATTAGTTCACAACCTCATATATTGCCAATTTACATATATACACATATATCACTCATACATATATATTTCACATTTCACATCAAATATGTATTAATCACATATATCTCATTCTCATCACATTCTCTAATTCATATAAAATGATTCATCATTCCACATACATGCATATCAATCAAATTCGCATCCACACATTCATACCACATAATCACACATAACAACATTTCACACCGACACGTGCGACTCAAGTGTGACTCTATGCGATATGCATGTGGATCCCTCCATTATCATTTCCGGTCATGCCGATTGTCATTCTCTCTAGACTAGATAACCACCTCAAAGCCCCATACTCGTTAAGCTTTCAAACCCCGTACTCGTTAGGTTTGGGACAAGTAAATAACCTTTGCGAGATTACCCAACATTGCCACTTTCAAAGACTCATGCTTGTGTACGTGTGCAGCAAAACAAGACTCATGCATTTAAGACGATATCTCTATCTCTTAAACTACACAATCACATCTTTCCAACCTTGCACAACATTACACAACATGCAATTCAATCCAATCCTAACACAATTATCATTTAGCATTCCATTACATAATACATTCAATTACACCTCACACATGTTATTTAATCAATTAATAACACATATCGAACATACAGAAGTAATAGGTATGCAAGCCAAGTCTTAAACAAACAAGAAAATATTTTTGAATATAGTTCGCGCCGCCAACCCTTGGTCGCGCCGCGAAGTAACAGACAGAAACAAGGTATCTCAAAAATGCATTCAGTTCGCGCCGCATCCACATGTGCGCGCCCCGAAGTACAAGGCAGAACCAAATCATTTCAGAATTCATTCAGTTTGCGCCGCCACCTCTCGTTCGCGTCGCGAACACAGCGAAAAATGAATTTTCTGTGTAAACTCAGCACAGTTCCCTCTTTTTCATTTCATTACTCAATTCACAGTTCAGTTCATTATTTGCACACGAATTTCACATACATAATATACACATAACCCATATGTATCCTTAGATTCATCAAAGTTTCATTAATCATGCAAATCCATAAATTTCACCCAAATCCCAAAGTTAGGTTTTTACATTCTTTTCATCCAACATGTTATAAATCAAAACCCACCCATAGAATCAAGTGAAGAATCATGAATTACATGTTATTTCTACCCATTTCAAGCATAAACAACATCAAACAACACAAATCTCATGGATTATGAAAATACCCTAAGTGAAATCCCATGTTTTAACACATACAACATTACCCAATCATAGATTCTACAAGAATTTGTATTCAAACCCTTACCTCTTGAATTTCTCCTTCTAACTTCAAGAATCTACAATCCTCTCCTCTTCTCTCTTCTACTCTTTTGCCTCTTTTCTCTTCTCTACTTTTCTTTCTATCTTTCTATCTAATTTAGGTTAACTCATAAATTTCTCTCCTAACTCTCATTATCTCATTGGGCTTAACCCACCTAATACTCTTTCTCACTCAACTAAGCCCATTTAACTAATTTCAAATAAAATTCTACCATTTATTAATTAGCTAAATAACATATTGTCACCCAATTAAATAATTATCGCGCAAACAATAATTAAATAAAACACATAAACAATTATCAATTATCAAATAATCCTAATTAATTAAATCTAATAAAAATAGGATGTTACAACTCTCCCCCACTTAAAAGATTCCTTCATCTTATCCTCGAGTTCCCAAGTGATATTACCATCGGCCACTCCACCCCATATCACTTTCACCAAAGCAATCTCCTTACCACGAAGCTTCTTCACCTCTCGATCTTCAATTCGCATAGGTGATGTATCAACCGTCAAATTATCCCTCACTTGAACATCATCTAATTGAACAACATGCGATGGATCCGCAATATACCTCCTCAATTGAGACACATGGAAAACATCGTGAAGATTAGAAAGAGACGGTGGCAATGCAATCTGATATGCCACTTCACCTACCCTCTCCGAAATCTGATAAGGACCAATGAAACACGGCGTCAACTTACGCGACTTCAATGCTCTACCAACACCCGTTATTGGCGTAACTCGAAGAAACACATGATCATCCTTCTCAAACTCAAGAGCCTTCCTCCTCTTATCATGATAACTCTTCTGACGACTTTGAGAAGCCTTCATCTTCTCTTGAATCATCTTAATCTTATCCGTAGTCTCTTGAATTAACTCGGGTCCAACCACAACACTCTCCCCCGATTCATACCAACACAAAGGAGTCCTACACCTTCTATCATAAAGAGCCTCAAAAGGTGCCATTCCAATACTCGAATGGAAACTATTGTTATACGTAAACTCAACCAAAGGTAAGAAACTATCCCAATTTCCTCCTTGTTCCAAAACACAAGACCTCAAAAGATCTTCAAGCGACTGAATAGTTCTCTCCGATTGACCATCAGTTTGCGGATGATACGCCGAACTCAAACGCAACTTCGTACCCAAAGCACTTTGCAAACCCTCCCAAAATCTAGAAGTGAACCTTGGATCTCTATCCGAAACGATACTTGACGGAATACCATGTAAACACACAATCTTCTCAATGTATAACTTAGCAAGTCTTTCCATCGAATAGTCCATCCTCATCAGAATAAAATGAGCACATTTCATCAATCTATCTACAACGACCCAAATTGCCTCGCAATTACTCAATGTCCTTGGCAAACCCGAAACAAAATCCATAGAGATACTATCCCACTTCCACTCGGGAATAGATAACGGTTGCATCAAACCAGACGGCTTTTGATGTTCAATCTTTGACTTTTGACAGGTCAAACACGAATAAACAAACTCCGCTATATCCTTCTTCATACCTTGCCACCAAAACATTTTCGTCAAGTCTTGATACATTTTAGTAGCACCGGGATGAATACTCAAACCACTTCTATGCCCTTCCTCAAGAATTCTCTTTCTCAAATCCATAACATCCGGAATTCAAACTCGATCACGACATCTCACAATGCCATTCTCGTCAATCCGAAAATCACCACCTTTACCTTGGTTAATCAATGTAATAATGTCAACCAATTTTAAATCCGATTTCTGGCCTTCTCTAATCTCATCCAAAATATCACTAGTAAGCTTCAACATACCAAGATTAACACATGAAGACGTCGTTTCACAAACCAAACTCAAATCTCTAAATTGTTCCAACAATTCCAATTCTCGAATCATCAACATAGACATATGCAATGATTTCCTACTCAATGCATCGGCTACAACATTCGCTTTTCCAGGATGGTAGTTCAAACTAAAGTCATAATCCTTCAAGAATTCCAACCATCTTCGTTGCCTCATATTCAACTCTTTCTGATCAAACAAATACTTTAAACTCTTGTGATCACTGAAAACGTCAAACCTTGATCCAAACAAATAATGTCTCCAAAGTTTCAACACAAACACAACGGCGGCCAACTCTAAATCATGTGTCGGATAATTCCTCTCATGAACTTTAAGTTGCCTTGAAGCATAAGCTACCACTTGCCCTTTTTGCATCAAAACGCCTTCCAAACCCAACAATGAAGCATCACAATACACCACAAACGGTTCAAACGGATCTGGCAAAATCAAAATAGGAGCAGAAGTCAATCTTCTCTTAAGCTCTTGAAAATTCGATTCACATTGCGAAGTCCAAATGAAAGCTTGTCCTTTCCTAGTCAACAACGTCAATGGCAAAGATAACTTAGAAAATCCTTCAATGAACTTCCTATAATAACCAGCCAAACCAAGAAAACTTCTAATCTCAGAAACAGACTTAGGAGCTTCCCATTGAGATATAGCTTCAATCTTCGACGGGTCAACAGAAATACCTCCACTAGAGATCACATGGCCAAGAAAACTCACTTCCTTTAACCAAAATTCACACTTCGAAAGCTTAGCAAACAACCTTTTCTCCTTCAACACCGATAACACAATCCTCAAATGCTCAGCATGATCATCTTCATCCTTGGAGTAGATCAAAATATCGTCAATGAACACAACCACAAACTTATCCAGATAATCATGAAAAATCCTATTCATATACTCCATGAATACACCAGGTGCATTGGTCACACCAAACGGCATAACAGAATACTCATAGTGACCATACCTCGTCCTAAAAGCAGTCTTCTGAATATCCTCCGCCTTCACACGAATCTGATGATACCCAGACCTCAAATCAATCTTGCTAAACACACAAGCTTCAACCAACTGATCCATCAAATCATCAATCCTTGGAAGTGGATACTTGTTCTTAATTGTCACTTTGTTCAATTGCCTATAATCAACACAAAGCCTCATAGAACCTTCCTTCTTCTTAACCAACAAAACAGGTGCACCCCATGGCGATACACTAGGACGAATAAACTTCTTCTCCAACAAATCCTCAAGTTGACTCTTCAACTCTTTCAACTCAGAAGCAGACATCCTATATGGAGCCATCGATACAGGACTAGTTCCAGGAACTAAATCAATCGAAAACTCAACTTCACGTTCAGGCGGTAAATCACTTACATCCTCAGGGAATACCTCCGCAAAATCACAAACTATTGGAAATTCCTTAATAGTTCTCTTCTCATGCACATCTAAGGTTGCCAATAACATAAACAATTCAGCCCCATCTTGAACAGATTCACCAACTTGCTTCGCAGACAAAAACAAATCTTCCTTAACACCAATCTCAGGAAAAATGATAGTCTTATCAAAACAGTTGATATACACACGATTAAATTCTAACCAATTCATACCCAAAATCACATCAAGTTGCTCTAACGGAAGACAGACCAAATCAATCCCAAAATTTCTACCAAAAATACTCAAAGAACAATTCAAACACACAAAAGAAGTAGAAACAGAACCCATAGCAGGTGTATCAATAACCATACTCCTACGCATATCCGATAACACAAGGTTCAATCTCCTAGCACAATCCAAAGAAATGAAAGAATGTGTCGCACCGGTATCAATAATAGCAATCAAAGGTGTACCATTAATGAAGCACGTACCTTGGATTAGCCTATCATCGGTAGAAGCCTCCGCACCAGACAATGCAAACACTTTCCCTTTCGCTTGTTCCTTCTTTGGCTTATCACATTTGGTGCTAATGTGACCTTGCTCTCCACAATTGTAGCAAGTCACCTTCGAACCACCTCTACACTCGTTTGCTTTGTGACCACTCTTGCCACACTTGAAACATGTTACCTCGACTTTGGGACAATTAATAGCACGATGTCCCTCAACTCCACATTTAAAACACATAATCGGAGCACTAGATCCTCCCCCACTTGGCTTTCCTCCAAAACCAGCTTTCTTCTTATTGTCGTATGGTTTTCCACGGAATTGACCTTTCTTATCATTCATCGCCTTGTAGTGAGAAGCACTCTCCCTACTATCCTCATCATAAATCCGACTCTTATTGATCAACTCAGCAAAACGGGTAATCTGTTGATAACCAATCGCCTTCTTGATATCCGGTCTCAAACCATTGACAAACTTCAAACACTTTGACCTCTCCGCATTCATAGTATTGTAATGAGGACAATACTTGATAAGCTCTTGAAATCTAGCAGAATACTCCGCCACGGTACCATTTCCTTGCTTCAACTCAAGGAATTCCACTTCTTCTTTCCACGGCAATCTTCCGGAAAATAGTTTTCCAAAAATGCATCGCGGAAACGATCCCAAGTAACTTGAATACCTTCCTCATCAAATCTTTGAGTCATATTGCCCCACCAATCCTCAGCTTCCTTTTCCAGCATGTGAGTACCAAACTGCACTTTCTGAGCATCGGTACAATTCATGACTCGAAAAATCTTCTCAATCGCCTTCAACCAAGCTTGAGCTTTATCCGGTTCATGCTCACCCTCAAAGATAGGAGGATTGTTCCTCTGGAACTTCCCTAAAGCACGGTACTCATCATCATCACCATTCTGATTTCCAGCATTAGCTTGAGGCATTTGGCCAAGAGATCCAGCCAACATCCTCAATGCATCAGCAATGGCATCATCATTCCTTCCAGCCACCATCGTCCTACGACAACCAACAACCCAAAACAAACAAAACAGTATCGATCGTGTCAGATACACAAATCTAATACAACGAATTAAAGACATTAACGACTCTGACCAACTGGTCGACCATGCTCTGATACCACTAATGTAACACCCCTTTTCTAACCCTAAATATATCATACAATCACACAGAGTAATCATGCATAAGGAAAAGGGAGTCACATGTTATTTTCATCACAATGAAAACCTAAAGCAAAACATCCAACATTCTTAATATGCAAAGATCATATTTGTAACACAATGTAAATCTCATGCTTTCATACATTATGCATAAACGCTTGCGGAAAACAATAGAATTGCTATTAAAATTTCAATGAATATATCCCATACTATATTCATCTACCAATATCGAATTAACATTTAAATCCACAATCTTGGCCACATAGCCTCAAACAACATATCCGGAATCTCAAACAAATACATCCGAATATCCAACAAAACATAGGAAATAGCAATATCCAAACATAAGCATAAGTCTAAATAAAATCCCCCCAAGTGTTACATAATCAGAGCATATGACTCGCTACCTAATCCAATAACAAACTCAGGAGCTCCTCGGCTAAATCCTCGGACAAGCTACTACTCGTCGGAACCTGCACGTTATCAACGAAGGATAACATTCAAACAGAAGGGTGAGAGTTCAAATTCTAAATAGAAAATATAATAATGGGAAATGCAACATAAGTAAGCATACATTTCGAGAATTCATCACTCTTCACAAAACATGTATTTATCTCCAATATAAAGTTAACATGTTCAACTCAATTAATCATCACAATTAGTTCACAACCTCATATATTGCCAATTTACATATATACACATATATCACTCATACATATATATTTCACATTTCACATCAAATATGTATTAATCACATATATCTCATTCTCATCACATTCTCTAATTCATATAAAATGATTCATCATTCCACATACATGCATATCAATCAAATTCGCATCCACACATTCATACCACATAATCACACATAACAACATTTCACACCGACACGTGCGACTCAAGTGTGACTCTATGCGATATGCATGTGGATCCCTCCGTTATCATTTCCGGTCATGCCGATTGTCATTCTCTCTAGACTAGATAACCACCTCAAAGCCCCATACTCGTTAAGCTTTCAAACCCCGTACTCGTTAGGTTTGGGACAAGTAAATAACCTTCGCGAGATTACCCAACATTGCCACTTTCAAAGACTCATGCTTGTGTACGTGTGCAACAAAACAAGACTCATGCATTTAAGACGATCTCTCTATCTCTTAAACTACACAATCACATCTTTCCAACCTTGCACAACATTACACAACATGCAATTCAATCCAATCTCAACACAATTATCATTTAGCATTCCATTACATAATACATTCAATTACACCTCACACATGTTATTTAATCAATTAATAACACATATCGAACATACAGAAGTAATAGGTATGCAAGCCAAGTCTTAAACAAACAAGAAAATATTTTTGAATATAGTTCGCGCCGCCAACCCTTGGTCGCGCCGCGAAGTAACAGACAGAAACAAGGTATCTCAAAAATGCATTCAGTTCGCGCCGCATCCACATGTGCGCGCCCCGAAGTACAAGGCAGAACCAAATCATTTCAGAATTCATTCAGTTTGCGCCGCCACCTCTCGTTCGCGTCGCGAACACAGCGAAAAATGAATTTTCTATGTAAACTCAGCACAGTTCCCTCTTTTTCATTTCATTACTCAATTCACAGTTCAGTTCATTATTTGCACACGAATTTCACATACATAATATACACATAACCCATATGTATCCTTAGATTCATCAAAGTTTCATTAATCATGCAAATCCATAAATTTCACCCAAATCCCAAAGTTAGGTTTTTACATTCTTTTCATCCAACATGTTATAAATCAAAACCCACCCATAGAATCAAGTGAAGAATCATGAATTACATGTTATTTCTACCCATTCCAAGCATAAACAACATCAAACAACACAAATCTCATGGATTATGAAAATACCCTAAGTGAAATCCCATGTTTTAACACATACAACATTACCCAATCATAGATTCTACAAGAATTTGTATTCAAACCCTTACCTCTTGAATTTCTCCTTCTAACTTCAAGAATCTACAATCCTCTCCTCTTCTCTCTTCTACTCTTTTGCCTCTTTTCTCTTCTCTACTTTTCTTTCTATCTTTCTATCTAATTTAGGTTAACTCATAAAATTCTCTCCTAACTCTCATTATCTCATTGGGCTTAACCCACCTAATACTCTTTCTCACTAAACTAAGCCCATTTAACTAATTTCAAATAAAATTCTACCATTTATTAATTAGCTAAATAACATATTGTCACCCAATTAAATAATTATCGCGCAAACAATAATTAAATAAAACACATAAACAATTATCAATTATCAAATAATCCTAATTAAATAAATCTAATAAAAATAGGATGTTACAACTCTCCCCCACTTAAAAGATTTTCGGCCTCGAAAATTACCTCAAACAAACAACTCCGGATACGATTCCTTCATCTTATCCTCGAGTTCCCAAGTGATATTACCATCGGCCACTCCACCCCATATCACTTTCACCAAAGCAATCTCCTTACCACGAAGCTTCTTCACCTCTCGATCTTCAATTCGCATAGGTGATGTATCAACCGTCAAATTATCTCTCACTTGAACATCATCTAATTGAACAACATGCGATGGATCCGCAATATACCTCCACAATTGAGACACATGGAAAACATCGTGAAGATTAGAAAGAGACGGTGGCAATGCAATCTGATATGCCACTTTACCTACCCTCTCCGAAATCTGATAAGGACCAATGAAACACGGCGTCAATTTACGCGACTTCAATGCTCTACCAACACCCGTTATTGGCGTAACTCGAAGAAACACATGATCATCTTTCTCAAACTCAAGAGCCTTCCTCCTCTTATCATGGTAACTCTTCTGACGACTTTGAGAAGCCTTCATCTTCTCTTGAATCATCTTAATCTTATCAGTAGTCTCTTGAATTAACTCGGGTCCAACCACAACACTCTCCCCCGATTCATACCAACACAAAGGAGTCCTACACCTTCTACCATAAAGAGCCTCAAAAGGTGCCATTCCAATACTCGAATGGAAACTATTGTTATACGTAAACTCAACCAAAGGTAAGAAACTATCCCAATTTCCTCCTTGTTCCAAAACACAAGACCTCAAAAGATCTTCAAGCGACTGAATAGTTCTCTCCGATTGACCATCAGTTTGCGGATGATACGCCGAACTCAAACGCAACTTCGTACCCAAAGCACTTTGCAAACCCTCCCAAAATCTAGAAGTGAACCTTGGATCTCTATCCGAAACGATACTTGACGGAATACCATGTAAACACACAATCTTCTCAATGTATAACTTAGCAAGTCTTTCCATCGAATAGTCCATCCTCATCGGAATAAAATGAGCACATTTCGTCAATCTATCTACAACGACCCAAATTGCCTCGCAATTACTCAATGTCCTTGGCAAACCCGAAACAAAATCCATAGAGATACTATCCCACTTCCACTCGGGAATAGATAACGGTTGCATCAAACCAGACGGCTTTTGATGTTCAATCTTTGACTTTTGACAAGTCAAACACGAATAAACAAACTCCGCTATATCCTTCTTCATACCTTGCCACCAAAACATTTTCCTCAAGTCTTGATACATTTTAGTAGCACCGGGATGAATACTCAAACCACTTCTATGCCCTTCCTCAAGAATTCTCTTTCTCAAATCCATAACATCCGGAATACAAACTCGATCACGACATCTCACAATGCCATTCTCGTCAATCCGAAAATCACCACCTTTACCTTGGTTAATCAATGTAATAATGTCAACCAATTTTAAATCCGATTTCTGGCCTTCTCTAATCTCATCCAAAATATCACTAGTAAGCTTCAACATACCAAGCTTAACACACGAAGACGTCGTTTCACAAACCAAACTCAAATCTCTAAATTGTTCCAACAATTCCAATTCTCGAATCATCAACATAGACATATGCAATGATTTCCTACTCAATGCATCGGCTACAACATTCGCTTTTCCAGGATGGTAGTTCAAACTAAAGTCATAATCCTTCAAGAATTCCAACCATCTTCGTTGCCTCATATTCAACTCTTTCTGATCAAACAAATACTTTAAACTCTTGTGATCACTGAAAACGTCAAACCTTGATCCAAACAAATAATGCCTCCAAAGTTTCAACACAAACACAACGGCGGCCAACTCTAAATCATGTGTCGGATAATTCCTCTCATGAACTTTAAGTTGCCTTGAAGCATAAGCTACCACTTGCCCTTTTTGCATCAAAACGCCTCCCAAACCCAACAATGAAGCATCACAATACACCACAAACGGTTCAAACGGATCTGGCAAAATCAAAATAGGAGCAGAAGTCAATCTTCTCTTAAGCTCTTGAAAATTCGATTCACATTGCGAAGTCCAAATGAAAGCTTGTCCTTTCCTAGTCAACAACGTCAACGGCAAAGATAACTTAGAAAATCCTTCAATGAACTTCCTATAATAACCAGCCAAACCAAGAAAACTTCTAATCTCAGAAACAGACTTAGGAGCTTCCCATTGAGATATAGCTTCAATCTTCGACGGGTCAACAGAAATACCTCCACTAGAGATCACATGGCCAAGAAAACTCACTTCCTTTAACCAAAATTCACACTTCGAAAGCTTAGCAAACAACCTTTTCTCCTTCAACACCGATAACACAATCCTCAAATGCTCAGCATGATCATCTTCATCCTTGGAGTAGATCAAAATATCGTCAATGAACACAACCACAAACTTATCCAGATAATCATGAAAAATCCTATTCATATACTCCATGAATACACCAGGTGCATTGGTCACACCAAACGGCATAACAGAATACTCATAGTGACCATACCTCGTCCTAAAAGCAGTCTTCTGAATATCCTCCGCCTTCACACGAATCTGATGATACCCAGACCTCAAATCAATCTTGCTAAACACACAAGCTCCAACCAACTGATCCATCAAATCATCAATCCTTGGAAGTGGATACTTGTTCTTAATTGTCACTTTGTTCAATTGCCTATAATCAACACAAAGCCTCATAGAACCTTCCTTCTTCTTAACCAACAAAACAGGTGCACCCCATGGCGATACACTAGGACGAATAAACTTCTTCTCCAACAAATCCTCAAGTTGACTCTTCAACTCTTTCAACTCAGAAGCAGACATCCTATATGGAGCCATCGATACAGGACTAGTTCCAGGAACTAAATCAATCGAAAACTCAACTTCACGTTCAGGCGGTAAATCACTTACATCCTCAGGGAATACCTCCGCAAAATCACAAACTATTGGAAATTCCTTAATAGTTCTCTTCTCATGCACATCTAAGGTTGCCAATAACATAAACAATTCAGCCCCATCTTGAACAGATTCACCAACTTGCTTCGCAGACAAAAACAAATCTTCCTTAACACCAATCTCAGGAAAAATGATAGTCTTATCAAAACAGTTGATATACACACGATTAAATTCTAACCAATTCATACCCAAAATCACATCAAGTTGCTCTAACGGAAGACAGACCAAATCAATCCCAAAATTTCTACCAAAAATACTCAAAGAACAATTCAAACACACAAAAGAAGTAGAAACAGAACCCATAGCAGGTGTATCAATAACCATACTCCTACGCATATCCGATAACACAAGGTTCAATCTCCTAGCACAATCCAAAGAAATGAAAGAATGTGTCGCACCGGTATCAATAATAGCAATCAAAGGTGTACCATTAATGAAGCACGTACCTTGGATTAGCCTATCATCGGTAGAAGCCTCCGCACCAGACAATGCAAACACTTTCCCTTTCGCTTGTTCCTTCTTTGGCTTATCACATTTGGTGCTAATGTGACCTTGCTCTCCACAATTGTAGCAAGTCACCTTCGAACCACCTCTACACTCTTTTGCTTTGTGACCACTCTTGCCACACTTGAAACATGTTACCTCGACTTTGGGACAATTAATAGCACGATGTCCCTCGACTCAACATTTAAAACACTTAATCGGAGCACTAGATCCTCCCCCACTTGGCTTTCCGCCAAAACCAGCTTTCTTCTTATTGTCGTATGGTTTTCCACGGAATTGACCTTTCTTATCATTCATCGCCTTGTAGTGAGAAGCACTCTCCCTACTATCCTCATCATAAATCCGACTCTTATTGATCAACTCAGCAAAACGGGTAATCTGTTGATAACCAATCGCCTTCTTGATATCCGGTCTCAAACCATTGACAAACTTCAAACACTTTGACCTCTCCGCATTCATAGTATTGTAATGAGGACAATACTTGATAAGCTCTTGAAATCTAGCAGAATACTCCGCCACGGTACCATTTCCTTGCTTCAACTCAAGGAATTCCACTTCTTTCTTTCCACGGCAATCTTCCGGAAAATAGTTTTCCAAAAATGCATCACGGAAACGATCCCAAGTAACTTGAATACCTTCCTCATCAAATCTTTGAGCCATATTGCCCCACCAATCCTCAGCTTCCTTTTCCAGCATGTGAGTACCAAACTGCACTTTCTGAGCATCGGTACAATTCATGACTCGAAAAATCTTCTCAATCGCCTTCAACCAAGCTTGAGCTTTATCCGATTCATGCTCACCCTCAAAGATAGGAGGATTGTTCCTCTGGAACTTCCCTAAAGCACGGTACTCATCATCATCACCATTCTGATTTCCAGCATTAGCTTGAGGCATTTGGCCAAGAGATCCAGCCAACATCCTCAATGCATCAGCAATGGCATCATCATTCCTTCCAGCCACCATCGTCCTACGACAACCAACAACCCAAAACAAACAAAACAGTATCGATCGTGTCAGATACACAAATCTAATACAACGGCATTAAAGACATTAACGACTCTGACCAACTGGTCGACCATGCTCTGATACCACTAATGTAACACCCCTTTTCTAACCCTAAATATATCATACAATCACACAGAGTAATCATGCATAAGGAAAAGGGAGTCACATGTTATTTTCATCACAATGAAAACCTAAAGCAAAACATCCAACATTCTTAATATGCAAAGATCATATTTGTAACACAATGTAAATCTCATGCTTTCATACATTATGCATAAACGCTTGCGGAAAACAATAGAATTGCTATTAAAATTTCAATGAATATATCCCATACTATATTCATCTACCAATATCGAATTAACATTTAAATCCACAATCTTGGCCACATAGCCTCAAACAACATATCCGGAATCTCAAACAAATACATCCGAATATCCAACAAAACATAGGAAATAGCAATATCCAAACATAAGCATAAGTCTAAATAAAATCCCCCCAAGTGTTACATGATCAGAGCATATGACTCGCTACCTAATCCAATAACAAACTCAGGAGCTCCTCGGCTAAATCCTCGGACAAGCTACTACTCGTCGGAACCTGCACGTTATCAACGAAGGATAACATTCAAACAGAAGGGTGAGAGTTCAAATTCTAAATAGAAAATATAATAATGGGAAATGCAACATAAGTAAGCATACATTTCGAGAATTCATCACTCTTCACAAAACATGTATTTATCTCCAATATAAAGTTAAAATGTTCAACTCAATTAATCATCACAATTAGTTCACAACCTCATATATTGCCAATTTACATATATACACATATATCACTCATACATATATATTTCACATTTCACATCAAATATGTATTAATCACATATATCCCATTCTCATCACATTCTCTAATTCATATAAAATGATTCATCATTCCACATACATGCATATCAATCAAATTCGCATCCACACATTCATACCACATAATCACACATAACAACATTTCACACCGACACGTGCGACTCAAGTGTGACTCTATGCGATATGCATGTGGATCCCTCCGTTATCATTTCCGGTCATGCCGATTGTCATTCTCTCTAGACTAGATAACCACCTCAAAGCCCCATACTCGTTAAGCTTTCAAACCCCGTACTCGTTAGGTTTGGGACAAGTAAATAACCTTTGCGAGATTACCCAACATTGCTACTTTCAAAGACTCATGCTTGTGTACGTGTGCAACAAAACAAGACTCATGCATTTAAGACGATCTCTCTATCTCTTAAACTACACAATCACATCTTTCCAACCTTGCACAACATTACACAACATGCAATTCAATCCAATCTCAACACAATTATCATTTAGCATTCCATTACATAATACATTCAATTACACCTCACACATGTTATTTAATCAATTAATAACACATATCGAACATACAGAAGTAATAGGTATGCAAGCCAAGTCTTAAACAAACAAGAAAATATTTTTGAATATAGTTCGCGCCGCCAACCCTTGGTCGCGCCGCGAAGTAACAGACAGAAACAAGGTATCTCAAAAATGCATTCAGTTCGCGCCGCATCCACATGTGCGCGCCGCGAAGTACAAGGCAGAACCAAATCATTTCAGAATTCATTCAGTTCGCGCCGCCACCTCTCGTTCGCGTCGCGAACACAGCGAAAAATGAATTTTCTGTGTAAACTCAGCACAGTTCCCTCTTTTTCATTTCATTACTCAATTCACAGTTCAGTTCATTATTTGCACACGAAGTTCACATACATAATATACACATAACCCATATGTATCCTTAGATTCATCAAAGTTTCATTAATCATGCAAATCCATGAATTTCACCCAAATCCCAAAGTTAGGTTTTTACATTCTTTTCATTCAACATGTTATAAATCAAAACCCACCCATAGAATCAAGTAAAGAATCATGAATTACATGTTATTTCTACCCATTCCAAGCATAAACAACATCAAACAACACAAATCTCATGGATTATGAAAATACCCTAAGTGAAATCCCATGTTTTAACACATACAACATTACCCAATCATAGATTCTACAAGAATTTGTATTCAAACCCTTACCTCTTGAATTTCTCCTTCTAACTTCAAGAATCTACAATCCTCTCCTCTTCTCTCTTCTACTCTTTTGCCTCTTTTCTCTTCTCTACTTTTCTTTCTATCTTTCTATCTAATTTAGGTTAACTCATAAAATTCTCTCCGGGCTTAACCCACCTAATACTCTTTCTCACTCAACTAAGCCCATTTAACTAATTTCAAATAAAATTCTACCATTTATTAATTAGCTAAATAACATATTGTCACCCAATTAAATAATTATCGCGCAAACAATAATTAAATAAAACACATAAAGAATTATCAATTATCAAATAATCCTAATTAATTAAATCTAATAAAAATAGGATGTTACACATCCTTTTTATTTCCATTTTTTCTTTGACTTTTTGTCAAACATTTTCCTAAGACTAGCATCTTTAGTTACACCTTCATTGACAGAGGCAGACCCATCATGAATTTTATTGCTCTTAGGGATAGAACCCTCATAAGCACTGACAGAATCATTACAACATCATCAATGTTGTAACTCACATTATTCATCACATCACTCACTTCAGAATTAACTGTGGTAACTTACCCTTCCTTCCTCTTAGTTGGAAACTCAATCACCAGCATGACATACAGGTTCTCTGACACACTGTAGTTGACATCTTCATTACCATATATAAAGACATTAATATTATACCAATCTCTTTCATAATCTTGTCAATAGAGGGAACCTTGTCTAACTCTGCAGACTTGCTTCTGCCTAAATAATCATTAATGACGGAAGGGGAAAACGTCACACATTTTCCTGGAAATGGATCCCCTGCAGCTTTTGTCTGCTGCCATTCCCCTACTTCTCCATCTAATGTCCAAGAATAAATACAAGTGAAACAAATAAAATGAAATTTATTTGATGAGAGAGAAAAAATATTAATAGATGGCTGAGATGAGGCAGAATGAGCAGCAGTTGGGGGGAAATTGGAGAGGATCCAAATCCCATTTTCCTTTATCATACACCTTTGTATACTCCTTGCTTCCTTCAACATTTCAGTCAGAAGAGATGTTCATTATAAATTTCTTGAATAGTTTTTCATAGCAAGGAGCAATATTAGTAACTATCTTCATTAATCCAACAACTTCTCTATGATTTCTTTGCAATCAAGAGCTTCTTTACCTAGCTCTCTCTCAACTATAATCCTTTTTAAAAAAATATTTTTTCACTTCTGAATACTTGTTTCATTGTTTATGGGGGCAACATGAATGTTCATAGGAATTCTTTTTCCATCTACCTTTCTGCTTATTATGAACACGATGTCCTGAACATCTTCTTCGGCACGTGTCTCAGAGTTACTTGATTATACAAGCTTTCTCTTTAGAGACTTCTTCTCAACAGCTTTATCAACAACAAACCTAGTAACATTGTGTTCTTTATTAGTTTTAGTCTCTTCATCCAAATTCACCACTTCTTTATCATTTTCTTGAGACTTTGTTATATTCTCAATGATTCTCTTCATTATGTTGGCAAAAGGAATGTCATCATTAGCTTTCACATAATCATCGTTCTTAATGACATCATCCTTATCAATAACATAATTACTAACATCCAAATACAAGTACCTATTGAGGAAATCATTTTTCACATCCATCTGATAAAGTGTGAACATAAGGCTACAAGACAAACTTAGCAACATTCTGATGGCTTCAAGAAGAGCAATATGAGTAGAATCTTCATCAAAGTCAAACTAGGAATGACAATGGATACCCATGGGTACGGATACTAGTCTCCCGCTACCCATCCATTTAATAAAAATGATATTCATATCCGCCCCATACCCGTGTGGATATCTGCCGGGTGGATATCCGTGATATTTTAAATATTTGCGGGTATTTACGGATACCCATGGATACTTTTTTTAATTGAAATTTACTAATTTTTTATATATTGAATAGAAAATTTATCTTTTTATTAATAGAAAAATATGTGTTATACATTTACTATATTAAATTCAAAAGCATCTTATAATGAATATTGATGTAGAATGTGAGAAAATGTTAAAATAATATTTAAGTATACTAATTGATATTAAAAAGATATTCAAGTATACTAATTTTAAAATTTTAAAAGGATATTTAAGTAATTTTAATCACTATTAACAGATATGGATACTCGCGGGTATGGATACCATCAAATCTGTATCCGTAAGTAAATGGATAACTAAATATCCGTTTATAATACACATGGATATCCGTTAAATTATCCAACCCGTACCCGTGACGGATTTTATCCGCAATATCCACGGATATGAGTTTTTTTTTTGCCATCCCTAAGTCAAACCCTTTATAATATGAAAGATGGTTTTTTTTTCTTATATTTTGAGAAAAAAAAAAAAGTAATTTTGAGACGGAGGAAATATTTTGCAGGTTTAAACTAAAATGAAGGGTAATATTGTATTTTAAAATAGATGGGGCCACCTTATCCAAAAAACTAAACATGAAAAAGAAGAGGCTCTTGTTTCTCAACGTATCTGGTTTGTACTTGTAATCCCAAAAAGCACACTCTCCGCCACGGAATGGGGAGACATGAATCCGACAGCCGCACTTTCTTATTCTCTTGCCGCTTCTTCTCTTTCCTCCGCCGAATTCCACCGGAGAAATCCATCAAAAATTCGTCCATGCACTCCCTTCTCCTTCCGTCATCGCCACTGCCTCAACCACTCTTCTTTATTGCGAGGTAATTTCATTCTCTCTTTCTCACACAAATATATTCCAACAACAACAGTAACAAATCATTGCTAGCTTCATGTCAAATTGATGCATGCAACATTAAGGTTAACAACTTAATAAAGTGCTTATGGTTTAAGTTATATCTGTAGTGAAAGATAAAGCATAGTTAAAAAATGCTCATGTTAGTAATAAATTATTCATTGTGGGAAGGTTATTGGAATCAGCTAAAAACATCTTAGTAATATGTCATAATAATCTGCTTTAAATGGTTTATACAACTTAATTATAAACTATTTCTATAACACAAGATAAGATAAAGTCAAATTATTTTCATATAAATTAAGCTATTCTGAAGAGCTTATAGTAATAAGCTGAAAATTTCTCATCAACATGTTTTAAACAGTTCTCACAAGTGTCTGTATTAATAGATAAACTCAAATAAGTCAATTCAATCAGGCTTCAAGACATCCCTAATATCTAAAAATGTGCTTATGTCAAAAACTAAGGTCAAGTAAGCTGTCAATAAGCTCTTCTAGGCTCATATGAATGATAATAGATAATTGTATAATTGTATTTTATATAGACCATAAAAGTAAGACTTTTTAATAGTATGTTTGATGAAGTTGATGAATGTTAGGTGGCATGTGTTTTGCAGTTGTCAATGATTCTGATAGGACTGAACTGTCTTCTGATGCCAAAACTGAAACATACTCGGAGGCTGATAAAATAGTTGATAGTATGAACTTTGGTGAGCTGTGCAATGAGTTCGAGTGCAACAGTAGTCCCTCGATAGAATCTACTGCAAGACAACTTGCTCTAGATATATTCGAGCTAAGGAGTGGGAATCGAGCACTCGGAACCTATGCAGTTTCTGTCACTTATAAGGTAGTACCTTCTTGCCTTGTTCAAAGACCTATGTAGTGTTCATCAAGGAATCAACATGGTTTGTAATATAACAAATCAAAACAGTTTATGATATTGTTACTGTTTACAGGATCCCATAAGGAGTTTTACTGGTCGTGAGAAGTATAAGAGACCTCTATGGGCAATCATTGCACTAGACAATCCATCTGTGGTGAGTTTAAATTATGGAGTCCTGCTCCTAAGAAGCAAATAATCTTTTTCTCTATATATTTATAATTGTTTATTATTTTGTTCCACATATTTTTCTCTCTACAGACCAGATTAATATTTACTTACCAAGGTTTCAATGAACTTTGAAATTAATAAAGAAATAGAAATAAAAAAATCAACTAAAATGAAAATTAAAAAAACTTGAATGAAATATAAATTATAATTCATTTTTTAAAATGAATTTTCATTAATTTTATTTTAAATATAAGAAAACGATAGATATGTAGAACAATAAATAGTTCTTTTATAAAAAATTTAATAAATGGTTAGTGTATGATAAAAACTAATTAAAATAAATATAGTAAAAAGGTATATAAAATAAAGTACTTTTTATTCTTAGTTATACACATGGGCGGAGCTATAGCCCAGCGAGCCCGGGCACACGCCCGGGCTCCACCCCTCCTTTCGTTGTATATTTCCCACCTAATAGTTGGTTTTTTAGACAACACTAGGGGCAAAATTACTAATTTTAAGATAAAATTAAGGGCAAAATTAGTAAAAATAAGGTGTAAAATTTTTGGACAAAATTAAGGGCAAAATTTATAGACAAAATTAAGGGTAAAATTAATAGAAACAGAGTGTAAAATTAGTAAAAACAAGGTATAAATTTTTTGCCCGGACTCCCTAAAATTTCTGGCTCCGCCACTGATTATACACGAAATAAATATTTAATGTTTGGTGTAATATATATTTTTTCGATTATGCTCTTCATTTAAACTATTATATTTAAATAATTAATTAAAGATATATTTCAAATTAAATTTTATTTTGTTCTTATTTATCAAAATTATGTGATTGTGATCCATACCAATTCCTTACACCTAGCTCCAATCTCAGATGACTTAGTATAACACCGACAACAAAAAAAGAAGATGGTATTGCTTCTCATGTTGGGAGATACCGAGTTTCTCAATTCAAAAATCATTACTAAACTTGAATGCTTCTTCACATTTGCTAATTCATTTGCTTCTTTTCAATATTACAAGATTTTGACCAGTAAATTTGTTTTTTTTATTTAATAGCACTAGGATTTGTTTGTGAGGTGGTAAGTGTTTGTTCAAGTTCAACTTGAAGGAAGAATATTAAACTATTTTGTGTGTCTTTTATATTTATCTTCCTTTACTTCTAGTTGTGTTGACCCTGTTAAATGGAACTTTATTGATAATGTTAGTTTGTAATTATAGATTTAGTTATTTTGTTAAGTTTTCTGTTTTAAGTTTGTTACACTGCTGCTGACTTATGATAGCCAATATAACAAACTAATAGATGTAAATTTAAATCCAATTCACATTTAAATTGAGTAAACTTGCAGATAAAACGTTATAAATAAATATGATTTCTAATCAAAATAATACTTGTCACAAGCCAGCATCATTATATGAAACTTTGAGCTGTTACCACCATCATATAGTATAAATTATTTCCACCTTTTGTACAACAAACATCTTCTCCTGGATTCTCTATTGCAACAAAACCATCAAAGAAACCTGTATCAATAGATTTATAAGTATGATATGAGGATTTCCGCCAACCGAAAGGAAAATACTTTTTAAAATGGTTTCTCTTTTTTTTTCCATTTGAGAACAACACTTCTATGTAAACAAATGAAAAATTTGAAAAAGATAAAATTAATTAATTAATATCATAAATAAATTAACAAATTGATCACACCTCATTCTGAATGTAGCTATATTGCAATCTACCTTCGAACACAATTCCCTTAAAGACTAATCCAATCTTTAAGACTAATCCAATTTAGTGACTAAGATTTACTTTGACATGAGAGACCTTGTCATAACAAACGGCCATTTTTTTTTATAGCTAAAATGTAGCTTGCTTTTTTGATACGAGAGACTTTGGCTGTTATATTTGATTGTGTTTGAATTTGAAAACCATGTTTCACATGAAGAGTAAATTCAATCCAGCAGTTGCACTTTAGACAACCACACAATTCATTAATATCATTCAAAATACCATTTGCATCTACAAGCTTTAATGTTACACCTATTAACATACTAAGTTCTTTATCATATAATTTTTCTCGTACATTCACACAAAAAATAACATAATTAGCTAAATATAAATCAAATCAGAGAATATGAAAAAACTTATAAATCAAATAAGACAACGAATATACTTATATGAATAGAAAAAAACACCTAATTTAAAAGGAAAAGCGAAAGGAAATGGAAAAGTGAAAGGAAATGCTTTTATTTAATCCAAAAAGAGACTTTTTTTTCGATCCTGTGCACTATCCTTTCATAAAGGATTTTAAAGAGGAGAAACTCCACTTGACCTTGAATGGATTTCCAAGATAAAAGGTAAGTATCTTCAAATTTTATTGATTTATTTGGCAATAGGCAAACATCCACTCCCTTGAAAATCACTTTTTTAAAGTGTCAACCAAGGCTTTAAAATATGTCTCATCCAATTGAGTGCATAGAAAAGAGCCTAATCAATGAGAACAAAAGAGATAGTAGAAGATATGAAATGAAATAGCATAGTAATAGGATTCCAGTCAAGAAGACTTATGTTAGGAGCCGGCATCGACAATCAATTGATCTGGGTTGAACATAATTAAATACTATAAGATAGGTAACTGCCTTATAAGTCTCATAGTATTTAACTATCCCAAGCCATGATCAATTAAAATCCTATTATTATACTATTTCTTTTGTTTTTTTATTAGACTCTTTTCCATAAGTCGGAGACTTATTTTAAGGCATGTATTGCATCATGACTTTTGAAAATCTGATTTCTAAAAAAGTGGAAGTTTACTTTTGACAAATGATCAATAAACTTTTACATTTGACCTTGAAAAGTCATTCAAGGTTACATGGATGTCTTGGAATCCTTTAGGAAAGGATGGAGCACGGATCCAAGGCCGAAAAAGTCTTCTTTTGGGATTAATTACAAGCATTTCTTTCACTTTCCCTTCCAATTAGAATTTTTTCTATTCATAAGTATATTTGTTATCCAGTTTATAATTTTTTTCATAATTTATGTATAGCAAATTATGCTTCTTTTTTTTTTTTTTTGTGAATGTATACAAAAATTGCATGCCAGAGGTCTTAGAATGTCACCTGTGTAGCGGTAAAGCTTCAAATGCAAATGATATCAAATATCAATAAATTATAAGGTTGCCTAAAGTGCAACTCCGTGATTGAATCTATTTCCCATGGGAACATGGTTTTCAAATTAAAAAAAATCAAATAAGCGGTCAAAGCAAATTACATTTTAGCTATCAAAGAAACAAGCCCTTAGTTATGGCGAGTTCTCTAAATCTAAGTTATTAGATATGGGAGTATGTTAAGGAAAATTGCAATAGAGCTACATACGAAATTAGATGTTAATTTATCTACGGTATTAATTAATTAATTTTTTCTTTTTCTAATTTGTCTTTTGCTTACGGAAAAGTGTTATTTTCAAGTGTACAAAATAAGAAAAACTATTATGAAAAATATTTTCCTTTTGGTTGGCAGAAATCCTCTAGATCATAGTAATAAATTTATTGATATAGATTTTTTTTGACGGTTTTGTTGCAATAGAAAGCACAAGAGACGTGTTTGTTGTTCAAATGGCTAAGTAATTTATACTACATGCCAGTATACTTCGAAATATTACAACAACTCAGAGGTTGCTGGGTATCTATTCTAAGTTTCATATAGTTGTGACCAAATATTATTTTGATTAGAAATCATATTTATTTATAGACGGTTAGATCTCATACAACCATAAAGTTTGATATGCAAGTTTATTCCCTAAACTTCACGCATATACTAAGTTTGGGAGAAAGACAAAGCTTTCTTTTGATATTCAATCTCTTCCCTAAACTTCACGCATATACTAAGTTTGGGAGAAAGACAAAGCTTTCTTTTGATATTCAATCTCAATGTAAGTGTAACAAACCTAAAACATGCTATTCAAATCTCGATGTAAGTGTAACAAATCTTAAACAAAATAATTAAATCCATAATTACAAGTAAAGCAAGATAAAGATAAAAGACACATGACATAGTCTAATATTCCCCCTCTAAGTTGGACTTGGAAAAACAGTTTCCACCCTACAAACAAACCCTAGTGTTATTGAGTTAAAAAAACAAATTTATTAGTCAAAATCTTGAAAAGAAGCAAAGGAATTAGCAATATGCGAAGGAGTAACCGAGTCTAATATCCAAGTATTTAACAACGAGTCTAATATCCAAGTATTTAACAAGGAGTTTAACAGTTTTTGAATTAAGAAAATCGTACCTCTCACATAAGAAGCAATACCATTTTTTTGTTGTTGTTGGTGTTAATCAGGCCATCTTATATAGTTATAGCACAGCGAAATTTGAACAAACCACTGTTATTATACCCTATTGCATACAAAATGCTGTCAAGTAACAGCTATAGCAACAATATAGTAATAGTATAGTAGAATTTGAAACAAATCCTATTGCCAGAGATGAATTGTGTCTTCAATTTCAAAGTTCATTTTCTTCTCGGATATTCCACATTCCTTTAAAAACTTCATTTTAGGTAATTGTCTAAAAACTTTCATTTGAGTTGAACTTTCATTGAAATATTCCATCTATTTTTAGCATTTCTACTAGATTTTTCTGACTTATTATTAACATGAAGGTAGAATTTTATGAAATCTATTTGGTTTGGTCAACAGACTGTGCAGGAAATGACTATGCTGTCAACAAGTGTTTTAAGGATCAAGTGGAGAATTAGAGGAAAGCCTAAATCTGTTCTTGCTGGGGTAGGAGGAGATCTCACACTCAAAGTTACTTCCAAATTTACTCTTAACCAAATTAGTGGACAAGTCATTGAGCATGAAGAATCATGGGACTTATCAGCTTCATCTGCTACTGCTCAGGCATTTTTCTGGACGTCGCGTGTTCTGTATACTACTGTTGAATCTATAAAAGATTTGGCTGATAGTGCCAAGAATTTAAGTGCTAATTTTTCATCTAAGAACGAGAACATGGATATTTATCCAGATCCTTCTGGTGATCCAACCAAGGTGAGTTCTTCTGTTATTTACAAGAATCTTAAACTACGCATGGCTTCATCGTCCTGTTCTTTAGACATACATTTATTTTCTTTCACGAGATGATTGTTTTGTTTGTGGTTTTATTCAGTTCTTCCAGAAAGACGACAGCTTTCAGCAAGATATATACCAGATTGCACTCCTCCTGGCAGTTATTTATTTAGTGGTACAGGTTCTGAGGATAACTTTGTAAAAAGCATGCTTGTCTTGTTATGATCTTCATTTTACATCTCTTTTTTATACATGAAGATATCAGTGTAATTATCAGCTTATAATCATAATGTTGTTGTCAAAGTTACAATGAAATATGTTCTGTGTATAAATTCAGTCGTTTCTACGAATTATGATTCTCTACAAAAAATACTTGGAAGTTTTGCTCGTCCTTTTCTCAGTTATATTCACTCTGAGAAATGGTTTTAAAAATTTATGCACAAAGCAGAACATTCAAAGAATTATGTTACAATAACATATGAAATAAATGTTATTCCTCACATATAGTAAAAAAAACTAGTCATTTAAGTGCTTAGCATGGCAATAATCAACAAAAAGAATGTCAATATTCTTCCTATAAACACAGTGGAAGCTGAAGAAAGATCTTGTGCACCCACTGTATATACAGATCCACTCTTATCATCCTTCACTTTAATGCTGGAAGAACCTAAAAAATCAAGAAGAAAATGCAAAGTCAAAAAGCTAACAATAGAAGAGTCATAAATGAAAGAAGCTGAAAAAAAAATTAATGAAAAACTCACAATTGAAATCAGTCCATCCAATTGTCATGTTATCAAGATCATATACAACTAATTTGTTTGACAGCACCAAATCTGTACACAGTTAAGACGGTCAAAATTAACAAATCATGAAGTATAAAACTTTCCCATAGAGTCACTATATGAAATTATAATTAAAATTTTCAACTTTACCTCCAAGAAGAATCAGGTCTTTTCCATCCTTAGTCTGTGTATTACTTTTCTGCCAGCCAATACAGTAAATATCGTTCTGGAAGACGATGAAAAGAAAATATTATCAAGAAACAACATTTTTTTAACGTCTGAAACAAATTTAAGAAATGAATTCACCCGACACGTTGAATTTAAGAGTATAGTTTTGTATGAAAATAAATTTTATAAAGCTTCTTGAATCGGAATCTGAGTACAAATACAATCAATAACCAAATTTAGACTTACTTTATACAAGAACAGGTAGTCATGAGGATAAACTGTAAGAGAAAGACCCTCAAAGTGAAACTTGACAAGTGGAAATCCTTCATCAAAACTGCACAATTACACAGTATCAGTCATAAATTTAACAATAACGATATCGAGAAAGAAAAAAGAACGTCACACACTTATTGGCAAATAATGCTTATTTCAGATGAAAAGAGGACTGCAAAAATTGTTTCTTGTACAAAATAAAATAAAGTTACAAAGATAAGAGTATCATACTTGTCTGAGAAATGAAAACAAGTAAATTGGTCCTCAACAAGATACAATTTTAGTCCCGGTTGCCGCGCTAAAATCTATCACAGAGAACAATCATGAGCATTCAAGTGAGAAAAATTGATTTGCTGAACTCTGAAGTCACACTTACCTTTGTTACTATCTGGTTGTAAATCGAAGCTGGAAGATAAGCCAAGGTGGTACCACTATCTATGATTGTTCCTCTTCCACTTCCAGTATCAAATAAATCTGTAGGGAGCTGTATAGAATCCCCATCAACCTCCATGTCCTTCAAGATCACATTGTAGTGTGCCCTGAAATAGTCGATAGATTATAGTTACGACATAATTCCAATCCCAAAACCTGAACTGGATATAAAATAAC
Organism: Vicia villosa; assembly: GCF_029867415.1. Taxonomy (NCBI): domain Eukaryota; kingdom Viridiplantae; phylum Streptophyta; class Magnoliopsida; order Fabales; family Fabaceae; genus Vicia; species Vicia villosa. The sequence goes on along the minus strand of NC_081185.1, from coordinate 116,914,423 downwards.
ATTACAAGAATATGCTAGAGAGCTTATATTCGATATTGCAGAATGAAAGCCTTAAAAGGTTAAAATATAACATGGCATAGGAATAAAAAGCTAAGATTATACACATACATTTTTGGTACCAATGGAGTAGTGTTAAATTTTGGCTCCATCACTTGTCCTATGGAAAATATTCCTCCTCCATTGATACTATCAAGGCAGTGTGAAAATATCCTTTTCACCTTTCCAGATGCAGCAAGCTGTGAGAGTACAGAAGAATTTGATTGTCCAAAACCAATAATTCCATCAAGGGCTTCATCAGACGATGAACTCAATGTCCCGGATTGTTTTGCGCCGCACCTGTCATCATCAAGTGAAAGTTAAAAATAAAATAAAAGGTGGCTACGAAGAAAAAGAAACGATAAAACCAAGGTTAGAATATGAAGATGGTTTCAATTATTCATACGCATATTTGTGTGTGTGATTTAAAATATTATAAATCGTACTTACCCGAAAATCACACTGCTATTATCTGGTGCGGTTTGGAGATTACCACTCACTCGGTTGAATGTAAGAGCATCCTTCACATAGGAACCAGAGGTTGTACTTCCATCTCCATAAGTTATGCCGTATGGACATGACATCTCTTGCTTGCATCCAGAAATTGGACCATCATATGTTGTAGTGCAAAATTCATCATCACAAGGCACCACACTTGCAGTTAGCGAGGCTTTTGGGTTATAGAGGGTTAAATCCATCTGGAACATGATAATCAAAGCAGAAACTCTTAATATTCTTATATTTCAAGCTGAAAGCATGATAACTATAGAAGTTTAGTTTAGTTACATACACCAAGACCACTTTTCTTGGGACATGCTGTGCAGCCTACACAATTCACCCAAAGAATGTCACTTCCTGTGTCAACTTGTACATAGAAGTCCCTAGAAGGAGAGCCAAGCCCTAGTTTGGTATAATATAGCCTAACCAAATGAAACATACAACATTAATTAAGCATCCAAGTGAAAGTGGTGATCAATGATAATTTTCTCTTCCTTACTATACTAGATGATTTGTAGCAGAAACATACATCAAATAATTTAACCAAACTAATCATCAATTTTATTAAGAAAATGTTTATCGCAAAATGCAATTTCATGAAAGATAACAAACACTGATATTTTCCCTCATGTGTTTTCCGGAAAACACAGGTTGAGACTTGAAAGTTTGCAATAGCACGCAAGCATTCGTGAGTCTCAGTATAACCTTGGTGATATATAGTCATTTTTATTTTATAATATTATATTGCGGATAGGAAACCACCATAATTAGAGCCTTTGGCATCCCAATGGCTCCACGTATTACCCCCACGAGTCTTGGTATATTGGACAGTCTCTAGGACTAATCTTCGCTCAGGTGTTCTGGTCACAGCTTAAAGTCCGTCCCTCCTTTCTGCGAGGATGGAGCCTTGGTTATCCCACACAATCCGTCCCTCCTTTCTGCGAGGATGGAGCCTTGGTTATCCCACACAACCAATTGAGCCACACTCATCGGAAAATGAATCACCAATTTAATCCATTAATGAAATTTCAACACGATTCCCAAAATCCACCGGTTAACTTTTTGCAATAAAGATTATACAGAAAGAGCAGACAAATGGGTAAACAGGCTATCATCTATCAAATTAGTCCCTTCGCTTTGGTAGAATTCCAACAATTGCATTGACTAATCCAAGAAGACTAACATGGTTAAAGATTTATTCCAATATTCGGATTGTTCAACTCCTACCACTTTCATAACAAAGTGCATATCTAAAATTCTAAATTGACAGTGGAATTATCAGAATCACGGTAATAAGCCACAACAAAATCATTTCCAAACACACGATCAATGATTGAATTTTGAAAAAACTATAAAACAGTAAACAAAACAGGTGATAGAAACAAACCCAGTGGAAGAAGGAAGACCATTGCCACCAAGAGGAATATCAGCAGCAGAGAGAAATCTACCACGTCTATTAGCATCATGAGTTTTCATCGCATCTAAACTCTGATGAGGCCCTTTGAATTTACGCTCCACAGGGAAAACAAAATCAGAAGCATCAACAACAAGAAGAAGAAACAAGGTGAAAACAACAAGAATCAACCCTCTAACACGATCCATTGCTTCAATAAAAAGCAACAAAAAGAGAAAACAAAATCAAGAGGTTCAAGAAAGGGAATTGAATTGAAAGAGACGAGGCTCTTTAGTTCGTTGCCGACCCAATTAGCATACTAATAAAGGGTCGGTGAAAGAATAGAGGGAAAGGAAGGTGAAGAAAAAGAGAAGAAGGAATAAAAGACTAGAGGGAGAAAGAAGAAAGAGGGAATTTCGCGGTTTCAACGGCAAACTAAAAATGTGGTGATTTAGATTTTAGAAATAAATAAATATAAAAAGCTGAAATTAGACAACGTTGTTTTTGTTGTTGTGGTTTGGTTTCCTTTGCTTCGGTTCTTTTCTTTCACATTGTTCCTTCCGTTGGATTCATGTCATGTTCTATTTATGATGTTTATTAGTACTCGTTAATGTTTAAATAGTATATTCTATATATTAATTATCATTTTCTTTTCATTCTATCCATTTTTGTTTTCTTTTTCTTAAAAGATCCCAAACACACACGCCGTTGACTTCATAGAGCCAATTTATGCACCCCATTATTAGCAAATGGCAATAAAAATGAGTACGTAATTAGCAACAAAGGTGTCGTGATAATATTGAAATTATATTAATATTTGTTGCGCGCGCGTGTATATATATATAACCACTAGATTAAAAAGAATCAGTGGTCTAGATTTGGAGTAAATTATAATAACTTACTCCTAAAGTAAATATAACCGTCCTCTCTATATATATATATATATATATATATATATATATATATATATATATATATATATATATATATATATATATATATATATATATATATATATATTTTGTTGTGAAAAACGATGTCAAGAACAAAGTATAATAGGGAATTAGGGAAGATAAGAAGAACACAAGAAATTGGTTATAACTACTATTCTTTTACTTTCTCTTAGGAAACAATATTACAAGTTTACAAGAATAACCAATAACTTCTCTCACCCTAAATTAGGATTTGCTGTTGCAATGATGAGAGACTAGTATGCTATTTATAATAAAACCTAACATACTAACTAATGGGTTTTTTCCACAAGCCCCATTACACAAGCCAACTTAATAAACAAGCTAACTTAACAAATTATGGTTTAAACACTAAACCTAATTTAACATGCTAACAACCGTAACATCTTCGACACAAGCATGTGAACAACCTTCGACTTCATGCTTAGTCCTGTCGAACCAAGAAGTTACCCTTCGACCATACTAGAGTTCGATCCAATATCTCACAAATCTCCACCTTGGACCTAACTCTACAATGCTTCTTTCACAGCTTCAGTGAGGGCAATATATTCTGCTTCAGTGGTTGATAGAACAACAACCTTCTGAAGTGTTGCTTTCCAATTAATTGTTGTGTCAAACATAGTGAAAACATATCCAGAAATAGATTTTCTAGAATCCATACAACCTGCATAACCAGAGTCGACATATCCTTCGATTGCTGCTTTACTATCTTCACCCAAGGCTCCACCATAAATTAGGACCCTGTTCAGAGACTCATTTATGTACCTTAAAATCCATTTCAATGCTTGCCAATGAGCCTTTCCAAGATTCGACATGTACCTGCTTACAAGACTTACTGCATATGCTATGTCGAGTCTAGTACAGACCATAGCATACATCAAAGAACCAACTATATTAGCACATGGAATGCTATTCATATAGGCTCTTTCAACATCAGTACTGGGACACTGATCAATACTCATCTTGAATTGAGGGTTTGTCGGAGTCACAACTGACTTTGAATTCAACATACCAAACTTCTCGAGAATCTTTCGTAGATTTGCCTCTTGAGATAAGCATAACTTCAACTTGTTTCTATCTCTTCGAATGTCAATTCCAATAATCCTGGAAGCAGCTCCCAGGTCCTTCATATCGAACTCCTTATTGAGTTCAGCCTTCACCCTCTTTACATCTTCGACATTGTTACTTGCTATGATAATATCATCCACATAAAGCAACAAAATAACAAATGAATTACCAGGTCGAAATCTGAAGTAAACGCATTGGTCAGACTGACTTCTAATGAAACTTATGCGTGCCATGAACTTGTCGAATCTCCTATTCCACTGTCGAGGAGATTGTTTCAGCCCATATAAAGATCTCTTTAGCTTGCACACATAATCTTCCTTCCCCTTTTTGACATACCATTCAGGTTGCCTCATCAGGATTGTTTCATCTAGATCACCATACAAGAACACAGTCTTCACATCCATCTGTTCCAGTTCAAGGTCGAAATGTGCCACCATGGCAAGCAACATTCGAATGGACCTATGCTTCACAACATGAGAAAACACATCATTGAAGTCGACACCTTCTTTCTGAGTGAAGCCCCTTGCAACTAACCTTGCCTTGTATCTTTTCGACGTCACTCCTTCAATTTCTTCCTTAACTTTGAAAATCCATTTACATCTGACTAACCTTGCCCCAACAGGTTTCTTGATCAGTTCCCAAGTGTTATTATCATGAAGAGATTTCATCTCATCATCCATGGCCTTCAGCCATTCAGTCTTATTTCGACCCCTCATAACTTCCTTACAATCTCTAGGTTCATCATCAAGAATCTCACTGGGAGAGATTAATGCATAAGTGTCGCTACCGCAAAAATCAACAGAGTCACCACTAACATATTTATCCTGAAAAGGAATGGAATGCCAGCTAACCACAAAACAAAACAACGGTCTCACGACCAGAGAAAAAGGGTAAGGGAGTCGGTTACGCGAGGAGAAGGTATTAGCACCCCACGCGCCCATCGTACTCGATGGTATCCACGTTTGTGTCTAAAAATATGGGTGTGTAACAAATCTACGCTAATTTGGACTAAAATGCATGTAAAATGTAGGGAAAAGAAAGAGTTATACTCGCACGGGCCCTACCCCGCTGCCTACGTATCCTTTTTGAGGAATCAGAGGTACCGTAGCTCGGCTAACTAGTTTCTGTTTGTTTTGTGTTTTTTAGGTGAGCGAGTTACATTCACACTCCGCTGCTCGACCTTTGGAGTCTTACGTTTGGGAATGGAGCGGGAATAACAAGCTCTTAAGAAAAGAAAATCAAAGAGTTTGGTTTGTGTTTTAAAGAATGCATGAAGAAAACCTAAGCTAAGGGGGAAAGCTTGCTACCTATGTTGTCATACAGAGGGTACAAGTCTAAACTAAGCTAGCAACCTACGGGGAAAAGGCGAAATGCAAACAAGAATATCACACAAACGAGTCTCGCTCGTAAAGCAAACACCTACTGGAACTGGCCAAGTAGTAGAAAAGCGGTCCCGCCATAGCCAAGGGGGGCGGATCACCCGAGTCAACCAAGCATTAGACCTCGCGAAAATGATTGGGCCATAGACAAGAGGAGCGAGTCCCTCTCAGCAACCAAGCCGTCACGGATCCAAAAGGAAAACGGTGCGTGCGTACACCGAACATCAACGTCGGTCAACGTGAGCTAAGAAATGTGGGAGTCCGATTGCATGGACCCTTTACCTGACATACTCGATAACAGGATCTTGTGCTAGTTCAGAAGCAAGCAACGCGTAGCGTACGCTTATTGAACGGACTCGATGAGACTGGGCGGGAGTTGATTGCTAACCCTTTTCGTATGCCTTCCATGAGGACTTAACGGAGTGCCTTTAAAGGTCTTATTACACCGTGACTCCCTGTCGTAAAGCACAAATATAAACACACCAACAAAAACAGAGCCTCTTTCGAAGGCTTGGCCAGATGAATGTCTAAGTCCTACTTCTCATGTGTATAGGATGATGCGGAAAGCGGTAAAAGGGACAAGGAGACAACACCAAACGAATAGCGAATCCGCAATGAGCTAGCAAGCGTAAGCAGAGAAGTCCAGAATACTTCGCGTAAGCCATCATCAAGCAAAGCAAGTCAGAAAGCGTCGTCGTGAAAATAAATCACAAGCGACATGTGGCACACGTCGAGCATAACAACACAAACCTGCAAGAGAACACAAGCCAGACAATACAAGAGTATACATCTCAATGAATGAGAGATCAGGTGACTGACATCGGGAATAAGTACGTGTCCCACAAATAAAGTGGAACACGACGCAAGTCTATCGCATCGAAAGCGAATTCGTGTCCAACAATCTCCAAAGAGTAATCTATAAATGACTAAGAAATTTGGTGTCATTGTCTGAAATAATTGACTTAGGAACCTCATGAGATGCACAACCTCCCTGAAAACTAGTTTGTCTATGTTGGACGCATCAACAGTCTTCGTACAAACAATGAAGTGGGTCATCTTGGAGAATCCGTCTACTACAACGAACACATAATTTATAACTCACTGTGTACGAGGCAAGTCCAATAGAAAATCCATGGCTAAATCTTGCCTAATATTATCAGGAATGGGTAAAGGCATATAAAAACCAATATTTTGAAGTTGACTCTTAGAAACCTAACAAGTATAACACCCTATGACTATAGTACTAGCGTTCTTCCTCAAATATGGCCAATAATATCTCTCCTCCCGACTAGCAATGGTCTTGTCTCTACCGATATGACCGCTAAGACCACCATCATGAAGGTCTCGAATTAGCTTCTCTCGTAAAGAGGAGCAAGGAATGCATAGTCGATCCCCTTTAAAAAGATAGTCATCTTGAATATGAAAATCTGCACAAGAATGTTTTCCACTGCACTTGACCCATAACTCCATGAGTTCAACATCATTTTCATATAACTCTTTTAGGCACTCAAAACCTATTATATCTTGCGCTAAGGTAATTAGCAAGGAAGCTCTGCTACTCAATGCATCTGCTACATTGTTAAGAGCCTTCGACTTATGTTGAATAATAAAAGGAAATTTATGCAGAAAACTCCCATCGAGCATGCATCTTGTTTACCACCTTTCGGCTATGAAGAAACTTCAAAGCTTGATGTTCAGTGAATATGATAAACTCTTTCTGAACAAAATAATGTTTCCATTAGCGTAGAGCTATAAAAAATGCATAGAAATCCTGATCATAAGTACTCCATTTCTAGCGAGCATCACTTATTTTTTCGTTGAAAAAGGCTACATGTTTCTTCTCATGAGATAACACAACTCCTATTCCCACTCTAATAGCATCACATTCAACTTGGAACACTTTGTCAAAATCAATAAGTGCTAATACTGATGCGGTACATAATTTCTTACTTGCGCAAACCCCAAATTAACTTATCTTTCTTTAAAATATGACCACAATGTCACTAAAATAATAAAAAATAAAAAATTACTTTATTTGCTTGAATAACTCCATCTTATAATGCGGCTCTACTTTCAAATACTTTTCCATTTTTTAACAAGTGCTCTTAAAACTCAATCTAGCATTATTCATTAAATATTAAAAAAATTATTTATTAAACTTAAACAAAAAAAATAAAGCAAGACAATAAAAATAAGAGATATTCGATGGGAATCTTGGCATCCAATTATCCCGAAGAATTGTCAAAATTCTCAAAAAAATATCAGATAAGGGCAATCTGGTAATATCAAACCCAAGACTGGGCGATTTCATTAATTCCAACTTCTCTTTCATTCTCTTACGATTGTCATTTCATTGAATTTCCTAAGACCACCCTCATTTTCGCGATCAAATTAATTCTACACACAAACTCAAAGGGCAGCACCGTCTTTTTCATCACCACTCCCACTCTTCCTCCTCTTCACATCCACCACCACACTTTCATATCTCAGTCCAATTTTCCACTCTTCGTCTTCCCACATCAATGGCTCTGAATCTCTGCACCTCCCCTAAATGGATCGGCACCACCGTTTTCGATAGTACTTCTTCTTCGAAACCATCTCTTGCTTCTTCTTCTTCTACAACTTCATTTTCTTCTTCCATTCTAAGTTCGAAGAGTGTTGGTAAACAGAGTTTGAGCTTGAGGAGGAATGTTGGTGTCAGTGTAAGATCCAGCTTGGAAACTGCGGGACCCACGGTGACGGTAGGGAAAGTGACTGAGGTTAACAAGGATACGTTTTGGCCCATCGTTAATGCCGCCGGTGATAAAGCCGTCGTCCTCGATATGTTCACCAAATGGTATATGTTGTTTTAATACTTTTGAATAATTAATTAATTCACCATATACTATGGTCATAACTGATATTATATTGCGTTATTATATGATCAAATAATAATTATACTTCAGTACCTTGTTTCACACAGCTAGAGCTAGCTATAGGAAATTGTTATAATAAGTGTCTCATTTGGTAGTATAAGATAGTCCGATATGAAAATCTCACAAAATTTAGATTATGATTAACATAATTTGGTAAACTATAATTGGACATTATGTAAATTTTGCTAAGCCTTGTGCATGTATATACTGTTAATCTATTTTTAAAATCCCAAATCAGATTTTTCTCCTCTCCCTACTCTATGATTTTCCTCATTTTCTGTTTTACTCTATCTAGCATGGCATTACTTTCACTCACAACTCATTGATCCGTTCATCTTGATACTTGACCAGATATCACACACAAAATTCACATCATTTATGATTAAGGTATTTCTCATTGTGCACTAGTTATGTGAGTTGATCATTGGTTTCAAAATATTACAACTTTTCCTCTAAGCGAGGTCAAGATGAATTTTTGTAAAGGTCACACAAAGTTCGTTATATAATGAAGGGTCGGAAAACAGGGTCTCGAAACTGAGTGGTTTATAAGAGGAAGAAGTGACTAGTTTTAACAGTTGATAAAACAATCAAGGGAGTGGAGTTACATAACACTACAACTTGCTATGCATATCCATGCATTTTATCATAATTGCAACTGTTAACTTTCTAATAAGCGGGTATATAACTCTTCGTTTTCTGCTATATAGTGTTTCCTCCCTTTAATATTGAAAGCCCAAATTTGAAGTAAAAAGAAGAGCAGGTGATTCACTCGCTAAGGAACTAATTAGTGATAAAGTGGGAGTAAAGTAACGTGACCAAAGTACTTACATGTAGGCTGAATACCAAAAGGCGTTTGTAGCATTCATGCTTTCCAGTCTAGTTGAAAGCTTCAAAATAGGCATATAGCAGACAATTAAGCATCATAAATATCGGTAATGATGTGTTTGGCAAAGACCAATCCATGGTGCACTCTTCGAACAATGTTGTGTTATTTTTCAGGATATAAAATATATGGGTCCAAATCAGGGTATACCTGTATATAATTATTGATAACTTCCTTTACCTGGTCTAGCTTGCCGAAGAGTAATTTTCCACCCCACATTTTCTCCATGTGCAAAAAGTGAACTGTTAGTCAGTGTTATTGGGATGTCATGTACTTGTGTAACCTAAATAATGTTCAGCTAACTGATCAATTCACTAAAGGTTACAACAAAAACAGAGTTGATAAAATGGCTAATTGATTTTGGTTTTCACACTCAATCTCTGGTGTGTTTCTGCAGGAATTGTTAATTTAAGAATTATTATTTTGATCTATTCTTTATGACACTGTTATCCTTGCTACTAAATACCAAGTGGATATTTGTATAACCTTGGATATGATTTATCATGAATTCTTGCAGGTGTGGTCCTTGCAAAGTGATAGCTCCATTATACGAAGAGTTATCTCAAAAGTATTTGGATGTTGTCTTTCTAAAGCTTGATTGCAACCAAGATAACAAGGTATGAATGTAATGTAAACTAAATAGTAGTAGATAGTCTATTGTTAACCCATACTTGGATTCATACAGTATTTATTGGTTATTGGCAGTCCTTGGCAAAAGAGCTAGGAATTAAAGTGGTTCCCACTTTTAAAATTCTGAAGGACAGCAAGATTGTAAAAGAAGTAACTGGTGCTAAATTTGATGATTTGCTCGCTGCCATTGACAGTGTTCGGTCTAGTTAGACAGTATTATAACTATTCTGTTTCTATGTAAAAATATCATGTTTGATACCTTCTGAGTTCTGTAAGTATTTCTACTGTAATTGTGAGCTTGCTGAGGGGAAGACGACGAAATGTCATCGTGTTGTTGTTGTAAGCTGTAATTTATCATTTCCTACGTTTAGGGAAAAGTTGCTCAAAATAATTTCTGTTACAAACTTGATCATGGGCTATCTATAAAGGTGATCAGATTGCTTATATTTTTGGAAGAAAATAAAACTGCATTAGATAAATATGAATTGAGTCAGTGCTGTCTAATCTAGTGGGTATTATAGGAGTATGCCAAAACACTGTAGACTTAATAATGTCTAGCAGTTCAATAAACTTCAAATTAAGTTGATGTATTGACCAAAAGTGTCCTCATAGAAATCCTGCATATACAAAAATCCAAGCAAGTAGCAAACCCCAAATAGTTGAAAATGCGTAGCAGGTTCCTTAAAGTATGAATCAGAGATTAAATTGCCAAGAATCATCTGGTGTCAAATGATGAGAAGTTCAAAACACATCTCTAATACACAATTCATTTAGGACATTCCGGTTAGGATGAGACAAATCCACTAATTTTTGATTGGATTGGGTTAGGAAGTAGATCATCCAAATAATTTTTCTATTTTATTAATATTAAATAACTAAATAATAAGTCGTCATAATTTTTCATAAAAATTATTCAAAAATTTTATTTTCTTAAAAAAAATAGATAATCATTTTTTTCAATTTTTTAGCATCATAAAAAAAATTATAACATCAACTAATAAAAATTACAATAAAATATTAACAACAAACTAAATGACATAAAATTGTATTATCATCAAAATAACCAAAGACGCGTCTTCTTTTAGGTAGCCTAATAGATAAGAACTTCATAGTTAATCGTGCTAGAATTGAAGTAGTATTTGGATGGGAGACCTTCTAGGAAGTTTCCCGGAAAGCGTGTGAGTGAGGACAAAGTGTACGATGTGGTTCCCGGACGAACCAAGCGGAAGCTAGTGGGTATGTAATACTCGAGAGCATTATAATTGGTATCACGGCAGATCTCTCCTAGTACGATGTGGTTCACGGACGAACCAAGCGGAAGCTAGTGGGTATGTAACACTCGAGGCCAACGAGGGTATTGAGTGGTTGTCGGTGCACGAGGCATAACAACTCGAGGCCGAATTCACAATGAGACACTCCCGAGGCCAAATTCACATCAAAATGAGGGGGGTTTTGAGGCTGCTCTTTTCGGTAACCTAACAAATAAGAACTTCATAGTTAAGCGTGCTTGACTTGGAGTAGTATTTGGATGCGTGACCTTATGGGAAGTTTCCTGGAATGTGCGAGAGTGAAGACAAAGCATGCTGAAAAGACTCATGTTGATTTGTGGGGTCAGTCGATAATCCTTAAAGTAGTATGAGGCGTTATAACATGCATATAAGGAGAAACATCTAGCATGTATCATATAGCTCTCAAGAAAGAAAACGACCTTTTTGGGCTTGATATGCTTAAAAATCTCAAACCTAAGAGAGAAACGAAACCGTAAGAATGGAATAGAGGAGAATCCATTCGACATACAATCAAAACCATCGTTGGAGGTTTCAGAGAAAGGGGTGAGTCAAGTTCTTAATGCAATAAATATGTTTTCTAGGTCATGAACATCTTAGATTCACCCTTGAAGCCTCACTTAACTTCTATATCAGAAGTAATTTTCTATCACATGGAAATTGCTGGGATCCCGCTCCATAAAGATAATCCCATGGTAATCAATGTATATATGTTCAACTGAGATGTCAATCGAGTACTTATAGATCCTGACAATTCCATTAACGTCCTTTATTAAGACGCCTTCGAAAGACTACATCTAGATCCAGAGTATTTACATTATTTCAAAGGCTCATTGGTGGGTTCTCAAGAGAGCATGTATAAGTTTGAGGATAAATCTCCATTAGAGCCATTATTGGAGAGGGCGCAAATGCCAAGAACATAAAAGTTAGATACCTAGTTGTAAACACTCCTCAACAAAATGACATAGTCGACAAAAAACACCAATACATACTTGGTGTTACTAGAGCGATCTTATTTCATCCTCAACTACATAATTTTTTTGTTCATATGCAATCTGTTATGCCATTCACATTATTAATAGATTTCCCACACCTTTCTTGCACAATAAGTCACTATTTCAAATCTTGCATCAATGCTTATATGATATTAACTTACTTAGGGTATTTGGATCTTTGTTTTGCTTGTACTCTACAAGCCAATAGGAAGGAAATGGATTCTAGGTTAAGAAGTGTTTGTATCTAGGTCTGCAAGCTGGTGTTAGAGGTCACATCTTATTTGATCTTCATTCCAAAGAAATATTTTATTCTAGATATGTTATCTTCTTTGAATCTATTTTCCCTTACAAACTATAAAATAATACCTCTTCTCGTACTCCTTCACCACATCTATCACTCATCATCAAGTTGATTGTTTTGATTTCCCTTACATTCAGGACTATGAACCTAAACTTACCCATGATACTTCTTATATTGAACCTTCAATTCCACTAACACCTGATACTCCTCTTACCAAAGCTTCAACTTCACTTACACCTAATATTTCTCATATTGAACATTCACCCCCACCTGCTACCACTTCATCAAATCCTTCACATGTTGATATCCCTTAACCAAATAATAATATTCAACATAAAAGATCTACAAGACTCATTAAACCTCTTTCATTTATACAAGATTATCATTGCAACTTAATTGAGAATATAGTTCAATCTACTCATCTAGTGAATGCATCAACTTCTTTTCCAAGTAAGTATCCACCATCCTGTTTCAACTTGATGTCAATACGGTATTCTTATATGAGGATCTCAATGAAGAGGTCTATATGCAACCTCTTCTTGGTCTTGAGCCACCCTATCCTAACTTAGTATTCATTGTACACTAAGTCTAATGGTGTCTTGTTTATAGTGATCCTAGTATATGTAGATGATTTGGTCTTAGGGGGGGACTAATGATGAGACTACCAACATTAAGACCCATTTAAATGACAAATTTAACATCAAAGATCTAGGAGTTCTCAAATACTTTCTAGGTTATGAAGTGAGCAAATCCAATGAAGGCATCACATGATGTCAAAGAAAGTATACATTTGATCTCCTATAAGACATTGGCTTAAGTGGAGTGAAACTATGCAATACTCCAATCTAGCCCCACCTACAGTTGCATAAAGAATTTGGTAACCTACTATCTGATCCAACAACATATAAAAGATTAATTGGGAGACTTTTGTATTTGACACACTCCAAGGCAGTTCTTAAGTGCACAACTGATGAACATATGCTAACAGGCTTGCATGTTTTGAAATACCTCAAAGGTAGCCCTTGTAATGGTTTTTTCTTCCGTTCATCATCAACATTGACATTTAAAGAATTCTCTAATTCTAATTGAGGAGCTTGTCGCGATATTTAGGGGTGTTTAAAACCGAACCGGTCCAATAAAGAACCGCAAAACCGAACCGAACCAAATCGAAACTGCAAAAAATTGCATTTGATTCGGATGTGTTCGAGTCATTTTTAACAGAATCGCGCGATTCAGTTTATTTTTCCCTTTGTATTTTGCAAATCGAACCAAACCAAACCAAACCAAAACGCGTTATGATACAAAATCTTACTAACTAATATATATTTCTTTAACTTTTTAGAGAAATCAACTAGTATTATGTGTATATTTTATCATATTAAGAATATGATATTTATTTTAATTTATCTATCATCAAAAAACTAAATATTATTAATTTATAAATACTATTTTGATAAAATATATTTTATCGTATTTTTTGTATGATATTTATTTACGAATGCAATTTCATGTATATCATTCTTTAGACTTACGATAAAAAAATTTAATGTATCAAATCATAAACTTATTTTGATAGCTATAAACTCTTTTATGGTAATGTATGAACGATTAAACACAAAATTATATTTTTCTCTATATGTGTATATGACTCAATAATTTTTTTGTAAAAAGTCGAATCAATTGAACTAACCCAAACTGCATTAGTTTGATTTTATTTTTGAAAGACAATTGAACCACACATTTTTCTCTCTTGCAGTTCGGATGATTTTTAGCGTCAAAACAAGGGGTGGCAAACGGGCATGTCTGCGGGCATTGAACCTTTTAGGCCTAAAAATAGTAAAATTGTATGAAAAAGCTCATGCTTGCAAAAGCCCACAAAAAAACGTGACGAAGCGGACACATTAAAGGGAGCGAGCCTAATACCTTGGCTCACTCCATGAAAAAGTGCGAGCAAACTTGACATGCCCGACGGACCGAACCCGTTTTATTATCCCTAGTCAAAACCGTATCGCGAACACCCTAGTGATACTAGAAGGAGACTGTAGTTTCTAGATCATCATCAAAGGTTGAGTCTAGAGCTCTTGCTCAGGCGACATGTGAGGGTCAATGGATCATATACCTGCTGCAAGACTTCCACATCAATCATCCTTCTCCTTTTGTGATTTATTGTGACAACAAGTTAACTCTCTACATAGTTGTGAGTCTAATGTTTTATGAGAGAACTAAACATATAGAGATTGATTGTCGTGTGGTGAGAGACAAAGTTCAAAAAGGAGTTATTCACTTACTTTCTATTGCATCAAAAGATCAAGTGGCTGACATCATGACTGAGTCACACTACATATAGGGCCATTCAACAAGCTTCAAAGCAAATTAAGAATGATGAATATATTCTCTAGCTTAGGGATGTTAAGCATGAAGATTAATGGTGGCTAATGCAATTGCTTGCTTAGCAAGTCAACTTAGCCCTTGATGTGATCTTTAAATTAGCTTATCAATAACTAACTTGGATTAGTTAATATAAATTGTTGAAAGTTAGTTAATAATGATAATTAAGTATAGATGATATAAATATGTTGAGCTTGACCATTGTATGTTAGAGTTATTATCACTCTTTCTTCATTATGCAATGCAAGCTATTCCCTCATTTCAATTAATAGTTAAATACCGGTCACGTTTATCCCAACCCAAGCAAAACAATAAACTATGACGAAGAAAACAACTGTCATTCTGCAATTCATGCGCCACGAGAAGATAAAAAAAACAAAAACAAGCCACGTTTTACGATATGATTATTTATAAAATTAAATTAAATAAACTAAAAGCAAACAACAATTGGTAGTGGCGCCAACCAACCAACCAGTATTACCTGTAAAAAAAATCAACGAATAGAGTTACAAAGTTTGACCGCATCTAACCAACCAGAAACCGCCACGTCAGAAAGTCTGATGCTAATTGGAGTCACAAAAATACCCTCAAAGCACAAAAATAAACAAAACACCTCACAAATTGCAAAATTGAGTTAAAAGTGAAAAAATAGAATCCCTTCTTTCTTCATTAAAGGGAAAACGAAGCAGAGGTGGAAGTTTCTGATTTGATCGCGTGACACCAAAAGTCAAATAAATTAGGCGCAATATTATTAATATTATTATTAGTAATTAGTCGTGATTATTTTTCTTAATTATTTTTTTATAAATAGAAAATAAAAAACTGATTTGAGTAACGAGTGTCTGAGTCTGAGAGAGCGAGTTGATTTAAATCAAATTTAAAAGAAGAAGAAGAGCGAAAGAAAGAGAAAGAGTTGAAGAAGAAGAAAAAATGTGTGGGATATTCGCGTATCTGAATTACAACGTGGAAAGAGAGAGAAGTTACATCTTGCAGGTTCTCTTCAACGGTTTAAGACGGTTAGAGTATCGCGGTTACGATTCCGCCGGAATCGCCATCGATTCTTCTTCTCCTCCAAAACCTCAATGCTCCTCCAATTCCGATTCCGATTTCACTTCCTCTCCTCCTCTTGTCTTCCGCCAAGAAGGCAACATCGAATCCCTTGTTAAATCCGTATACCAAGGTTCAAATCCTCTGATCTTTTTCTTGTTTTTGATTTTTGATTTTTGATTCTTGATGTTTGACGATGCAATTGTGTGTGAAATTGAATGGAAACAGAGGTTGATGAAACTGCACTCAACTTGAAGGAGAGTTTCAGTACTCATGCTGGAATTGCACACACGCGTTGGGCTACACACGGTGAGCCTGCTCCGCGAAATAGTCATCCGCAAACTTCAGGTCCTGCTAATGAATTCATGGTTGTTCACAATGGTGTTATCACTAATTATGAGGTATATTGATAATACAGTAGCACTAGCATTATGTTATATTGCGTGAACTCTTTTTTAATTTTTGTTGTTGAATAATATGATTTGGTGTGTGGATTTTAGGTTTTTTTTTGTTCTTGTTCAGGTTTTGAAGGCAACATTGATCCTACATGGCTTCACATTTAAATCGGAAACTGATACGGAAGTCATTCCCAAACTTGCCAAGTTTGTTTATGATAAAGCAAATGAAGCTGCTGGTAATTTCTGTTTCAGAATTTACATAAAATTTATAGGATTAAGT